>NW_020837953.1:48059757-48248653 GCF_003676395.1 Aethalodelphis obliquidens
GCGCCCCCGCGCTCCCGCCCGGCGCCGCCGATGCCCGGGATGTCCGGCGGGGCCGGGTCCCGCCGCCCGCCGCGCCACCCCCGGCCCCTCACGCTCCGGCTCTTACCTTCCGGCTTGTTTTCGGCAGCCATTTCCCCTCCGCGCGCCACATCCTCCTCCTCCTCGCGACCGGGACCCCGAGCGCGCGCCTCGTACCGCCGCCGCCGCCGCCGGCCCAGCCACCCCGCCGCCGCCGCGCACCCGCCCTGGCCCCGCCCCGCGGCCCACGCACTGAGCCCGTTGGGCCGCGCGGCTGCCACTCATCGCTCCCGCCACCAATCGTCCCGCACCAGGGGTCTCACTACTCTCCGGGAGGAGCGTCCTATCCATCCGGCCCATTGGCTAGTCACCACCCAACGGAATGAAAGGATTGGTCAAGAATCAACGCCCCCTCCCCACCCACTCCCAGGAAAGCCCGCCTTCCAGACCTAAACAAAGCTTTCCAGTGGCCAGAGCACGAAAGAACTGCCCAATCAGGAAGGGGCCGACACGGAATATTTCCTCGAGGCCGAGACGTGGCGTTTTGATTGGGCGTTACTACAGTGTTTCCCAGGCCGTCCAGACCAATCAAAGGGGGTTCCCGGAACTCGGGAGCGGCGAAGGGAAGCCCCGCCCCCGAGCGTGACCGTCATGAGGAAGGCGCTCGCTCATTGGCGCGTTGGGGCTTTTCCCGCGTGCTCCCGGGGCTGAAGGACGTTCCCGGGGAAGCCGCTGCCGGCGCGTGGGGTCCCGGTGGCAGTGGAGGACGCGGCGGAATCTCCGGGATCCCTCGGCCTGTCGCTTCCGGGGGGCAGCGAGGGCCGGGGGCCTCGGGGCTGGCGTCGGCCGGGCGCCGCGCTCGAGAGCCGGCCGGCCCTGGGGTCCGGGCGTCGCTGCGGGCGGTGGGGGAGGGGCGCGCCTCCGCCAGGTCCCGCCCCTTCCCCTCCCCCCTCACCGGCGCCCCGCCCCCTCGGCCCGCGCCGCCGCGGCCCCTCGAGCGGGTGCCTGGCCCGCTTGTGCCTGTCGTTGCCCGCCCCCGGTATGCTCCGTTGTCCCCTTTTCTAGAGGCTTAAAATACTGAAACTTTATTTTGGTCACGTTGGCCATGTGACCCGCAGAGCCGATGACTCATAGATGCCTGTCCCAGGATGAGGCCGCTGAGCAGAATCTTATAGAAACGTTAAACCTCGGCGAGCGTGCTCGGTGGGCGAGGCAGGCCAAGTTTGCTTCGGTCCTGGGCTCACATTCGTGGCTTTTCCGATCAAATATTTCGGCGTCCACCTCACTCACGCCCTGTGCGAGGTGGGGAGACAGCTGGGTTTCAGTCGCGGGGAGAGAGCTCAGAAGCGGGTTAGGATCCATCCTGGGGGGGAACAGAAACACCGCTGCAGCTTCTCTGGAAATCCGTCCACATCTAGTAAACCAGCACACACTGTACAGACAAGCCTAAAGCCAGATGAGATGGCAAAGATGAAAATGCCCCCTCCCAGAGAAATTCAGGAATTGTGCACGTGGGCAGGTAAGACCGGAAACAAAGGAGAGGGCTGAAATCTCCAAGTTTTAAGAAAAGGAAGAAAAGTTGAATGAAAAGCAGAGCTCCAGCCGCTCTGTGTGAATCTTGTACGGTTTGCAGTGAGAACCTTTCAGTCCTTTACATTTTGTTTTGTCCTTTGCTTCCCGTGGATGACAGCTAGCAGCAGCAGCGAAAGGTCCTCGTTTGAGTATTTTGGCACCAAGATTGAGTGTCAAAGTGAATTTTCTTCCAGTCCTAAAAACATGTGTTCTTTTTCTCGTCTTCACAACTGAAAATTTCTTAAGTTTTTCAGAAGAAGTAAAGATGTCCCAAAAGAATGTTTTGTATTATACACTAATTCTTCAACAAACTTTCATTTTATGAGGGTCAAAAAATGCAAAATTTTAACAACTAGGATACAATATTTTATCAATTAGCATTCTTAATACCACCTATGTTGACGATCTGTGTGGTGAAACATATTCTTAAAAGTGCTGGTGGCATTGAAAATTAATGTAACCCTTTTTGAAAAGCAATTTTACAGTATGTATTAAAAGCCATAAAAAGTCTGCATCTTTTGACCCAGTAATCTTACTTCTGGGAATCTATTCTAAGGAAATAACACTAAATGCCAAAAAGCTATATGTGTGAAGGTATTCTTCACAGAATCACCGTATTTATTACAACAAAAAAAGAATTGTGCTAATGCTGGATGTTTAATAACTAAATTGTGTTGTATCTACACAATAGAACATCATGGTAGTCACAGACATTAAACACAGAAAGAAAAGTTTACCCGTTGCTAGGTGGGGGGAAAGAAGTTTTCAAAATTATGGCATTCACTTGTTACATATGATGTGATTCCAGGTAGAAAAAACTGCATTTTAAAAAAAGACTGATATAAAATACACCCAAGAAATGATATTTGGGGTATTGTGAGTGGTTTCTCTTATTGTCTCTATTTCATATAATATAACTATGCTGTTTTTATAATTAAAACATATACTTAAATTTAAAGATAATGTTATCCAGTGTATACTGGAGACCAGACTCTGTTAGATCCTGAGGATGTAAGGTTGAATAAAGTTGAGTGTCTCCCTCCAAGGAGCTCACAGCCTAGCAGGGTGAACAGATGTGAACAACAGCAGGTCAAGGTGCAGTGGCGACACAGGAGAAGGTAATGAATATCACCTGGGCCTCAAGTGCAGCCAAACAGTGCTGCTCTTATCACTAACTTTTTTTGTTTTGGAAAATGAAGTTATAAAAAATATGATGTATGTTAACATGTAATGGGTTTCTATTTTTAATGAACTAATAATTTTTTTTTGTATTTCTATACAGCCCATACACAACAGATAAACAAAACAAAAGCTCTTTGGAGTCCTCAATTATTTTTATGAGTGTAGTGAATGTATCCTGAGACCAATGAGTTTGAAAGCCTCTGGGCTGCAGAATGAGATGTTTTTGGGTGGACTGGCTGGCTGGTGTCCTAGACCATTCTGGAGACTGTAACAAAGTACCAAGGATTGGGTGGCTTATAGCAACAGAAATTTACTCCCCCCAGTTCTGGAGGCTGGAAGTCGGAGATCAGGGAGCAGAGAGCAAACTGTCTCATGACTCTTAAAAGGACACTAACCCCATCATGGCACACCCCATCCCCCATGGCCTCATTTAATCCTAATCACCTCCTGAAGGCCCCACCTCCTAATACCATCACATGGGAGGTAGGGTTTCAACACATGAATTTGGGGGGAAACACAAACATTCAGTTCATAACAGCTGGTGTTTGCCTTTGCTTGGGAGGGTAACCAAGAGGTGGGTACTTCCAGTAAGGGAAGTGACCTGAGTTGCTAAAAGAGCCCAGTTGGAAAGCAGAGGAGTCAGAAGATGAGCTGGACGCCCCATTCCATCCTTTGAATCCTTGGCCATTTTGGCCCTAATGTTCTTCAAGGAAAGAATGTTACTGTCCAGGACCAGATGGACATAGGTAAATAGTGGGAATATTAAATGGTTACTTTTTACCTCAAAAATATTTGTAAAAGAGCTTTGTTTCCTGGTCAGCTTTCTGAAGTAATTAAAGTGACTATTATTACTGCTGATGATAATAATAAAAGTGCTTGGACTTGCTTCCTTAAACTCAAGGTACCGAAGCTCCATGTTACTGGGTTGAGAGACGAAAGCAAGGACTGAACTGAACCCATTTGAGAGCTCGAAGACTCCTAAAAGGGAAACTCACCAACACAGGTCAAGAAAGAAAGAATTATTCTATTTGTGTCTTCCTTAGCTTAGAAAGGTAATGATGATATCCAAAAGTCCTGCTTCCAATAAGTTTCTCCCCTTGCCTTTCCTTTAAGTAATTTTTTAAATTTCGAGATCACTGTAGATTTGCATGCCATTGTAGGAAATAATACAGAGAGATCCTTTGTCCCCTCGCCTTTACAAGATAAAAAATAATGAAAACTTGTGAGCTTCTGAGAACAAACCTTTCACTAATATTCCTTGTTTTCCCTATCCTGCAAACACTCATCTTCCCTCCTCCCCCCATGTCCATTCAGCAGTTCTGGCAACCATTGCAATCTCGGAATACCTACCATCAGTATACAAGAGTAAAGACTTGTCTGATACCCCAAATATAAGGAGATCTACGCCTAGTAGACCCGAATTTCAGCTCACTTGAAATATAATTTGAACATTAAAGGCCCGATTTGTGGACCAGTAATCTGCTGAAATTTTGAAATGAATAAGTCGTTTCCCTTGTTCAGTATTTACTGAAGTGTAGTAAGGCAGAATGGACAGTAGTCTAAGGACAAACCACACCACTAATGGCTGTTTTGTTTTCCTTTTAATATTAAAAGCCAGAACAGGGACTTCCCTGGCGGTTCAGTGGTTAAGACTTCGCCTTCCGGTGCAGGGGGTGCGGGTTCGATCCCTGGTTGGGGAGCTAAGATCCCACATGCCTTGAGGCCAAAAAACAAAAAAACATAGAACAGAAGTAATATTGTAACAAACTCAATAAAGACTTTAAAAATGGTACACATCAAAAAAAACTTTTAAAAAAATAATAATTAGGGCTTCCCTGGTGGCGCAGTGGTTGAGAGTCCGCCTGCCGATGCAGGGGACACGGGTTCGTGCCCCGGTCGGGGAAGATCCCACGTGCCACGGAGCGGCTGGGCCCGTGAGCCGTGGCCGCTGAGCCTGCGTGTCCGGAGCCTGTGCTCCGCAACGGGAGAGGCCACAGCAGTGAGAGGCCCGCGTACCGCAAAAAAAATAATAATAATAATAATTTTAAAAAATACTAGAACAGCACATTATCCATCGCAATAGGAGTTTCAAGAGATGTTTTTAATAGAATACTACTCAGCCATGAAAAAGAATGAAATAATGCCATTTACTGCAACATGGATGGAACTAGAGATGATCATACTAAGAGAAATAAGTGAGAAAGAGAAAGACAAATATATGATGTCACTTATATGTCGAATCTACAATATGACACAAATGAATGTATCTAGGAAACAGAAAGAGATTCACAGACATAGAGAACAGACTTGTGGTTGCCCAGGGGGAGAAGGGGTGAGGATGAGATGGAATGGGAATTTGGAGTTAGCAGGTGCAAACTATTATATATAGAATGGATAAACAACAGGTCCTACTGTATAGAGAGGGAGCTGCATTCAATATCCTGTGATAAACCACAATGGAAAAGAATATAAAAAAAGAAATGTATATATATGTATAACTGAATCACTTTGCTGTACAGCAGAAATTAACACAACATTGTAAATCAACTATACTTCAGTAGAAAAGGAGATGTTGTTTAAACAATCATAAAATCTTTCCACATCACCCAACTATTGCATACAACATACCTGAGTGCACCCGCTCTCCAGGGACCCTCCCTGGAGTTACAGCTAAACACCTTTGATAGAATGTATCTCACCTCCATACCCTAATAAAGAGTCAACCCAGTTTTTCCTAGACTTTCCCTTTAAAACTGGAGTGTTTCCCCTCCTTCTTGAGTCTTCTGGTATGAGAGCCGGATAGTTTCTTTTATTCAATCCAAACTCAGGACCAAAGAAATGCCTTTTTTTTTTTTTTCTAAAGAGGGAAAATGCTAAAGAGATGGGGCTTTGCTGGTTCGGATGGGCGCTTCATGACTTCCAAAGTTAACAGATCTAGGAGACCAGCAAGACAGTGGACTCGGAAACTAGACTGCCTGGGTTCACATCATGACTCTTGTTCACCAGCTGTGTGACTTCCAGCAAGTTCCTTCACCTCTCTGAGACTTCCTAACCAGAAAATGGAGATAATAACAGTACCAACCTCAGACAATTGTTGTAAGAATTAGTTGATCTTTGTTAAGAACTTAGAATAATGCCTTGAACTTTGTTAACACTATATATGTATTTATTACATAAAATAAAAATACCTCTGGCCAGAAAAAGAAAAAACAGATCTAGGAGACCAGGATGCCACCTCTGATTCCTGGGACCCAGAGAGACATCAGTGGAGCCCCAAAATCTCTATAGAACAAGGACTTGGGGAGAGCAGTGTGATTGGAGGGAGGGGACAAGAGGACTTCAGCATATGCACAGCGGGGCCCAGCTTGCACATCCATTGTCTGTTTATCTGGGGTGCTTCCAGGAGGCTGAGGGGGATGGTAAGGTTGCTGAAGTCACCCCCAGCCACCACTGAAGACTGGTGAGACCATGTGGAGGGCTCACGTTTGTTTTCTCTGTTTTCTCGCTTATTTGCTGCAAAACGTTCCAATGTAATTTATGTCGACTCTCGGTCTCCCAGGGAAACTTTGTTTAGTTGTTGCAAGTAAAATGACCTGTCAAAACACCTGAAGGGAAAAGCTGCCACTCTATCAAAGACTATCAATAGTTTTCTTTGGCAGTCACTGAGAAGCCAGTGCCCAAGAAGAATCAGACCGATGCTGTCTACCCTAGAAAATAAGAAAGGTGTAGACTCAGAGGCATTTCCTTGTCATTAGCTTTTCTGTTTTTCAAACGAAGTGAGCAATGTATTTTTCTTTGTGTATTAATCTGTGGCATATTACACAGCCGTTAAAAAGATGGGGGTAAATCAATGTGTGCTGTTATGGAAGGTTCTTCAGCTTAAATGTGTCACTGAAAAAAAAAGAAAGGCACAGGTTATAATGTATACTATTCTTGTGTATGTATAGATACAACGTTCATTGCATATATAGATATTCTTGTATATACAGAAAAAGTTTCTGGAAGAATAACAAGAAATGTATTGCCTGTAGTTGCCTTTGAGGGTGGAACAGAAAATAAAATAAGGCTTACTCTTCATTTGATATGGTTTAAATATTTTTGCCATGTACATTCATCCAACAAATATTTATTGGGTGCCTCCCATGTACCAGATACTGGTTCTAGGTGCTGGGGATACAACAGTGAACAAAACAGACAAAAATCCTGCTCTCCTGGAGCTGATATGGAAGTGGGAGAGACGTGATAAACAAGCAAATGTATGATCGCAGGTTAGAGAAGGATAAATACTGGGAAAAAGCATAGAAGGAGAGGGTGGAGGGATGAAGGTGCTGCTTTAGATAAGGTGAGGTCTCAGGCCTGAAGGAATTGAGGAGAGCCAGGCAGTTATGTGGGGGAGGAATATTCTGGGCAGAGGGAACAGCAAGTGCAAAAGCCCTGGGGCAGATGCACACTTGGGGTGTTGTAGGAACTGTGATGAAACCACTCAGAAGGAGCTCTGGAACAAGAATCCAAAGAGGAATCTAAAGCCAGTTCACACAGGACTTTGAATTCCATGGTCCCAGAAAGCTGATGGAGGGTATTGAGCTGAGAGTATTATCTCAGCGGTGCTGTAAAAGGATCCCCCTGCCATGATGTGCAGAATATCCTACAACGGAGCAAGAGAGGAAGCAGAGAGACTTGTTGGGAGACTCTTGCAGTCATCAAGACTTGATGGTGGCTTAAACAAGGTGCATTCGTTTCCTGTGGCAGCAGTAACAAGTTACCTTAGTGGCTTCAAACAACGTTAAGTTTCTTCTCTCACAGTTCTGGAGGCCAGAGTTCCAAAAGTCAGTTTCACTGAGCCAAAATCAAGGTGTTGGCAGTGCTGTGCTCTCTCCGGAGGCTCCAGGGAATAACCGTTCTTTGCCTCTTCCAGCTTCTAGTGGCTGCCAACGATCCTCGGCTTGTGGCCGCCACGCCCATCTTTGAGGCCAGCATCAAATCTCTGTCTGCCCCATCTTCACATTGCCCTCTCCTGTGTGTGTGTGTTCCAAATCTCCCTCTGCGTTTCTCTTATAAGGACGTTTGTGATGGCATTTAGAGACCACCCAGGTAATCCTGGATCATCTGCCTCATCTCAAGACCCTTAACTTGATCACATCTGCAAAGACTTTTTCCAAATAAGGTCACAGTTACAGGTTCCAGGGATCATGACCTGATATCTTTGGGGGCCATCATTCAGTCCAACATACCAGGGCGGGGCAAATTTTTTTCGGTAAAGGACCAGGTAGTAAATATTTAAGCTTTGCAGACCCTATGGTCTCTGTCACAACTACTCAACTGTCACAACTGCCATTGCAGTGCAAAAGCAACCATGGACAGTATGGAAATAAAGAGGTATGCCTATGTCCCAAAAGAACTTTACAAAAACCAGCCACAGGTCTTAGACCAAAGTGGACGTCCTAAGAGGTACGTGGATTTGGAATATGTACTGAAGGTAGAGATATTGCCCAGCTTTTGCTGATGAATTGGAAGTGAATTATTTAAGAAAGAAATGCTTTGGGCCAAGGTTTCACTCTTAGAATTTTGCCTGAGCAGCTGAGTTAATAGTGTTGCCACTTAAAGACAGGGACAGAGCAAGCTAAGGATAAGAATTCCATTTAGGACTTTTAAATTCTGAAATGTCTATTACATATCCAAGTGGAGATATCAAGAAGGCAACTGGATATATGCATCTGAGGCCCAGAGAGGTTGTGGCTAAGAGATACAAAATTGATGAGTAACCAGCATTCAATGGCATCTACAACTATGGAACATGATAAGGTTTCCTAAGGGAGGGAGTGTAATTCACTCTTTTACTCAATGATAATTTTCAAAAAATTTTTTAAATCATGAAATAAAGTGAATATATACGGAGAATTTTCTTTAGCTCTTTAATTAATGAGGGAACTAGTAAGGCGTTGAAACCGGTTCAAAGGAGAATTTGAAGAACACAGGTATATTCATAGACAAGGAAGAATGCTTGCTAAAAGATGCAAAGTTCATTCACATCCTACAGGGCAATAAAGTGTCATATTTGGGGTTATCTTTCCTGTAGGACAAAAATTAATTACATCCATGGGCAAGAATCATTTGCATTACTCTCAGGTTTCTACTTCTGCTGAGTCCATAGAAAGGAGTTAAAGGTGCTTGTTCCTGGAGAATCAGCTCCTCCCCAGAGGGTCCACTAGGCAATGCCCAACACTGTGCTGAAAGGATGCTCTTCGTTTCCAAATCACAGGCAAATTTTTCCGGACATTCTCATTCAGCATTTTTAAAATTTATTTTATTGAAGTATAGTTGAGGGACTTCCCTGGTGGTCCAGTGGGTGGGACTCTGTGCTCCCAACGCAGGGGGCCTGGGTTTGATCACTGGTTGGGGAACTAGATCCCACACACATGTTGCAACTAAGTCCACATGCCTCAACTAAGATCCCACGTTCCACAACTGGGACCCAGTGCAGCCAAAATAAATGAATAAATAAAATTTTTAAAAGAAAGAAGTATAGTTGATTTACAATGTTGTGTTACTTTCTGCTGTACCACAAAGTGATTCACTTATACATACATATATTCTTTTTCATATTCTTTTCCATTTTGGTTTATCACAGGATACCGAATATAGTTCCCTGTGCTATACACAAGGACCTTGTTTTTTATCCATTCTCTGTATGATGATTTGCATCTGCTGACCCCAGACTCCCACTCCATCCCTCCCCCATGCCTCCTCCCCCTTGGCAACCACAAGTCTGTTCTCTATGTCTGTGAGTCTGTTTCTGTTTTGTAGATAAGTTCATTCGTGTCATATTTTAGATTCCACATGTAAGTGATATCATATGGTATTTGTCTTTCTCTTTCTGACTTATTTTACTTAGTATGATCATCTCTAGTTCCATCCATGTTGCTGCCAATGGCATGATTGCATTCTTTTTTATGGCTGAGTAGTATTCCTGTGTGTGTGTGTGTGTGTGTGTGTGTGTGTGTGTGTGTGTGTGTGTGTGTGTATACCACATCTGCTTTATCCATTCATCTGTCAATGGACATTTAGGTTGCTTCCATGTCTTGGTTATTATAGATAGTGCTGCTATGAACATAGGGGTGCATGTATCTTTTTGAGTTATAGTTTTGTCCGGATATATGCCCAGTAGTGGGATTGCTGGATCATATGGTAGCTCTATTTTTAGTTATTTGAGGAACCTCCATACTGTTCTCCATAGTGGCTGCATCATTCGGCATTTATGCAGCATCTACTAAGGGACAGGCACCCCTCTGTGAAATTAGAGTACATCACTGAACAAAACCCAGATCCCGGGTCTCTTGGTGCTTATCTTCAGGAGACAATAAACATAATAAGGAAATAAATTCAGGGCTTCCCTGGTGGCGCAGTGGTTGATAGTCTGCCTGCCGATGCAGGGGACACGGGTTCGTGCCCCGGTCCGGGAAGATCCCACATGCCGCGGAGCGGCTGGGCCCGTGAGCCATGGCCGCTGAGCCTGCGCGTCCGGAGCCTGTGCTCCGCAGCGGGAGAGGCCACAGCAGTGAGAGGCCCGCGTACGGCAAAAAAAAAAAAAAAAAAAGAAGTTGACATTTCTACCAAGACTCGAAAGAGGTGAGGGGGTTAGCCACGTGGATATAGAAGAGAAAAATGCTGAAAATATAAAAAGAGTTTGGAATTTTTAAAAAAAGGTTAATTTTGTTTTTAATTGGTGAAAAAAGCAGTAAAATTGGAATCATAGGTTGAGTCAAAACATTTTGTTTTCCTTCCTACGACTCATTCTTTCAAATTCTAAGCAGACAGATGCTGTGAGTACGAGATAAATGTGAAATCAGAAGAATAATTTTGTCCTGATCTTTTCCCCTTTCAGAAGGAAAATTGGCTCTTCGTTTTTATTGGAGGAGAGATCCATCTGCCTCACTCTCCCACCCACAAAGAATCAGACTGCATGTGTGACAATACTTAAAGGAAAATGAACATTTTAGTAGTAAATAGCAATTCAGTAATAGGTTTCTTTAAAGAGAATATCTGCTAGTTAATGAAAGTGCCGCTCTGGAGTAGATGTGGAACTCCTGATCTGATTTCCAGAACTCTGCTGCAGTCAACGTGGGAAAATTAAGTTTTGTTTCTCTGCTGCTTATTTGGAGAGAAAGGGGGGCTGGGATTATTTCCATTTTAATTCAAACTGTGTAACGCAGAGCCTTAAGACTTGTGCAAAGATTTCTCAAAGCACAGTTTTCTTCAGTGACAAAAGATTTCTTTCTTTTTTCATCTTGTCAAGCATAATCACTCACAGATAAAGTCAATTTGCTCTTCTTGCCTTCACGTTGGGCTATTTCCTTTTACCAGCTGACTAACGTTTTCTAGGGCAGGTTGGAATTAATCATTCAGCATCCTGAGATTTTTCAGGCCAGCCAGGGCTGAGGATTAGAAACAATAAAACCAGGGTTTGCCTTCTAACAGAAGACCTCACACTTGGCCAGGTGTCGACCTGAGACCACCTGAGTTTGGGAAATTTTAACCAAACAGCCCAACCTTGATTTTCCAGGTCTGGGAAAATGTGTTCATTTGTCACCCTGACTAGAAGTCATTTGTACTAATGATTCCAGAACTAGTGACCGTTTTCTGCTTTCCCAAGAGGCCCCACCATCAAATGCAAGCACACTTCATTGTTTTTAATCTCTGAATCCCCTTGGGCCTTCTAGGGAATTCGCTGAAAATCCCAAACCCTCCTTGCGTTTTCACCCCTGTGGCTCGAAACCCTGAGTGTTGATTCTTCATTGCGCATCTTCAAGTGACCCGAAACACCATGTTCTTTCCACCAGGGTGGTGTCTTAATTGGCCCCTTCTGCAGAGCCAGCCCCCATCTGCCTGTGCTTCTAAAAACAACAGGCCCTCTTGTCCTTCTCACATCTGGTGCTTCAAGACCAAAAGTCAGAGTGCGGGCCCCAGCACACGGGAGCAGCAGGCTGGGACCAGCCAGTGCTTTTAGGCTGGTTGGACAGGGCTCTGGAACAAATGTCAAGGGATATTTGCTGCAAAGAGGCTCCAGAAATAATGTAAAATTGTTCTGTCCTTTTAAAAATGGAAAATGCCTTGGCAGGGTGATATATTATCTGCCTGGCTGCATTTTCTCTCTGTCTCCGTCAAGGCTTGAAAAGTACTGGCACCTCTGCCTTTTCAAGTGGAGCTCAGTGTGACTGGACCACATCTAATGCCTCTACGATGCAAATGAAGATTGAAACTGTTGTTTCCTTTGATGTGTGTGACTAAATGCTTAAAGAGGATATTTTCTTTTCGATCCTCCAGTGGATAGAGCCTCTTTAAAAATACCTGTTGGCTCCCTCTTCCCATTGGCAATGGAAGTAATTCCTGCACTGGAGTCTGGGTACCGTCATGATGAATGCCTTGCTCTGGGAAGAATCCCCTGCCCATGTTTGCGATGATTGTTGAGTTCTAGAGGGAATTAAGAAGCGTGAAAGGCACATTAATGATGGGTACCTGCAATGAACCACTCAGGCTCGCCTGAGAAAGTCCGGAGAGCACATTCTGAGAGCAAAGTTGGGGAGGCAGATGAGTCACGGCCAGATTCTCTAGCTCTTTCTGGCACCCAGTAGCATAAAGGACTGGGGAAGCAGGTGGAGCTGCTGATGGAGAGAGAAGCCAACCCACACGCTGGTCATTCCGTCTCACCCCTCATCTTCCCTGCCAAGAGGGGATCTGATCCTAAACAGCGCCGGTAGCATCCAGGCTCTTCACTGAATCTGGGTGGTCTCTGGAAACACACAAACGCAGGCAAGGAAATCAATAACTCTGAGCGCTGTCAGAGTCGTCAGCCTGCAAATTGGCTGTGCTGGGCATTTTGAACCACTTTCATAATGAAGAGAAGCATAATTAGAATCCACCTCTGTTCCTTTTTCTTGCACGTCCATGTCAGCAAGGCAATCTATAAGCAAAGCTTATGTTTAAAAGCAAAAGCACACAAACAAACATTTGGAACTTGTGATTTGGATCGTTTAATTTACTTTTAATGTCTCTTCTTTCCCCCTTTTCTCTAGTAAATGTTTGCAGTGTCTCACCTGGAGAAGACAGTGGAGAGCAGGTCATTTTGGACATGGTAGCTCCAGGATAACAGGGACTTTGCCACAGGTACTGCTGTGTGCCTGACACCTAGATTGGACCAGGCACAGGACACTGTGCAGTAAATACTGAATGAATGAATGAATGAATGAGTGAGTGAACACTCAGCCCGGCCCTATCCAAAGGAACCAAGTCGTTGCAGAGGCAGGAAATTCCCATAGAGGAGAAGACAGCCCTTGAATGGATGCTGTATTCATCTGCTCGGGCTGTGATAACAAAGTACCACGGACAGGGTGGTACATTCCTCTACACCCAAGCATTCACAGTGTCTCTCTTGTGTGTCCAGACTTCCTCTCCTTATGAGGACAACAGTTATATTGAATCAGGGCCCACCCTAATGACCTCATTTTAACATCATCACCTTTTTTGAAGCCCTACCTCCAAATATAATCACGTTCTGAGGTACCCGGCGTTAGGACTTCAGGAAACGAATTTCAGGGGAGCACAATTTAGCCCATAACTTACATGGGCTATTCTCACACTAACATTCAACACTTTGGTGCTTCTTAAAAGAGCATTGGTCCCATTTCCTGCCATATTAACTAAGGCTACATTTCCCAGGTCTTTCATCCCACACTCAGCAAAACACGTTATACAAGTATCCCTTCAATGTAAACCCGGGTGCACTTTGTCTTTTAAGATCCTGGTTTTCTATCAGCTTTCATCTGTGTCCTGAGAGGCAGTAGGGCATGTTCTCAGGTGCTGGTGCCCTCCTGCCTGTGCCCTCACCTGGGGCAGGTCACGCAACATTGCTGGGCCCCAGTCACCTCATCTTCAGAAAAGGCTTAGCAATCCCTGCCCTGCCTGCCTCATAGCATCACTGTGATGGTCCCACGATGTCATGTTTCCATGTTAAACTGGGTGCACGTGCCTGCAGAGGTGTATAAATCTCTGAATACACAAACCCATCTTTCTAGAGCAACTGTTTCAAAATATGATCTTTATATTAAAATAAGCACAGATGCACTAGGAAGCAGAATGGAAAATTGGTATGAAAGGCAAATAAAACTGAAGGTTTCAAATAAATCGTGTCCTTGCTGCCGCCTAGCCATTCCTGCCACCCCAGGTACTTGGGTAAGAACAGTTTCAGCGGTGCTGGTTATGCCCGTGAAGATATGTGAGGCTGCCCTCCATGCATCAATATGGAACAATTGTAGAGATATTTTAAAAAGTGAAAAAATCCAGGTGCAGAACAAGGTGATCCGATTCGTTTAAAAAAGAAAGATGGGGGGGGGGCATTTATAAACGCATGTGAATGCCGAGCGCACTTCGGAGTGATACCCAGGAACGTGGTGACAGGGGGTTACCTCTGAGATAAAGACCTGGGGTCCGGAGACAGGGGTGGAAGGAGGCTTCTCATCATAAACCCTATCTGATTTTTTAACATATACATGCTACCTATTTTTAAAACACATTGGGGTTTTTTTTCAATAAGTTATTTTATTAATTAAGTAAAACTCAGAAAGTCAGTGGGAGTAGCAATACATTTGGCAGGGCAGTTACAAATAAAAACACATTGTTTTTAAAAGCAGCAATTCTGCTTTTAAAACGAGTTCACGGGGACTTCCTTGGCGGTCCAGTGGTTAAGACTCCGTGCTTCCAACGCATGGGGTGTGGGTTCGATCCCTGATAGGGGAACTGAGATCTCACACTCTGCGTGACACAGCCAAAAAATAAATAAATAAAAAGAATATCGCTACCATGAAAGCAAGAGAAATGACTATTTTAAAATAAATAAATAAAAATAAAATGAATTCACTATTATCATTCAAATGATAGTTATCTTCTGAAGAAAAAGCAAATACTGGACAATAATTATTAAATATAATTAAATAATTAATAATAATATAATTAAATAATTATTAAATATCATTGAATTACTTAATAGTGAAATTAAACATTTAAATTCCCTCTCTCCTTAGCATCTGTGAATTACTTCTCTGCTATTTCTTCCCTTGTCCAGGAAAAAAAAAAATTGCATCCAATTTCACATCATGAGAGATTCTGCCTACACGTAACATTTAATCATGAAAGTTTAGTTCTAAAACAACAAAAATTGAATCATTAATTTCTTTAGTAGAAGTCTACGTGATATGTATGCATAACAAGGGCACTGGTGTCAGGTGATCACGAATAAATAAAGATGGTATGAGATGCATGCCGTCCACTCATTCATTCATATATTAAACAAGCACTAGTTGGGCACATACTCTGACACCAAGCACTATGGACCTGGGAATTCAGAAGTAGATAAAAATTTTAAAAAAAGTTTTGCCCCTGTTGTCCTCATCTATTCTAGTCCAGTGATAGAGACAGAAGAAAATACATGATTACATCTCAGGGTGAGAAATGTTTGCTCGAAGGAGTCTGGAATAGCCAGTAATGGTCATATGGGGGCCAGGATGAAAAACATGGACTTTGGAGTAAAGTGACCTCGAAGTTGCTCCCCTAAGCCTCAGTTTACTAAGTAACAGTAAGGAGTTAACGATAGGGTTGGTGAGAGTGTCAAAGGATTAAAAACAAAGTTTAAAGGACAAAGTGCTTATAAACCACACATCCCTGTGCCTCACACAAATATTACTTTTAAACGCTTTTTAACTCCTGTTTTTCATAGATGATTGGACATACAAGTCCAGAGCTCAGGAAAATCTGGATTAGGGATAAGGATTTGAGAATCCACACCGTCCAAGCAGGAGGTGAAGTCAGGGTGTCGATGAAGTTACAATGAATATACAATGAGTGGATGGAATATATGAGCATATGGAGGTTAGGAATTACAAGGAGTACATGAGTATATAGGATGAGAGAACTTGGATGAAGCCTTCTCACTTCCTTTGAGAAGGAAGTGTCCATAGAGAAAAAAGTCACAGAAAAGTCAGGTTAGAACCATTTCACAACCATTAGATTGACTATTATCAAAAGAGAGAAAAAAGAAGAACAGAATAACAAGCGTTGGCAAAAATGTGGAGGAACTGGAACCCTTGTACATTACTGGTGGGAGCGTAAAACAGTGCAGTTGCTGTGGAAGATAGTACGGGGGCGCCTCAAAAAATCAAACATAGCATGATCATAGGATCCAGCAATTCCACTTCTGGGCATATACCCCAAAGGTTTGAAAGCAAGGACTTGAACAGATATTTGTACACCCATGTTTATAGTAGCTCTCTTCACAATAGACAAAAGGTAAAAGCCACCCAAGTGTCCATCAGTGGATGAATGGATAAACAAGACATGGTATTCATACAGTGGAATACCATTCATCTGTCAAAAGAGAATGAAATTCTGACAGTGCTACAAAATGGATGAATCCTCAGGCTATTACGCTACGTCACAAATAAGCCAGTCACAAAAAGAAAGATATTATAGGATTCTACTTATATGAGGTCCCTAGGGTAGTCGAATGCATAGAGATAGAGAATAGAAGGGTGGCTGCCAAGGGCTGAGGAGAGGGAAAAATGGAGAATGAGTGTTTAATGGGTGCAGAGTTCAACTGGGGAAGATGAAAGGTTCTGGAGATGGATGGTGGTGATAGCTGCACAACAATGTGAATGTGCTTAATACCACTGAGCTGTACACTGAAAAATGGTTAATTTTAAATAGTGCTGCTATGAACAGTGGGGTGTGCAAGTCTTTTCAAATTAGAGTTTTATCCAGATAATATGCCCAAGAGTGGGATTGCTGGATGATATGGTAACTCCATTTTAGTGGGGTTTTTTTAACATCTTTATTGGAGTATAATTGCTTTACAATGGTGTGTTAGTTTCTGCTTTATAACAAAGTGAATCAGTTATACATATGTCCCCATATCTCTTCCCTCTTGCATCTCCCTCCCTCCCACCTCCCTATTCCACCCCTCTAGGTGGTCACAAAGCACCAAGCTGATCTCCCTGTGCTATGGGGCTGCTTCCCACTAGCTATCTACCTTACGTTTGGTAGTGTATATATGTCCATGCCACTCTCACTTCGTTCCAGCTTACCCTTCCCCTTCCCCATATCCTCAAGTCCATTCTCTAGCAGGTCTGTGTCTTTATTCCTGTCTTGCCCCTAGGTTCCTCATGAGAGTGAAGTAAGTCAGAAAGAGAAAAACAAATACCGTACGCTAACACATATATATGGAATCCATTTTAGTTTTTTAAGGAACCTCCATACTGCTTTCCATAGTGGCTGAACCAGTTTCCATTCCCACTAACAGCAAGCAACTTAAATGTCGCTCAACAGATGAATGGCTAAAGATGACTCAGCCATAAAAAAGAATGAAATAATGACATTTGCAGCAACATGGTTGGACGCAGACATTATCACACTAAGTGACGTAAGTCAGAAAGAGAAAGACAAATACCATGTGACATCACTTATATGTGGAATCTAAACTATGATACAAATTAACTTACTTACAAAACAGAAACAGACTCTCAGACATAGAAAACAAATATTGGGGCCTTCCCTGGTGGCTCAGTGGTTAAGAATCCACCTGCCAATGCAGGGGACACGGGTTCGAGCCCTGGTCTGGGAAGAGCTGTGGAGCAACTAAGCCCGTGTGCCACAACTACTGAGCCTGTGCTCTAGAGCCCGTGAGCCACAACTACTGAGCCCGTGTGCTACAACTACTGAAGCCTGCATGCCTAGACCCCGTGCTCTGCAACAAGAGAAACCACGCCAAAGAGAAGCCCTTGCACCGCAATGAAGTGTGGCCCCCGCTCGCCACTAGAGAAAGCCTGCACGCACAGCAACAAAGACCCAACACAGCCAAAATTAAATTAATAAATTTAATAAAAAGAAAAAAAAAGAAAAAATTTTGGTTACCAAAGGGGAAAGCGAGGGGGGGGGAAGGGATAAATTAGGAGTTTGGAACTGGCAGATGCAAACTACTATATATAAAATAGACAAACAACAAGGAACTACTCTATAGCACAGGGAACTATAGTCAGTATACTGCAGTAAACCATAACGGTAAAGAATCTGAAAAAGTATATATATATATATATCTGTGTGTGTATGGAGATTAGATATATATATATATATAAAACTGAATCACTTTGCCATACACCAGAAACTAACACAACGTTGTAAATTAACTGTACTTCAATAAAAAAAATTTTAATGGTACGTTTTATGTTATGTATATTTTACCTCAGTAAAAAAATATATCAAGTTGGGGACTTCCCTGGTGGCACAGGGGTTAAGAATCCACCTGCCAATGCAGGGGACACAGGTTTGAGCCTTGGTCCGGGAAGATCCCACATGCCTCAGAGCAACTAAGCCTGCGCACCACAACTACTGAGCCCATGAGCCACAACTACTGAAGCCCGTGTGCCTAGACCCCATGCTCCACAACAAGAGAAGTCACCGCCATGAGAAGCCTGCGCACCACAACGAAGAGTAGCCCCCGCTCGCCGCAACTAGAGAAAGCCCGCACACAGCAACAAAGACCCAACGCAGCCATAAATAAATAAATTCGTAAGAGGAAAAAAGAAACAAAAGCAGAGTCTTGCAGCTACCCCTGCAATCTGCCAGTCCCAGAGCTCGTCAGAGGCAATGGGATGCAGAGCCAGCTACCTACCTGGAGGAGAGGGAAGAAAAAGAGAAAATACATAGAGGGGGAGCTCTCAGAGGACAGTACCTCGGGCACGTGCTTCTTGGGTTCTGTGCGGCTTCTTGCCTGAGACCAAAAAGTTTGATCACCTGCCACTCACCTCCCCGACCCCCGCCTTCGCAGACCTTCCCTCCCGTCCTCCTCTCATTCCCTAGCCCACCTATTCTTACACTTGACGTGGGAGTTCATTCAGCAAATATTTATTAGCACCCACTATATGGCAGCCCCTGTAGCAAAACTGCCTTTGTGGATTTCAACATTCTTATAATGGGAGATAGATGGTAAAGTGCAAAAGTTAAGTACATATATCAGATAGTGGTAAGTGTTATGCGGAACATAAATTAAGGTTGGAAAGGGGAATGAGGGGAGTAAGAGTGAGGAATGGAATTGCAATTTCCAGAAGGGCAGTCAGGGAGGGCAGCCCTCAGGTGATATCTGGGCAAAGATAGAAGCGGGTGAGAAAGAGCCTTGTGGGTCCCTGGGGAAAGAGCATCCCAGGCAGGGGAGGGAGCCAGTGCAAAGACCCTGTCGCAAGAGCTTCCCTGTGGATTGGAGGCAGAGCAGGGAAGCTAAACTACAGTAACAGCACAGAACACAGTGGGAGATGTGCTCAGAGTTCAAAGCAGCAAGCGAGCAGATCTGTTGAAGTGGGGCTTTGCTAGCAGTGTGAGGACTGCGGCTTTCATTCTGGGTGCAGTGGGAAGCCGTCAGAGGGGATAGGAGTGCCTTGATCTGACACAGGAATCATCAGTTTGGCCACAGTGTGGAGAATAGACACTTGGGGGCCAGGACGGGCGGCAGCGGAAAAAGCAAAAGAGACCAGTTACGAAGTAATTGCACAGTCATGGCAGGAGGTGATGGTGGGTGGCTCCGGAGTGAGAGACGTGGGAGTGGAGAGAAGGGGTCAGGCTCTGGATGGACGCTGAAGGCTGAGCAGTCAGGACTTACTGGCGGACAGTATGCAGAGTGGGAGAGAAAGGGAAGAGTCAGGAATGATGGAATCTAAAACAATGATACAAATGAACTTGTCTACAAACCAGAAATAGACTCACACAATCTTACCGTTACCAAAGGGGAAAGGGGGAGGGATAAATTAAGAGTTTGAGGCTAACAGACACACAACACTATACATAAAATAAACAACAAGGACCTACTATACAGCACAGGGAACTCTACTCAATATCTTGTAATCACCTGTAATGGAAAAGAATCTGAAAAAGAATGCATACGTATATAGAGAGAGAGAGACTGAATCACTTTGCTGTACACCTGAAACTAACACAACATTGTAAATCAACTAGACTTCAATTTAAAAATTAAAAAAAAAAAAAAAAGCAGAATGATTCCAAGAAGGGGAACTCTGTTTGTGGGGGAGGATTAAACTCACCACTGGACGCCGGATCATCCTCTGGACCAAATGCCTGCCCTGGGGGAGCTAAGTCCTTCCCAGCATCCCTCCTCCAGCTTCACTTAGGAGATGTGAGCTTGGAGTTCCAAAGTCCATAATCAAGAGTCTGCTTGCCATTTGTTCTGCCACTGGTGGACCAAGAATAAACATGTTGTCAATGTTAATCATTTAAAAATAAAATGTTAATCGTCAAGAATAGTTAAGAATGAAATGTGACTAATTTTGTAGCCAGTTCCTTTTCTTAGGGAACTAGAATGCAGCCACAACACAGCCCCATCGTTTCTTAGTGAGTCAGTATCAGTGTGACTTAGGTGCCAGGAGAGAGTGAAGGGCTGACTTCAGATTTTCTTTGTTAAATGTGGACAGTTCTGTAAATACCTGTCCACCTTCAGAATATTAAGGAGTCGGATGTGTCGGAAATGGGGATGTCCACACCCTTTTCTTGTGGGATGTGCCTCTGGATGAGTGGTTCTCAAAGTGCGGGGGGAGGGGGGAGGGCCTGGATTCGCTGCATCAGCATTTTCCAGGAAACTGTGAGAAAGGCAGATCCCAGGGTCCCACCCCAGACCTACTGAATCAGAAACTCCTGGAGAAGAGGAGCCCCACGCTTTGTGTCTTAACAAATCGCCCAGGTGATTCTGACGTGAACTGAAGTTTCAGAAGTGCTGCCCCAGATGGTCAGCCTCCACGCCCTTTAGTCCTTACCTTTGGGAGGGGGAAACACTAGAAAGTTGGAGGGTGGAGTGAGAAGGGACTTTTCTTTACGCCTTTACCTTCTAGGTGCCCTGTCTGGAGCGTTCTTAACTTATAGACTTCTTTAAGAAGCACACATACTGTATAGCACAGAGAACTGTATTCAATATCAGATGATAAACCATAATGGAAAAAAATATTTAAAAAAAAAGAATGCGGACTTCCCTGGTGGAGCAGTGGTTAAGAATCCACCTGTCAATGCAGGGGACACGGGTTTGAGCCCTGGTCCGGGAAGATCCCACATGCCGTGGAGCAACTAAGCCCGTGCTGCGCCACAACTACTGAGCCTGCACACCACACCTACTGAGCCCGTGCTCCTAGAGCCCATGCTCCGCAACAAGAGAAGCCACCGCAATGAGAAGTCCATGCACTGCAACGAAGAACAGCCCCCGCTCGCCGCAACTAGAGAAAGCCCGTGTGCAGCAATGAACACCCAACGCAGCCAAAAAATTTTTTTAATTAAAAAAAAAAGAATGTATATATATGTATAACTGAATCACTTTGTTATACAGCAGAAATTAACACAACATTGTAAATCAACTATACTTCAAAAAAATTAAAATTGAAAACAGTCCCCCCAAAAAAAGATGCACCCATGTAAGCCACGGGGACCGCAGCCAAGCATTTTGCCGCAGACTCCCAACCAATGACACGCACACAGGTCCAGCTGCTCTCGCAAGCATAACGCAGCTGATGACTTCCACAATTTCTAATGATAAGAACGGCAACGTGGAAACCCTTTTCCTCTTGTGCCAGTTCCAAAGTTTCTCTACAGAGGAAACAGTGGTAAAAATGCCAAGTGTTGTTGTTTTTTAAACACTAGTCAAACATGAGGCTCCCTTTTTCAATGTTTGTGTGATTGAGATAAAACCAACTGTTCTTTTGGCGTGGCGTCTTTTTGGTGTTTCACTATTTCTAAATAGGGTATAGGGGAAACCCTTCTAAGCTAGCCGGCCTTACAGTTTGAAATGCGTGAAAACTCAGTCCTTTTTCTCTTTCTGTTCTAAAAGTTTGAGTCTTTACAGCAGTCCAGCAGTGGTCTTAATGAGACACTGCTGAGCTTCCCACATGTGGGCTCAGAACCACGTGGTGTTCTCTCTCCCTTCTTAGAGCTCCACAGTCTGGGGCCATCCATCTAATGGGACTGTCTTGCATTCCTTGACACATTCTCGGGATTTGCAAGAAAATAGCTATGCCAGGAATTTCCTATGAGCAGTGGGTCCTGAGTCAGCACTGAATTGGCACATCATATTTTCTTATCGGTCCAATGAGACAGGTCACCAGACTGTTTCCTACCGTCCAGAGCTGCAAACCCCGGGTCACGAAGAGAAGCTGCCTGTCCCCACGCACACAGGGGCAGGGAGAGAATTTCCTCATTTTCCATGCCATTCCTCAGAGGCCACTTTCTCTGGGTGCAAGAAGTCCCGAGTTAGAATGACAGGCTCTGGGGAGGGGAAGGGAAAGCCTGGCAGAACTGTCCCTCATCAGGGGATAAACCGAGTCTGCTCCTGGACGAAGGGTCGGGGAAGGGCAGCTTGAACATAAATAGAAAAGAGACTTTGTCTACACCAAGGGTCAACGTTGACGAGCCACCCAAAGCCTAAGATGATGCTCAACTGACATAACCTCTCCCCACCCCCAGCAGCAGGCTTTACGGGGGACCCGTGCCAGAGCCAGGATGGGGGCGGCAGGCAAGAGAGGGTGTCAGTGTGCAGCATTTCCAGAGGTGCCCACCCTGCCTGTGCACAACCCCAGGTGCCTCCCTCTAGGTCACACTCAGGTTTCCCCAAAGACACAACAAAACGCTGCAGAGGATTATTTAACAAGACTCTGGCATCCTCAGGCCATGAGAATGATGACAGGCTGAAGCCACTGTCAAGCCTGATTCTCCAAACCATCACAAAGGATGGCAAAGGAAATGCAGGGCAAACCCAAGGACATCTGCGCCCCAATTCCTATCAATCTGGCTGCCGGTATCATGGTATCAGCAGAAACGCCTCGGCTTCCTTCACTGTGGTTCCTGGCCTTACCTTGCAATTTGGGAGCATCAGTGCCAGACTGATGGGCAGGCCTGGATTCTACCACCTGCCTCCACCAAAGTCACGGGGCGGCCAGCATTGGGCAAGTCACGTGACTTCTGTGAGCTCTGACCCCCTGGTCTGCAAATGTGCATACCGCCTCCTGGGGCATAGCACGAGTTGTTGTGAATGTCGGCATGCCTGCAAAGGTTCTCTTGAAAATGCAAAAACACTCAAATGGAAGGCATAACAATTGCTATTTTCTGTTTATCACTGGCAGCAGCCCTCCATTTGTCTAGCCAGTCATCTCCATTTTATTTTTATTTATTTCTTTTTTTTTTTTGCAGTACACGGGCCTCTCACTATTGTGGCCTCTCCCGCTGCGGAGCACAGGCTCCGGACGCGCAGGCTCAGCGGCCCAGCTGCTACACGGCATGTGGGATCTTCCCGGACCGGGACACGAACCCGCGTCCCCTGCATTGGCAGGCGGACTTTCAACCACTGCGCCACCAGGGAAGCCCATCATCTCCATTTTAAATTGCACTACCCTGTTTGAGGTTGTAGGAATTAAGAAAGAAAGCCCTGGAGACTTCAATGGAGACTTTCAAACCACGTTTTGTTTGTTTGTGGGTTTTTTTCTATGTTATTTCCTGTTTGTGTTTACAGAGTTTATTTAACCCATCATGCTAAACTCATAGAACTAGGCCGCCTTCATGCTGGATCCAGAAAGTAAGGGGGAAATGCAGGCTTCATACATATTAACTTTTAGGTAAAGGGCAGCTCAAACTAGAGCCAATGATATGCTCAATATTTGTAAGAAGAGCCTTTTACAAATTCCAAGCACTCAACTCCATCCATTCAGCTACCTTTGCTCATTCACTGACCTTCCAGAAACTCTGAGAATTTTGCTGGACATTAAGCTTAGAGAAGGAACTCCAAGTTGCCCTCCAGAGAGGGAGACCTAAGGGTAACTATGTTAGTGAGGGTTCTCCAGAGAAACAGAACCAGTAGGAGATAGATATAGATATAGATATATAGTGGTAGATGTAGGTGTACGTGTAGGTATAGGTATAGGTGTAGGTATAGATATAAATAGGTAGATAGAAAGAGAGATGTTGAGAGAGAGAGAGAGATTTACTATAGGAGTTGGCTCGCACAGTTATGGAGACTGACAAGTCCCACCATCTGCCATCTGCAAGGTGGAGACCCAGGAAAACTGGTGATATAATTCAGACTGAGGCCAAAGGCTGAGAACAAGGGAGCCAATTGTTTAAATCCCATCCAAGGCCTGGAGAAGGTGAGATAAGTGGTCCTAACTGAAGCAGGCAGGCAGGAAGCAAAAAGGAATGAATCCTCCTTCCTCCCCCTTTTTTTTCTATTCAGGCCTCCATGACTTGGGTAATACCCAGCCACATAGGAGAGGCCATCTACTTTGCTGAGTCCACTGATTTCATTGCTAAGCTCACTCAGAAACACCCTCACAGGCACACCCAGAAATAATGTTTAATCTGGGCATCCCATGGTTCTGAAGTCAACAAAACAGAGAAAAGGGATAGGAATTCCCTCGCTGGGCACCTGGGATACCGTTTTAACAGGACCTGTGGGAATATCTGGGGAAAATTCATAACAGACACAGAGAATGGCCTGTGCAATGGCCCTGGGGATGGAATCAGCTCGGTCTGAGGAGCTGATATGACCACAAGATGGGGAACAAAAGAGCCAGAACTCAAGGGGACTTGTTGGCCCAGATAAGAAGTTAGGATTTTATTACAAACGTGATAGATGTCCATTTGTAGGGTTTTCAGCAGGGGAAATCACATGATTTAAACTTTTGAGGACCTACTGTAGAGCACAGGGAACTCTACTCAATGCTCTGTGGTGAACTAAATGGGAAGGAAATCCAAAAAAGAGGGTATATATATATATATACACACACACACACATATATATATACACATATATATGTGTACATATGGCTGATTCACTTTGCTGGACAGCAGAAACTAACACAACATTGTAAAGCAACTGTACTCCAATAAAAATTAACTAAAATAAAAATTTGGGGGGAGCCAGGACTCTGTTTCTCAATAGTTTCCAATCATGTATTGAATTGAGTTGACTTTCATCCACTCTGCCAATACCAGCTAGATGACCTTGGCCAAATCCCTTCACCAACAACTCTCCTTCATGCTCATCTTTGCACTTAGTAGGCATGAGCCCCGTTTCTGCTGGATGAAGATTTTGGCGTTGCCTCACGGTAACAGGAAGTCTGTGAATGATGGCTGGGGTTCTTCCCAGCTCCAGCATTTGAATGAGTCTGCAAACTCAAACTGCTGAAACGGTCTGGAGTTATCCAAGCTTCTCCTAGTGCTCCGTTCCAATTGGGTTATTACAGCCCGTTTCTCTCTGGAATGACCCAGACCCCTCCCTCCACTCTCAACCGCAAAGGGAAAATTAACAATACCATAAAAAGGTAAGAAAAGAAGGTGAGAGAACATTATCACTCTCGTCAACAATAAAATCTGCTGCTGATCTTCGGTTGTGAAGACAGATACATCTATTATTTATAGAATACAGATTGTTAAATATTAAATACTTGAGCCCAGGACAGTGTGAGGGTAAAACCAGGAGTGTGAACTTGTCAAAATCATAAAAATGGTAACTCTTTGCAAGGGTGGAACATGCCGACATTTATGCCTGCTTTTATTGCACCATAAATTAAGAGGGGAAGCCTATGATGTGTCCATTTCAAGTTCTAAGTGATACGCATTATCTTTGGGATGGTATCTGTTTAACTCTGCTTCACAAATAGCTACTAGCCCACTTGCCTAAACTATTAATTATTTCCCCTGGGAGGTGGTCAAAAATAAGGTTTTCTTCCTTATTTACCACACGAGGGAACAGCAGACAAGTAAAACATTTTAGGAGCCGGCAGTTTTTCTTGTGGTTACTTGCACATCTGATCTAATATTTGCCCAAAGGTTTGTGTAGATGAAGGCAAAGATACTTCTTCAAAATCTTAAAAGTCACATGTGATGCCAAACATCTTAATTTGTATATGATTTTGACATCCTTCAATTTACCTGAATGTATCTCTGGCTTGAATTTTTCACGCAAATTTAAAAATTTGAATCACTGCCATTCACTCCATAATATAAAGTGGGATACCACAAGATCTGTCAGAATCCGAGCAACCACTCAGCCTGCCCCTAACGCTCATAGGTATAAAAGCTTGATTTCGCAATTTACTGCTCATAATAAATTGATTTTTCCCTCTTTTTACAAAGCTTGGCACATCCAGTTTGTTTTTCCCTTTTGAAACATGTACGGACTTTATGGACTTCCCTGGTGGTCCAGTGGTTAAGAATCTGTCTCCCAATGCAGGGGACACGGGTTTGATCCCTGGTCGGGGAACTAAGATCCCACATGCCGCAGGGCAACTAAGCCCGTACTCCTCAACTACTGAGCCCACGCGCCACAACTAGAGAAGCCTGTGCGCTGCAACGAAGAGCCCATGCACCGCAGTGAAAGATCCCGCATGCTGCAACGAAGATCCCGAGTGCCATAACTAAGACCCACCGCAACCAAATAAATAGATAAATAAATATAAATAAATAAATTAGTAAACATGTTTTTAAAAAATAAAAATGTGTTGACTTTAGCCAAAAAATGTCCAGCAAAGCACCTAGTTCTGCCCATTGAAATAGATGGTCTTATGTTTACTACGTGCTCAGCAGGGATTATGCATTAAATTTTCTTCCTCAAAAACTTGCCAATAGACCTATCAATATTTGGATTGATTTTAATGTTAAAGAAGTAAATTCTTAACAGTTCCATTTTAGGAGGAAAGGAAACCTATGACTTAATTGTATAACAATTTTAACCTTGATTATCGCTTTTTCTGATTGAACGCTATACAATGATATTAAATTCAAAAATTAATCTAGCCTGCAGGATGGGTAATTAGTCAAAACCGGGGGAAAGTCACAAGGAATCAACAATGAAATCAATTCCTTGACTTTGTGTCACGCCTCTTCCTCCTGGGCATTTTGAGGCAGATTTCCAATATGGGCTCATTGCCTTCTAATTCTGCTGAAGTCATATTCCAGGAAGATCTAGACTTTTCCTTTTAGGTGGGAAAACTGAGGAAAAGCAAAGTTTTATGATGACAGAAAGGAAAAAGACAGGAAGAAATGATTCAGAAAGAGACTAACTCGGGGTGGGGGAGGAGGAGAGCCAGTGCTCAGAGTTGCTGAGATGACCCAACCAAGAACACAGTGAGGACCAAGCAGCTAGTGGTGGAGCAGGGAGAAATGTCCTGGCCATATACGCACAGGAGTTTAAAGCAGGGACTGAAACAAATACTTGCACGCCAATGTGCGTTGCAGCCAAAACGTGAAAACAACCCACGCACCCATCCACAGGTGAGCAGATAAACAAAATGTGGTGTATACATACAATGGAATATTATTCAGCCAGAAAGGAAGGAAACTCTGACCTCTGGTACCATATGGATGAAACCTGAAGACATTTTGCCAAATGAAATAAGCCAATCACAAAAAGACAAACACTGTGGGATTCCACCTATATGAGGTACCTGGAGTTATCAAATTCATAGAAAGCAGAATGGTATGTTCCAGGGGCCGGGGGAATGGAGAGTTATTGCTTAATGATTACAGATTTTCTTTTCTGTAATACATGTTTTGGAAATAAATATATATATATATATATATATATATATAAAATTGGATCAAATCAATATGTTGTACACCTTAAAATTACACAATGTTATAAATCAGTTATATCTCAATAGAAAATAAAGCAGGAAAAAAAAGGCAGCTGGGAACCTAGCAAACAACTGTCCAGTTTGGAGCAGGAAACCAGAGAGCTCCAGAAGAATGGTCTCTCGTGAGAATAGATGGCATAATTGCAAGCTTGAAAAAGAATTGAGAATAGGATTAAGGCAAGTCATGCCAAAAAAAAGAAAAGAAAGAAAAAGAAAGGCAATTAGGCCTTCCAGGAAAAACAATAAAAAGTATACAAGAAATAAAGGTCCAAAATTGAAGCAAACAAAATGTGTAATCATTTCAAGCAATCAACAGAATATGATAATAATAATTTTTTTGTACTTGGAAAAATGGCACAGAGTTCACTCTTGTGACAGGCATCATCCCTCCTGAGGATGTCATTGGAATGTAAAGCCATTCATTGGTTTTTAACTTTTCATTCAAACTGAAGACATAGTGCCCAAGACATCTGTGTCTTCAGGACAGAATACAAATGTTACCTTTTGTAAACTTTGATGTTGTAAAAGTGTAGCTAAAATATATTATAACAAGGAAAGGGGGAGGAAAGGATGGGATGTAAACATCCTTATCTGATAAAATAGAGGTTGAAATGAAATTGTGGAGAGCTGATGTTCAAAAAAATCAAGAGATAAGCCAATTATTTAAAGTCAGGAAAAATGACTGATAGAAGAATTTTAAATAATAATGTATAAATAAATACCAAACATGAAGGAAAACTCAACAAAGGACTCAAGAAGAAACAGGAAATATCAATAGACCTGTAATAAGTAAAGAGATTGAATTAGTAATCAAAAAACTTACCCTCCTGCCCCCCGCCACACACACACAAAAGACCAGGCTTAGATGGCTTCACTAGTTAAATGTTTAAAGAAGAATTGATACCAATCCCGCACAAATTCTTCCCAAAAAATAAAGCAGGTGAGAACACATCTTGACTCATTCTATGAGACCAGTGTTCCCTGATACCAAAACTGGATAAAGACGTCACCAAAAAAAGTCACATACCAATATCCCTTCTGAATGTAGTAGATGCAAAATTCCTCAACAAAATACTAGCAAATCAAATCCAGCAACGTATAAAAAGGATTATGTGACCAAGTAGGATTTATTCCAGGAATGCAACATTGGTTTAACATATGAAAATCAATCAATGTAATACACTATAATAACAGAATAAAGGACAAAAACTACACAATCATGTCATGGACACACAAAAAAAGCATGTGACAAAATACAACACTCTTTCACATTAATAGCACTTAACAAACCAGGAATAGGGACTTCCCTGGTGGTGCAGTGGTTAAGAATCTGCCTGCCATTCCTATACACTAATGATGAAAAACCTGAAAATGAAATCAAGAAAACACTCCTATTTACCATTGCAACAAAAAGAATAAAATATCTAGGAATAAACCTACCTAAGGAGACAAAAGACCTGTATGCAGAAAATTATAAGACTCTGATGAAAGAAATTAAAGATGATACAAATAGATGGAGAGATATACCATGTTCTTGGATTGGAAGAATCAACATTGTGAAAATGACTCTACTACCCAAAGCAATCTACAGATTCAGTGCAATCCCTATCCAACTACCAACGGCATTTTTCACAGAACTAGAACAAAAAAATTCACAATTTGTATGGAAACACAAAAGACCCCGAATAGCCAAAGCAATCTTGAGAAAGAAAAACAGAGCTGGAGGAATCAGGCTCCCTGACTTCAGACTATACTACAAAGCTACAGTAATCAAGACAGTATGGCACTGGCAACAAAACAGAAATATAGATCAATGGAACAGGATAGAAAGCCCAGAGATAAACCCATGCACATATGGTCACCTTATATTTGATAAAGGAGGCAGGAATGTGCAGTGGAGAAAGGACAGCCTCTTCAATAAGTGGTGCTTGGAAAACTGGACAGGTACATGTAAAAGTATGAGATTAGATCACTCCCTAACACCATACACAAAAATAAGCTCAAAATGGATTAAAGACCTAAATGTAAGGCCAGAAACTATCAAACTCTTAGAGGAAAACATAGGCAGAACACTCTATGACATAAATCACAGCAAGATCCTTTTTGACCCACCTCCTAGAGAAATGGAAATAAAACAAAAATAAACAAATGCGACCTAATGAAACTTCAAAGCTTTTACACAGCAAAGGAAACCATAAACAAAACCAAAAGACAACCCTCAGAATGGGAGAAAATATTTGCAAATGAAGCAACTGACAAAGGATTAATCTCCAAAATTTATAAGCAGCTCATGCAGCTCAATAACAAAAAATCAAACAGCCCAATCCAAAAATGGGCAGAAGACCTAAATAGACATTTCTCCAACGAAGATATACAGACTGCCAACAAACACATGAAAGAATGCTCAACATCATTAATCATTAGAGAAATGCAAATGAAAACTACAATGAGATATCATCTCACACCAGTCAGAATGGTCATCATCAAAAAATCTAGAAACAATAAATGCTGGAGAGGGTGTGAAGAAAAGGGAACACTCCTGCCCTGCTGGTGGGAATGTGAATTGGTACAGCCACTATGGAGAACAGTATGGAGGTTCCTTAAACTACAAATAGAACTACCATATGACCCAGCAATCCCACTACTGGGCATATACTCTGAGAAAACCATAATTCAAAAAGAGTCATGTACCAAAATGTTCATTGCAGCTCTATTTACAATAGCCCGGAGATGGAAACAACCTAAGTGTCCATCATCGGATGAATGGATAAAGATGATGTGGCACATATATACAATGGAATATTACTCAGCCATAAAAAGAAATGAAATTGAGCTATTTGTAATGAGGTGGATAGACCTAGAGTCTGTCATACAGAGTGAAGTAAGTCAGAAAGAGAAAGACAAATACCATATGCTAACACATATATATGGGATTTAAGAAAAAAAAATGTCATGAAGAACCTAGGGGTAAGACAGGAATAAAGACACAGACCTACTAGAGAATGGACTTGAGGATATGGGGAGGGGGAAGGGTGAGCTGTGACAAAGCGAGAGAGTGGCGTGGACATACATACACTACCAAACGTAAGGTAGACAGCTAGTGGGAAGCAGCCGCAGAGCACAGGGAGAACAGCTCGGTGCTTTGTGACCGCCTGGAGGGGTGGGATAGGGAGGGTGGGAGGGAGGGAGACGTAAGAGGGAGGAGATATGGGAACATGTGTATATGTATGGCTGATTCACTTTGTTGTAAAGCAGAAACTAACACACCATTGTAAAGCAATTATACCCCAATAAAGATGTTAAAAAAAAAAAGAATCCGCCTGCCAATGCAAGGGACACAGGTTCAATCCCTGGTCCGGGGAAAATCCCACATGCCGTGGAGCAACTAAGCCCATGTGCCACAACTACTGAGCCTATGCGCCACTACTACTGAAGCCTGCATGCTCTAGGGCCCGTGTGCTGCAACTACTGAGCTTGCATGCTGCAACTACTGAAGCCCGCGCACCTAGAGCCTATGTTCCGCAACAAGACAAGCCACCACAATGAGAAGCCTGTGCACCACAACGAAGACTCAACGCAGCCAAAAATAAATTAATTAAGTAATAAAAATAAAAGAAAGAAAGAGAAAGGACAACCCATAGAATGTGAGAAAATATTTGCAAATTATATATCTGATGAGGATCCAGTTTCCAGAATATATAAAGAATTCTTACACCTCAACAATAAACAAGAAATCCAATTGAAAAAGACAAAGGACTTGAATAGACATTTCTCCAAAGAAGATCTATAAATAACCAATCAGCTCATGAAAAGATGCTCAAAATCATTAGTAATTAGGGAAATGCAAATCAAAACCACAATCAGAAACTACTTCACATCCACTAGAATGACTGTAAGAAAAAACACAGATAACAAGTGCTGATGGGGATGTGAAGAAATTAGTAGTTGCTAAAGGTTGGGAGGAGGGTACGTAAGGACCACCTGCTAGCATGTGTGGGGCTTCCTTGTGCAAGACGAAAATTCTCTGGATTTAGAGAATGATGCACACTGGGTTTAGACATCGTTGCACAACTTTGTGAACATACAAAACCCACTGAATTGTACACTTTAACAGGGTGAATTTTATGGTATGTGAATTCTAGCTCAAGAAAGCAGTTATAAAAATAAAAGAGAGACGACGACAGGGAGGAAAGGATGGGGTAGGTGAACTAAATCTTTATCTTTCTACTTAGGAGCCAAAAGATAGTGCCTGGGCTTCCCTGGTGGCGCAGTGGTTGCGAGTCCGCCTACCGATGCAGGGGACACGGGTTCGTGCCCCGGTCCGGGAAGATGCCGCGGAGCGGCTGGGCCCGTGAGCCCTGGCCGCTGAGCCTGCGCGTCCGGAGCCTGTGCCCCGCAAAGGGAGAGGCCACAAAAGAGAGAGGCCCCCGAAACAAAAAAAAAAAAAAAAAAAAAAAAAAGATCGTGCCCAAAATTGAAAAAATCAAACAATAGAGGTATTATCATAGAACAGCAGAGAAAGCTCCAGAAGAATTAAAGCAAGGAACAGTTACAGTCACTTTGGGGAGTTTCAACATTATCTCTTTTCTACTTGTTTATTTGTCACCGTGTGTGTGTGTGTGTGTGTGTGTGTGTGTGTGTGTGTGTGTGTGTGTGTGTTGCTTCAATACAAAGTTTCTTAAAATTCTTGAAAATGCAAGCATTTTGTTAAAGCTCCCGGAACTGAGGCCAGGGAAAGGGAAGTTTTAAACGGTACTCATGGGACACCGAGATGGAGCTCCTGGACCACGCTTCCTCCAGGGAACCGTCCTCGCGCTGAAATCTTGTCTCGGCTCCACACCTGCCGCTGCTCCTCGCGGCCTCCTGCTGCAGCCAGATGACCCTGTCTGGGCTCCAGCGAGGGTCATGACTGACCAGCTGAGAGAGCCTAGCGACACTGTCAAAAAAGGTAGGCTGCAAAGAATCAACTGCAAAATTAATTAAATGTCATGCACTCAAAATCACAGCAAGATTGGAACAAGAACAGGGGCTGTGGCTTCAACAGTCAGCACCCAACTTTCAAATATGTCTCTAATGTCCCGCCCCCGCCCCTGAGGTGTACTAAGAAATTGAGGGTCCGCTCTGTCCTCAGTGGTTTTTATGTCTTTAATTCCAAATCACTCTTCTGGGTTGAATCTGTTACTTAGCTAACATACAGCTCAGAGAGCCATGCATTTGATCCAATACTCATAAAATAAAATAAAAAACAAACCAAAAAAACAACTAAACTTTCTTTGGGTTATTTGTATGGAAATATGTTAATATAAATGTTTCAGACATTAAAAAAAAAAAAAAAACAGTGTGCAAGGTAATTTTGTCCCAGATCTTTTCCTCCAAGTCATGAACATAATAGATTTGACTTTTTACATCGTGTGCCCCCTAAGAAGCATAAAGGAAAGGTTACACTGGCAGGCAGCTAGAAGAGAGTTTAATTAATCCCAAAGTGTGAGCTTCATTTGGAAAGAGCATCACAAAAGAACAGCGTGTTTACTGAACTAGATCCTTAGGGCCATTATCCTTCCACCGATGGCGAGATATTTCGGAGGGAGCCTGGTCCCTTGTGGTCTGGAAGGCGCTGCCATTAAAAGTAAGCTCCACACAGGGTACCAGAACTGAAGATGCTGAGGACGCAGGCACTTTCCCCTTGGCAGAGGTAACTGGCATCCTGTGGGAAGATGTGTAAGCCCCAATCCTGCAGACTTCACACTCTCCTGAGCTGACCAAGCCAGCTTTCCCCAGACCATTCTTACGAGGCAGATGAGGGGTGGCTGCACTGGGCACGCTCCTAGTTTGCCATCCTTTTCTTTAAAGCAGATGTAGCCCTACCTTAGCAGACAGGGGCTAGGACTAATCAGAAACTACTTGCCAAGGGACTTCCCTGGCGGTCCAGTGGTCAAGACTCTGCGCTTCCACTGCAGGGGGCCCGGTATTCTATCCCTGGCTGGGGAACTAAGATCCAATGTGCTGCGTGATGCAGCCAAAAAAAAGAAAAAAAGCTACTGGCCTAAAACAAAGAGCGTACTTGTGCTTCAGTTTAGCATTACTTTTATCAGTTAGGTGAGTGATTTTTTTTAAAAGCTTAGGATGCTACAACACGGATGAACCTTGAAAACACGATGCCCAGAGAAACGCGCCAGTTGCCAAAGGATATATATTGTAGGATTCCATTCACAGGAGGTCCCTAAAGGAGTCAGATGCGTAGGGACAGGAAGCAGAAGGGTGGTTACCAAGGGCTGGGGGAGGGGCATAGCGAGTTAGTGTTTAACGGGACAGACTTTCCGTTTGGGACGATGAGAAAGTTCTGGAGATGGACGGTGGTGATGGTTGCACAACAACGAGAATGTACTTAATGCCTTTGAACTGTTCACTTAAAATGGTTCAAATGATCGATTTTATGTTACATATATTTTACTACAATTTTAAAAATAAATTTTTTAAAGCTATGGGCTTACTCTGTTTAAAAATACCACATTGTGCTTTGCTGTAGGTGTAAGCGTTATGTTGATTTCAGAGACGGCTGGGAAGCCCAGGGCAGGGGGCCCTCAGTGGGCATCTGAGGGCAAGTCCAACTCTCCTGGAGGCTGGGAGGGGTAAGCTTGCCCTGCTCATGAGTAATGACTGTCGTTTTCTGGCAAACATTAAGAAGGAAGGAACTAAAAATACTTATCAGCCACTATGCCAAAACTCTGCAGCGCTCAGAACGTACAGGCCAACGTGTTGAAGCCCTTTCATTGTGAGAGGAATCAGACCAAACACCAAGGTCAAAGTCATTTCACACACACACACCCTTGCCTCTCGCCGAGGCTGGTGCACAGAGGAGGGACCAGGCTCCCAGCGCTGCCCCGGCCAGCTGTCCAGCCACTGCCCAGGAGAGGGGCGGCAGCAGGAGGCACTGGCAGGGCCCCCAGACATGCCAGCCATGGACACTGCCCCCACATAGCTGCAGGGTTCACCAAGTCCTGCCAGGCGATGGCTCTTCCGCTGCCAACTCACGGAAGCCAAGACAGAAAGAGCAGCATAGACATTTCCCTGATGCTTCCTCCCAAGCTGCTGGCATCAGAGCCCCAGGCACCTGCGGGGCAGGTGGGAGAGAACAGCCCAGATGGAGTGCGGTCCTCCAGACCCTGCTTCTCAAACTTTAAAGTGCAGGTGAATCACCGGGTTTCAGGTTCAGCAGGCCTGGGTGGGGTCAGAGACTCTGCATTTCTAACAAGTGCCCGGGTAGGCTGATACTGCTGGTCCATGGACCAAGAAGGAAACAAAACCCCACCAGGTGCACAGAGCAAATAGGGATGGGGATTGGGGGGGAGGCTAATGGCAGCTCCGGTGCGGTAAGCTCCTGGTTTGAAGGATGGAGAACGTTTTCTGAATCCTGGCCCTGCCACGCAGCTCAGCACTGAAGCCGACAGCCCATGGTTTTGAACCCACCACGTGGGAGAATTTTACTCAGTGTAGGCACTGCCCAGGACCCCTGTGAGTTTGGGAGGTACAGGTACCCACTCACCACTAGGGGACAGTGAGTCATTGTAGAAAGGGAACACGTTGACCCAAACGGGTAAGCCAGGGAGGGAGTCTGACACACCAAACACTGACAAACGGGGTTCGAGTTCCAAATGTTCCACACCAGCTGCGTGGCCTTGGATAAGTCATTCTGCGCCTCAGTTTCCTTATTTGTAAAGTGAGACTAATAATGGTACTTTCGATGGTAGACAGAATAACGGCCCCCGGAGAAGTACATATTCTTATCCCCAGAACCTGAGACTATGTGTCCTTACATGGCAAAAGGGTCTTTGCAGGGGTGATTAAAGACCCTGAATTAGGGAGCTTAGCCTGGATTATCCAGGGGAGCCCAATGTAATCTTTACAAGAGGGAGACAGGAGGATTGGAACCAGGCAAGGAGGTGTTAGGATGAAGCAGAGGCCAGGGAGAGAGATTTGAAGATGCTTTGCTCCTGCCTTTGGGAAACGGAGGAAGGGGTCACAAACCAAGGAAAGTGGGTGGCCTCGAGAAGCTGGAAAACGCAAGGAAATGGATTCTCCCCTAGAGCCTTGGGAAGAATGGAAGCAACACAAATCTTCCCACACCTTGGTTTTAACCCCAGATGACCCATTTCCTCCAGAATTGTAAGATAATGAGTCTGTCTTTGCGACCACTAAATTTGTGGTAATCTGTTACGGCAGGCTTCGGAAACAAACACGCTTTCTTGCCCACGGGACGGTTGTAAAAGTTCATGAAACAATGGATAGGTGCAGCTCCCAGCACAGTGCCTGGCACCTGGTAAGGCCCACTGGTTAGCAGCGTGCACAGCAGGGACCCCCATGCTTTCCCGCTGTCATTAGCAGAGTTGCAGTCCTGTCAGGTGGTGACCTCCACCCTCACCCTGTGCCAGGAACACTGAAGGTCTCTAGGATCAACGCTCGTCAGTAAATTATGACCAAGACTTCCTGCCTCCGAGCACTCTGGACGACTCTGAGATCAGACATGCTTGGGGGAGAGGGGACCCCAAAGAAGATTTAGAATCACTGATGACAGTATTCCCTGGATGTCCAGTGGTTAGGGCTCTGCACTTCCACCGCAGGGGACCCAGGTTCGATCCCTGGTCGGGGAACTAAGATCCCACAAGCTGCGCGGCCAAAAAAACGAAAAGAAAAGAAAAGAAAAAACTCACTGATGAAGCACGAAAGGGATATTAGATGGAGGATTCCAGCCTCATCACGCACTTTCCTTTAGCTAAAAAATAAGTCCACTTTTAAAAACCTTGAAACCTCCACAATAGCTTCACAAAGAAATGCAGTTTTAGGAGCAGAGAAGGAAGAATATAAAATGGATGATCTGCAGGCAGAGTTTCAGGTTTATGCAAACTGGAACAGACACGGAACTGAGCTGCCCAAGAAGGACTTGCTAACAGAGACGGCGGCTGCAGGGCGCTGGCTCTGACAGAGATCTCGCGAGGCTCCGGGACTGCCGGACCTGGCCCGGGACCAGGGCATAATGTATTATAACTATAGAGTAAGTTATTCAAATTATGGTCATTTCAGGAACCATTTTTTATGAGAAAATAAATTTTAAATAATAGCATTTTAAACTTTTTATGGTTACATTCATCATGTGACCGGGGACAAGGGGTTTTTTTTTGCGGTACGCGGGCCTCTCACTGCTGTGGCCTCTCCTGTTGCGGAGCACAGGCTCCGGATGCGCAGGCTCAGCGGCCATGGCTCATGGGCCCAGCCGCTCCGCGGCATGCGGGATCTTCCCGGACCGGGGCATGAACCCGTGTACTCTGCATCGGCAGGCGGACTCTCAACCACTGCGCCACCAGGAAAGCCCGGGACGAGGTATAGTTTTGCACCAAAACTGCACACATTATTTCCAAAGTAACACTCACTCAGTAACAATATTAGCAGGATGAAAGGACAGGCCAAACCAGACAGTCGTTCTTTCCACCTGAGACACGCACACACACGCACACACACACGCAAGCAGAATAAAGGTAGGACAGTTTGGCCCACGGGTTGAAGACAGGTCCCTGAAGGGCAGAGGAAGACCACAAACAGGGTAGTAGATTTAACTCAGGCAAAGTAGTTCATGTGGAGAAGGATAATGTAGGAGTTTGGAATTAACATATACACACCACTGTATGTACAACAGATAATTAACAAGGACCTACCGTACAGCATAGGGAATTCTACTCAATGTTCTGTAATAACCTATATGGGAAAAGAATCTGAAAAAGAATAGATATATGAATACCTGAATCACTTTGCTCTACACCTGAAACTAACACAACGTTGTAAATCAGCTGTACTCCAAAAAAAAAAAAAAAAGTAGTCTGTGTGTGTGTGCGTTTGCTTTGCTTGTTTAACAGATAAATGAACGGTTTAACTTTGGCCACATGCTTCCCCAAACTCCTGGAGTTGGAAGAAAACTTCTATGAGCGCTGGATTCTCCATCCATCTCTCCCTATTCCTATGGGAGCCCAGAGGGTCTGAGCTCCCCTGCGATCTGTGCGGGTTCCGGGGTTCAGGTGGCAGACAGTCGGAGTGTGTGAACGGGTCATTTTAAATAACAATCAATGCTTTGTAGAGTACTTTACAGTTTACAAGTCCTTTTCCATACACTGTATCACCTGCCTGGAACTGGCTGTGTAATCTGTGGGGCCGGGGCAAGATGAAAAGGCAATCCCTCATTTACAAATGTTTAGGAATCTCAGGATGGCAACAGCGGAGCATTAAGCCTAGCACAGGGCACTGTGTGACGGTCTAGGCGGCTGCCTGTAAAACGGGCCCTGCTCCCGCTGACATTCAGAAATGACCATTTGAAACATATGTACACCCCATTGCCTCCTACACCGAAGATGCTCCCCTCTCGCCCCTCCACCTCCGTAAAGCAGCAGCAAATTACAAACACACAACGCAAACTGGCTCAAACAACAAGGAAACGTATTGGATCACGTGACTGGCGGTCAAGAGAAAGGTTGGGCTTCAGGATCTGCCCAGTCCACGGGGCTCTGGCTATTTCCCTGGTTTGCTCTGGGTTCTGCCCACTTCGGCGGTGACATCATCCTCCAACTGGAAGCAAGAATGGCTGCAGCAGCTCTGGGCGACCGCCCCCCGACTGTGCGCCACAATGTCCCAAGGAAGAGAAACCACCTTCCTCCATGCCTCTCTGCTGAGAACAAGGACATTTCCACCCCAGCCGTGCTCTGCTTATCTCCCCTGGTTTATACACCCACCCCTGGACCAATCCCTGCAGAGGAATGCTGTGTGCTGACCCAACCTTGCATCCTTTGACCAAGAACTGGCAAGGGTCAGGTTAATGAAATTACCTCTATTGGCTTCAGCAGCCCCTTCCCGGTCCAGCTGAGGTCCAGCCTCTGAACCACATGGCTGCTCCACAGTGGAGGGAGTTGCAGAGACCCTGCCCACATCCCTTGGTGAAAGCGGCCATGGGCAGCCATGTGTTCTAGCGCATGACATTGACCTCTAGCTATATCTGATTGGACCATGGGTACCCTGACCTGGAGACCACCAATCCATTGGCTGTACATTGCCCTGTAGGGAAAGATGAATTAGGCTAGATGGTTGCTCTGGGCATTTGAAGGTAGAAACTCTAGGACTGATCCATTGACAGATGAATGGATAAAGAAGATGTATTATATATTCCATATATACAATGGAATACTACTCAGCTGTAAAAAAGAATGAAATGATGCCATTTGCAGCAACATGGAGAGAACTAGAGATTATCATACTAAGTGAAGTAAGTCAGAAAGAGAAATACCGTATGATACCACTTTTATGTGGAATCTAAAATATGACACAAGGGGCTTCCCTGGTGGCACAGTCGTTGAGAGTCCGCCTGCCAATGCAGGGGACACGGGTTCTTGCCCTGGTCCGGGAGGATCCCACATGCCGCGGAGCAGCTGGGCCCGTGAGCCATGGCCTCTGAGCCTGCACGTCCGGAGCCTGTGCTCCTCAATGGGAGAGGCCACAACAGTCAGAGGCCTGCATACAGCAAAATAAATAAATTAATTAATTAATTAAATAAATAAAATAAAATAAATAAAATAAAATGACACAAATGAACCTATCCAGGAAACAGAAACAGACTCACAGACATAGAGAACAGACTTGTGGGTGCCAAGGGGGAGGGGAGTGGGGGAGGGATGAGCTGGGAGTTTGGGATCAGAACATGCAAACTACTGTATATAGAATGGATAAGCAACAAGGTCCTAGTGTATAGCACAGGGAACTATACTCAATATCCTGTGATAAAGCATAATGGAAAAGAATATGAAGAAGAATGTATAAGTGAATCACTTTGCTGTACAGCAGAAATTAAGACAACATTGTAAATCGACTATATTTTGCTATTTAAAAAAAGAGAAACTATAGGGCTGTGAGAAGAGGGCCGGTAATGTGCGAAGTTGAAGTTTAAACATGGCAACAGAGAAAGAAGTCAGAGAGGCCACAGTGGGTCTTGTGCAAATGAAGGGATGAGGGAAAAGAAAGTGTGGATAAGCAGAAACCATAGAGGAGAGAAAAGATGTTGACTAAAGGGTGAGAAGCACGAGAGGGGAACCCAGAGGCCCTGCGTGGCCTGGCTGACTCACGTTAATGGCAGTAACCAGAGTAAAACCTACAAACTCCTGCTCCTGAGATCCCTAGGGCAGCCCTGGGTCAGAACGGCCCGCTCGTTGCTGGAATTCTTGAGTCTGCGTGCCTAGCTTTTCCTGGGCTCCTTGCCCGGGCATAGCCGTCTCCTTCCTCTCCCACCCCCATTCTTTGAGTGTTTTTGTTTTTTCTTACCACCAAAGGAGTCCTGTCTCAAACAAGAAATCTTAGATTTAACTGCACTTGTCAGCTGAGTGAGAGGCAAGAAATACATGAAAATAGCCATTCATTCATTCATTCTTTCTTTCTTTCTTTCATACTGAGAACCCTATACTCCAAGCTACTCCACCAGACTTTGAGGACATCGGCAATGAACTGCGATCCTTCTCAGGGACATCACAGTCGGGTTGGGGGAAGGGAGAAGAAGGCAGACAGGTAAACAAGTAATTATGCTGTGATGTGATGGGCATGATCAGGAGAGGAAGGAAATGATGGAAATGGTCCCGAAGACTCAGCCACCTCAGAGGGAAGTGTGTCCAAAGCTTAAACCACATTCGAAATTTATGCTCTGAGTGAAGATGAGATGTAAATGTCTTTGTTTTATTTGTTTGTTTTTGAAATTTATTTATTTTGGGCTGCGTTGGGTCTTTGTTGCTGCGAGCCAGCTTTCTCTAGTTGCGGCGAGCGGAGGCTACTCTTAATTGCAGTGCGCGGGCTTCTCATTGCAGTGGCTTCTCTTGTTGTGGAGCAGAGGCTCTAGGCACACGGGCTTCAGTAGTTGTGGCTCGCGGGCTCAGTAGTTGTGGTGCACGGGCTTAGTTGCTCGGCGGCACGTGGGATCTTCCCGGACCAGGGATCGAACCCTTGTTCCCTGCATTGGCAGGCGGATTCTTAACCACCGGACCAGTGGGGAAGCCCAAGCTGTAAATGTCTGATAATAAACAAGCATATGGCAGATTTGTTTCAGTTCCCCTCCCCACTGTTTCCCCTGGATCTGTAATCCTTCCACTCCCATGAAAAAGAAAAACAAACAAACCAGGTTTATCCTGAGAGGTTTGCATAGATTCGTTCTTACCGTGGGTTGAAGCCCACAGAAGTATAGCTTGTAGTTACTAAGAACTGTGATAACCAGAGCCATATTCATGGTAACTGATCAGAAACATAGGAAATCTATGGCATAGGAATCCCTGATGAAGCAGAGTAATCGGAATAGATGATACTGACATAAATCTAGCTATGGAATTTTATGAGGAAAAGAATTATATCTGCAGAGAGAAGGAAGGGGTTCACATATCAACATAACATCCATCTGCGTCAGAACAAATAACTTCACCTTGATTCCAAGGGAACTGTCCTTTTCTCTGAAAAAGTCCAGGGATCTGAGACTCAAAAGCTGTGTGTTGATTGGTAGGGTGGGGTAGGCGAGCAGAGAACAAGGAAAAACTTGTGTATTTCTCTGGGGGGAGGGAGAAGATATAGCCACATTTTCCTGACTCATTCCATGGGCATTCAATAAATCTACTGCAGATTCACAGATTGACACTTCATGTTAAAAGGCTACTTTAAGAAAGCATTAAGTCCAGGACTTCCCTGGCCGTCCAGTGGTTAAGGCGCCACGCTTCCACTGCAGGGGGCGTGAGTTCAATCCCTGGTCGGGGAACTAAGATCCCACGTGCCATGCGGCGTGGCCAAAAAATTAAATTAAATTAAATTAAATTTAAAAAAAAAAAAGCATTAAGTCCTATGGGTGGGAAGTCTTCTGGCCAGGTCTCTGAAGCAAAAAGGTTCAAGGACCTTGTTGTTTAACCATCCTATATATACTAGTTTGCATCTGCTAATCCCAAGCTCCCAACAAGGTCCTACTGTATAGCAAAGGGAATTATATTCAATACCCTGTGATAAACCAGAATGGAAAAGAATAGGAAAAAGTATATATGTATAAGTATAACTGAATCACTTTTCTGTACAGCAGAAATTAACACAACATTGTAAATCAACTATACTTCAATAATTTTTTTTAAAGCAAAAAAAAAAAGGTCAAAGGAAATTTGCTCTAAACTTTGGAGAAGGACCTTAGCTTAATGCTCAGAGAGAAATAATTATAGACCATCCCCTCCCTGCCTCATTGGGACCTTGTTAACATACAAGACGTGCCACAACTTCTGAAAGGAATAGCACTGGATAAATCATAAAGACTGAAATTTAATTTTTATATTACAGCAGAGAAAAGCAAGGCTAAGAAGAGGGCCCTAAGGTCAGCTGAAGGGAACAGAAATTGATTTCTTCATGAAGTCATCATGCCACAAACCCCTGGCCAGATGTGACCTGGCCAGTGTCCACATCTGTATCAGAGAATCCAAACTGCCCTCCTTTCGTACTTAGAAAATAGATTAATAACACTGCAAGCCGTGATTGCATTAACGGTGTCACAGCTGCCTGTCTGATGAATTTCAACGGGCAGTAGTATATATGGAAGTTACATTTTCGGAGTCAATGAGTTTTGATCATTGAGTTTATCCCTGGCAATGAGTACAGTTCTAGGAAATCTAGATAAAAGCGTCACAGGCTTTGTTCGCTTAAGTGTTTCCTGAGCAAGGACCTCTAGCTTCCTATGACTTTTCTGGACATTTTGTTGTCATTACATCCTGGATACAATTTTCAGCAGAGCTCTCCAGCATCTTTTCCACCCCACAGAATGGTTTTTGAATAATATATGGAAAAACAAACAAATCACACAGGAAGAAGTCAGCCAGCTCTGTTCAGTGGATGCCAAGGAGAGCCTGGCCTTTATCCCTTTGTCATCCCCCCTTACACACAGAGTAGCCCCTGAGAGAGGGTCCTGGGGGGCACAGTTTGAAAACCACTGCACGACCCACGATAAACCTCATGTCTCTTTCTTAGTTAATAGAATGTCACTGAAGCTTCGGGGAAGGGTTGGACTTGGGTTGGCCTTGGTTTGGTTCTGCATGGCTGGAGGAGGAGGTGACCACTGCCCAGGAAGAGAACGCGCTTAGGCAAGGGGCAGGGATGGGAGGGAATCTGGGATGGGAGGAGCCTGGGAGTCGACCAGATGGGGGAACAGGAGGATAGGGACAGGACAGGAAGAAGACAGACTGGGAAATGGGATGGGACAAGGACACAGAGGGTCTCAAATATCAAGAACTTTGGTCTTTGTCTTGTGACGAGTTGATTGTATTGTTTTGCTTGGGCCGCCATAACAAAGACCACAGACTGGGTGACTTAAACCACAGAAATTTATTTTGCCACATTTCTGGAAGCTGGAAGTCCAAGATCAAGATGTTGGCAGGTTGATTTCTTCTGAGGCTTCTCTCCTTGGCTTATAGATGGCCGTCTTCTCCCTATGTCTCCACGTGGTCTTCCCTCTGTGTGTGTGACTCTGTGTGTGTGTGTGTGTGTGTGTGTGCGCGCGTGTGTGTGTCCTAATCTCCTCTTCTTAAGGACACCAATCATATTGGATTAGTGCCCACCCCAATGACCTCTTTTAGATTAATTACCCCTTTAAAGACCCCATCTTAAATACAGTCACATTCTTAGGTACAAGGGGTTAAGATTTCAACATACGAATTTGGAAGAGACACATTTCAGCCCATAACAATGAGATTTATATCTGTATTATGTATGTATAAATACATATTTGGGGGGCTTTTTAAAAAATCATCTGGCAATAGGGCACAATAAATTGGTTGGCTCCAGGTACAGTGCAGAAGTGGAGAGAGTGAGAAAACAGTGAAGCTTGAAGACACGGACCTCTGCAGAGCTGTAAGATAGTGCACATGCGATAAGTAAGGAATAAAAGGCAGTTGTAATTAAACACGGCCTGGGATGGTGCAGTTCAATCCATAAGTACCACAGGAGTTCAGGGGAGGGCAGAAAATGTGGCAGGGGGCTTATGGAGGGCTCACACCTCGAAGGGTGGGTGGGTTTCGGAGAGGAGAATTGAGGGAGGGTCTGCCTTAAAAAGGAGGTGAAGGCAGAACCACAGGTACGGCCTTTGCAGCTGGAACCAGCTTGTAGACCTCCATCTGTAAGGTCTGGACAAGACTGCATTGCTGGGGGCTTCTCGGCCAGATTTATTACATTAGGAAGCTGCTGCTCAGAGCATGATATTTAAATATGAAGGACTTTGCCCTTGCATCTTAACTGATCCTGAAGAGACGCCCAGAGTTAATGCTGAAAGAGAACTTGCTTCCTTCAGTGATTTGGGTTTTTGCCTTTTTTTTCCTGTTGGAATATACTAGGCGACCTCTCAGGGCCTCCAAATCCCAGCTAGGCACGAACAGCAACCCCCAACAGAGGATGGGGGAGAGGCACCTCCCATCTGATCAAGTTACACAGAGCCTAACATCCCCCATCATGTGTGTGTTTCGGTGGGACTGATTTTTATAAAAGAATTTTTAGACAAGCTCAAATAATCTCAAAAATTCAGACTCTAGAGAACAATGAGAAAATGTAGAGAAACCAAATATAACAACACCGGCACACGTAGAAGAAAAGAAAAGAAAAATCAATTCACTTCCACAGATTACAACTGGTAGTTCCCAGAGGGACAGGTAGATTTTGGAAGAGAAAAAGAGATTATGTTTTATGGGAAGAGATACAATAACCATTCTCTTCCCATAAAGCAAGTGATGGAAGATTGTCTCTGCTGTATAGATACACACTGCACATTTTCGGGATAATACTAACAGGAAATCAATAGGATCTTTTATATGTGAAAAGACATTATCTCTCTGGAATCCCAGCCTGGTTAATCGGGCTACAGAAGATCTTCACAAAAGCTTGCCACTCACCATTAATCTTGGTCCTGGGATAGTAAGTAGCCTTTAAATCCAGACCTTTGTTTATTTAATAATTCTCCCCATTTTTTTTTCTTTTTTTTTTTTAGAAATAATCATATCCAAAGCCTTACCCTTCCTTAGAGCCAAAGAGCCTTTAGATCACACTCCATAAGTGTCTCCACAGTGGGCCAGATGCTTGCCAGAAAGCCCCCTCCCACCCACGTCCATGCCAGGTGAAGAGCCGTAACATTAGCCACTAGAAGTTTTATCAGGGTGTAACACGGCAGCTATGCCCCAAGCACGGTGGGATTTATGGGATCTCCTGGCTTTTGCCTCCAAGAGAACCTAAGTTAATATTAACAAAAAACACTTTGTGCTGGGGTAATTTTCCCAGGAAAGGCTTTGGTGGCTGGTGGGTTTGAACACGTATTATACACGCCCTTGGTCAGGCATCTCATACTACCCAAGAGACTGGACATCCTTGTCTCTCCTCCCTCAGGAGGAGGTAACCCCCATCCTGGCAAAGACTCTCATTTTTCCAGAAACTACTTTGATTGTTACAGGGTATAGACCCCACTCGCATCAAGTTTGGATTTAGCATTGGGTCTGCCCTTGTAGTAGTTTCCTAGGGTTGCCCTAACAAAGTACCAAAAACTGGATATTTCAAAACAACAGAAATTTGGGTGGAGGCTAGAACTCCAAACCCAAGGTGTCAGCAGGGCCATGACCTCCCTGTGGGAGGATCCTTCCCGGCCTCTTCCACCTTGGGAGGCTGCGAGAATCCCTGGCATTCCATCCCTTGACGTGTAGCTGCATCACATTTCCAAGGAAGGTCACCTTGTGAGATACTAGGGTTTAGGACTTTAACATATCTTTTTTAGAGCACACTATTCAAGCTGTAACAGCCTTCAAGGAACTTACCTCTTAATAAATGCGGACTAGATAACTCCTAACATGGTTAGGTTGAATCAGGGTTTCTCAACCTTGGCGTAAATGACATTTTGTCGGGATAAGTCTTCACTGTGGGGAGGACGTTTAGCAAGCTCTCTGGCCTCTACTAACTAGGGATGCCAGAACACCCCTCCTCCCCCTTGTGTCTCTAGATATTCCCAAAAGTCCCCTGAGTGGGCAAAATTGCCCCTGGTTGAGAATTACTGGCTTAAATGAAATGAAAGCCAAACTCATAAAGGCGCTTCAAGTAGACTGAACACGTGTAAAGAGGTTGGGTTGGTTATGCATCAATCAAAGAAGGTTTCCTTAAAGAGACGGACCCTGAGTAACTCCCTTAATGTCTGGATTCTTTCATTAAGTTAACAAATATTTATTGCATGCCAACTGTATGTTGGGTGCTGATCTGAGCACTGTGAGAAAAGCAGAGAACCACATTGATCTGAAACCTCTGCCTTAAACATCATGTATTTCAGGGAATTCCCTGGTGGTCCAGTGGTTAGGACTCCATGCTTGCTTCCACTGCAGGGGGCACGGGTTTGATTCCTGGTAGGAGAACTAAGATCTCACAAGCTATCGGTCTATTTCAGTGGGGAAGACCGAAAATAAACAAGGTAAATAAAATATACACAGTTGACCCTTGAGCAACACAGGTTTGAACTGCATCCAACTACATGCAGATTTTTTCAATAGTAAATACTACAGCACTACACGAGTCCCAGTTTGTTGAATCTGTGGATGCCCAAGTGGGGATACAGAGGGACGGTGTGTACCAGAGGGCCAACCATAAGTTACATGTGGAATTTGCGAGGAGGGTTGGCACCCCCCAACCCCTACACTTTTCAAGGGTCAAATGTAGTATCGTAGATAGTGATTCATGTGAGTGCAAAAAAAAACGAAAGCTGGCAAGGAAGATAGGAAGTGTTGGGAGGATGCTGAAATTTCCAGAATGGCCTGGGAAGGGCTCACTGAGACATGGATGCGAGCCTTAGAAATGGGGGTCCAGCCATGCAGATCTGCATGAGGATCATTGCAGGCAGAGGGAACAGCAGGGGCAAAGGCCCTGAGGCAGGGACGTTCCTGAGGTGTCTGGACAACAGGAGGCCCGTGGACAACAGAGAGAGTGGTGGGAGATAACTTCAGGGAGGTCACGGTGGGGGACAGATGATCCAGTGTTTGCGGTTCATAGTAAACACATGCTGTCACTCCGAGTGATGTGAAAAGTCAGTGGAAGGCTTCCCTGGTGGCGCAGAGATTGAGAGTTTGCCTGCCAATGCAGGGGACACAGGTTCGAGCCCTGGTCCGGGAAGATCCCACAGGCCACGGAGCAACCAAGCCTGTGCGCCACAACTACTGAGCCTGTGCTCTAGAGCCCGCGAGCCACAACTACTGAGCCCGTGCACCACAACTACTGAAGCCCACACACCTAGAGCCCATGCTCTGCAACAAGAGAAGCCACCACAATGAGAAGCCCGTGCACCACAACCAAGAGTAGCCCCCGCTCACTGCAACTAGAGAAAGCCCACTCGCAGCAACGAAGACCCAATGCAGCCAAAAATAAATAAATAAATTTATTTTTTAAAAAAAGTCAGTGGAGATGTGTGTGGAGGGATGATCCATGGACCAGCATGTTGGGTGATGTGAGATGTGGTGAGATTCCAAATGCTTGTGTTTGAAGGTAGAGCCGAGAAGACTTACCGATGTGCTGAACGTGGGCGGAGAAAGAATCTGTCTTTGGCTTCAACAAATGGAAAAATAGAGTCGGTATTAATTGAGGTGGGAAGTCTGCAGAAGGAGAAGGTTTGGAGGGAGTAGCAGAAGATTAGGGTCTTTTTTTTTTTTTTTTTGTGGTACGCGAGCCTCTCACTGCTGTGGCCTCTCCCTCTGCGGAGCACAGGCTCCGGACGCGCAGGCCCAGCGGCCATGGCTCACGGGCCCAGCCGCTCCGCGGCATGTGGGATCCTCCCGGACCGGGGCACGAACCCGTGTCCCCTGCATCGGCAGGCGGACTCTCAACCACTGCGCCACCAGGGAAGCCCGATTAGGGTCTTTTAATGTGGTAAATATATATAACAAAATTTACCATTTTAACCATTTTAAAGTACACAGTTTGGTAGCCTTTCATTCATTCATTGTTGTACAACCATCACCACCATCCATTTCTGGAACTTTTATATCTTCCCCAACTGATACTTTCTACCCAATAACCCCCCTTCTCCCCAGCCCCTAGCAATCACCATTCTACTTTGTCTCTATGAATTTGACTAGTCTAGGAATCTCACATAAGAGGAATCATACAGCATTTGTCCTTTTGTGACCAGCTTATTCCACTTAGCATAATGTCTTCAAGGTTCAGCCACGTTGTAGCATGTCAACATTTCCTTCTGTTTCAAGGTTGAATAATATTCCACTGTGGGTAAGTACCGCATTTTGTTTATCCACTCATCCATCGGTGGACACTTGGGCTGCTTCCACCTTTTGGTTATTGTGAAAAATGCTGCTATGAACTTGGACATACAAGCATGTTTGAGCCCCTGTTTTCAGGTCTTTTGGATACACATTTCGGAGTGGAATTACTGAATCATGTGGTAAATTCTTTTTAAGTTTTCAAAGAACAGTCCTGCTATTTACCACGGCAGCTGCACCATTTTACAATCCTCCAAGCAATGCACACGTGTTCCAAGTTCTCCGCATCCTCAGTCTGGATTTTAGCAGAGTAGTTGGGCCCGCTAGACCAATTTGGGAATCAGGGCCTACAGATGGTTGTAAAGCTATGACACTGGAACTTGCCTGGTGGCCCAATAGGTAAGACTCTGTATCCCCAATGCAGGGGGCCAGGGGTCGATTCCTGGTTGGGGGACTAGATCCCACATGCCGCAACGAAGGGTCCACATGCCACAACTAAGAGCTCATATGCCACAGCGAAGACCTCTCGTACCACAACTGAGATCCAACACAGCCACAATAAATAAATATTAAAATGTTTTTAAAAAGAATAAAGAGGGAAAACTTAAAAAAACAAAACAAAACAGTGACACCGGGTGAAACCATCTAGTCCAAGTCATGCAGTACAGGAGCCTCTAGCCACATATGGTCATTTATGTTTCTACTAGTTAAAATTAAATAAAATTTTAATTTTAATTCCTTAGCCACACTAGCCACATTTCAAGTACTCAGTAGCCACGTGTGACTAGTGGCTATTGTATTGGACAGCACAGATACAGAACATTTCCATCATCGCAGAAAATTCCACTGGACAGCACTGGTGTAGGAATATGGAAGATATAAAAAAGAAGACAGGGCTTCCCTGGTGGTGCAGTGGTTGAGAGTCCGCCTGTCGATGCAGGGGACACGGGTTCGTGCCCCAGTCCGGGAGGATCCCACATGCCGCGGAGCGGCTGGGCCCGTGAGCCATGGCCGCTGGGCGCGTCCGGAGCCTGTGCTCTGCAGCGGGAGAGGCCACAGCAGTGAGAGGCCCGCGTACCACAAAAAAAAAAAAGAAGACATCCAAGCCCGGAGTCCCAAGGGTACTTCAACACTGAGATCTATAGTGGAGCTGAACCAACGTCAGCCTAAAACTGGTTACCCTCTTTCCCAGGGACAGTCCAAGCTGGGCTCATGGTGCTGGTATAATTAATAGTGGCTCCTTTCACTCTGAAAAGTTCTCCAGTGTGGGTGATAATACGGTCACCCCACCTACTCTGAAGTAAGAATTGCCAGGTGGTGTCTCCTGTACAGGAAGGATGCAGAGCTGCAGTGACTCAGAATCCCCACCTGGGCTGCCCCACCAGGTGCTCATCTCATTATTGGGAGCTATTTAGAGGGTTGGTTAAGGTCTGCTTCTCCCTATGACTAAACCATCTTGGAGAAATCTGTGCACGTCAAAGGCTGTGCCTTGGACTTCCCTGGTGGCGCAGTGGTTAAGAATCCGCCTGCCAATGCAGGAGACACGGGTTCGAGCCCTGGTCTGGGAAGATCTCACATGCCGCAGAGCAACTAAGTCCGTGCACCACAACTACTGAGCCCACGCGCCGCAACTACTGAAGTTCGCACGCCTAGAGCCTGTGCTCTTCAACAAGAAAAGCCACCACAGTGAGAAGCCCACGCACCACAACAAAGAGTAGTCCCCCGCTCGCCGCAACCAGAGAAAGCCCGCGAGCAGCAATGAAGACCCAGTGCAGCCAAAAGTAAATAAATAAAATAAATTTATATTAAAAAAAAAAAAGGCTGTGCCTTTGGAGCTGCAAGAAGCGGGTGTGAACTCTGGGCCCCTGTCCTCAGGGTTACGAGGGCAAGCACATAGCCTTGGGTCCACTTTCCTCTTCTGCTCACTGGTTCTGATGCACTGACACAGGATGAGTTTAGACTGGTAAAGGCTTTGCCTCTGATATCTCCTGCTAGAATTTTCATCTCACCCACAGCCTACCCTGGGGGAATCATCTGCTTATTTACAGCAAATCTCACCTCACCTGTTGACATTTACACGCACACGCCAAAACTAAAAGAAAGCCTGAAGAATGAGGGCAATGAAGATCTGAGGTGTTTCCATGCCACTCCATGCTTCCTTAGCTACATGGGCTGGAATACGGTAGAAAAGCAGGAAGTTAGGGGTATGCATTCCAAAACCCCCTAAGATATCTTCAGAATGAATGAAACTCCATGGTAGGCCAAAACAACAGCCTGGGCTTCCCTGGTGGTGCAGTGGTTGGGAGTCCGCCTGCCGATGCAGGGGACGCGGGTTCGTGCCCTGGTCCAGGGGGATCCCGCATGCCTCGGAGCGGCTGGGCCTGCACGGCTCCGCGGCGGGAGAGGCCACAGTGGTGAGGGGCCTGCATACCGCAAAAAAAAAAAACAAAAAAAAAAACAATAGCCCTTGTTTAATTCTGAAGTTTACATGCACATTGGCACCATTCTATCTCAACCTTTCATTTCCATGGAAACCATTTATGATGCTACAAAAAGAGGATTCTGACCAGAGTGAGAAAGGAGCAGTAGCAATGAAACTAGCTTTCAGATAAGCTTCTGGTAAAGGGAAGGACAGGAAAAAACCAAGGAGCTGTACCTAAAGCTATTGTTAGGGAGAATGATGGTCTCAAGACACCCAGGATGAGAACTTGTAGCCCAAGCAGAGCCCGCAGACCCCAGAATTGATTCTGATGATCTAGGTGGTTTGGTGGTTCTTCCAAAACTGCTTTATATTTTTGTTTCCTTTTCTTAAGAAAAAAATATGTTCTTCATTCAATGGCAAGGAGCTCTCTGCTACAACTCCAGCATGGAAAGTCATAGGATGGGAGAACAGAAGTCACCCATGGTATTAGTTTCCTGTGACTGCCGTACAAAGTGTCACAAACAGGGTGGTTTAAAAAGCAGACATTTATTCTCTCACAGTTCTGGAAGCCAGAAGTCTGAAATCTGAGCGTCAGCAGAACCACACTCCCTCTGAAGGTCTAGGGAAGGATCCTCCCTGGGCTCTGCCAACTTCTGGTTGTCTCCTGGCATCCATTGGCTTATGGCAGCATCACTCCAACCTCTGCCTCTGTGTTCACATGGACGCCTTCCCTCTGTGTCTGTGTCTCAAATCTCAAATCTCCCTCTGCCTTCTTCTCATTGGACTTAGGCCCCAACCAAAATCCAGGATAATATCACCTTGAGATCCTTAATTATATACGCAAAGACCCTTTTCCCAGATAAGGTCACATGCACAGGTTCCAGAGATTAGGACTCGAGCACACCTTTTTGGGGGACCACTATTCTACCCACTACACCCACATCCCAGGAAACTTTGCCCAGGGTGCTGCAAAAATGCATTCTGTGCACCAGCTGGGTGACGCTGTGAGTCTTGAGGCTTTGGCCAGTTTCAGAGGAATGGCAAGACCAGTTCCTCTCATTCTGAGATGGGGGCACGGCAGGGAACCTGAAGTGTTGCCATGGTGATTCCAAACCTTGAAACTTTTGTCCTTTTGTATTGTTTGCAAGAAACTAATTGCTCTAACATCACATGGCACTCATGAATCGAATAAGTGGGCTGTTTCTGGAGGAAAATCGTTGCTCAGAGTGGGAAATTTCGTCTTCATCGAACAAACAGAATCTGTGACATTCTTTGGATTTTTTTCCCAAATGACCATTGTCCTAGACTTAGCAACAACCTTACACTCAAACGTAATCAGACACATTTGGTAGAAGGGGAAAGAAGTGCTTCCAATACTCACCTCCCTCCACCACTCCGAGTCAGAAGAGATTTTGAAAATGCTGGTCCCTACAGAAATGCTGGTGGTAACACAGACAGGAAAGGAAAAGCCTCTGTATAAATAGCTTATCATGATGGATACGGCTCTGCCAGGCACAGAACTCGTTACAAGGAGCTGGCAGAAGGGCCAGGCAGCAGGTGAAAGCCTAGTTCTCCAGGATACTTAACAAACTTGGAGAAACCCTGGCTTTTGTTCACCTTCCTGGGATTTTCATGCAGATAAGCATGTAAAAGGGAAGATTTTAGTAAATGCATCAGAGTTTCAGCCTAAACAGAATTTTGGCTAAAGGTTCTGCGGGTGATTTCCTGCTCCATGAATAAAGACAGCTGTGACTGCCCTCTTTCGACACATCCATCACCTTGTGGATTCAGCGCCCTGCCTTGGTAGCGTGCTGGGGCCTGAACACATGGCCCTACATGGCAGTCATGGCACGGAGCCCCCGAGAACCTACCCAAAAGGAAGATGAAGAGGAAACCCCCTCCTTCTTAATAGTATTTCACAGCAGAAACAGTTTTTGCTCCTATCACCTTACAGACTGAGATCAGCTTTAAAATGAAACGTCAGGAATAGGAAAACAAAGCTAAGGTGGTCTTCAAACTTCAGGTTCTCTTTATGGAAGGAGGTTGTGCATTTTTAAAAGAATAGGACAATTAACTATATTATCTACAAAAATATAAAAAAGACCCCACCTCTGGACAAGGAAGTGATGCAGGTACCATTTTCCCGAAACCCTTTCGCCTCTCTTTTCCAAACCTTCAAGAACAATTTGCTTTGCCCACTTCTGTCGATTGGGACCACAGGTCTGCCCTCTGCTGGCTAAGGGACATTTGAGCATTATTACAACCGGGAAGGGGATGGATGTTGGGTCCCTTCACCAGCTGCCTTGCCACGGATGCAGAAATGTACTTAATGTCCTAATTCATAGAGACTTTTTAAAATATAATTTTTATTGCAGAATAGTTGATTTACAGTGCTGTGTTAGTTTCAGGTGTACAGCAAAATGAATCAATTATATATACACATATATCCACTCTTTTAGATTCTTTTCCCATATAGGCCATTACAGAGTATTGAGTAGAGTCCCCTGTGCTTTACAGCAGGTTCTTAACATTTATTTTGTATATAGTAGCGTGTTTATGTCAATCCCAATCTCCCAATTTACCCCTCCCCCTCAAATTCATAGAGACTTTATCTCGGAGTCAGAGCTATTGAGTGGGCAATTGAATATTCCCCGCCTTTGTGGGTGACTGATAACATCTTTACACACCACATATCTGAAACATCATTATATAAATTAATCTGAAAGAGAAACAAACAAACAAACATAAAGGCAGTCATAAAAGGAGTCAGACCTTCGTTGGAACCCTGGTTTCGCTATTTACTTGCTCCATGAGTTGGGAAAAAGCACCTCACTTCTCTAGACCCAGTTTCCTTATCTGTAAAGTGAGGCTACTAATACTTACATCAGAGAGTTTTCCAAAAGATTCAATGAGATAATGAATTGGTTGCCATAGCGTCTGGAACACAGTCACTATTCCATAAATGGTAACGTAAATATTTTTCTTTTCTCTGCAGTAGAAGCCAATGTCAGAGAAGAAAAGTGGGCATTGAGATCCTTGTGGTTTGTGAATAACATCGTCACCTCCGGCCTAATAGTTCTCCACCTGGGTGGTCGTGTTCCCCAGGGGATTTTCAGCAATGTCTGGAGATGTTTTTGGTTGTCCCAACTGGGGAATAGGTACCACTGGCATCTGGTGGGTGGAGGCCAGGAGGCTGCTAAGCCTCCCACAGTGCACAGGACAGACCCACAGCAAACACTTAGCCAGAAGCAAATGTTATTAGCACTGAGGTTGGAAGCTGCTCCAGCCTTTCTAGAAGTGTCCTTAGCTTTAACACGGAAGAACTAAGGCCTCAGCCAGCCACTGTCCACAACTGAAGCTCAAGTTGAAAACTCATTCAGAGATGTCAGCTACAAGCCCTCACTATGTGTCAGGTGTGCTCAAGCAGAGGTGACTCTGCTGAGTTCTGAAACTTTCAATACCTAATGGATGGGTAGTATTTCTGCTTACCGCTCAGCTTCCTGGATGACACTGAGATCAGGAGCAAGGCCTCTGGATTCAAAAGCCACCCAAAGTCAAGAGGTCAAGACTCCCAATATATACATATTTTTTTTACTTTAAAAAATTGTGATAAATTGGGCTTCCCTGGCGGTGCAGTGGTTGAGAATCTGCCTGCTAATGCAGGGGACACGGGTTCGAGCCCTGGGTTGGGAGTATCCCACATGCCACGGAGCAACTGGGCCCGTGTGCCACAACTACTGAGCCTGAGCGTCTGGAGCCTGTGCTCTGCAACAAGAGAGGCCGTGATAGTGAGAGGCCCGTGCACCGCGATGAAGAGTGGCCCCTGCTTGCCACAACTAGAGAAAGCCCACGCACAGAAACGAAGACCCAACACAGCAAAAATAAATTAATTAATTAATAAACTCTTACCCCCAACATAAAAAAAAAAAGTTGTGATAAATATACATAACATACAATTTACCACCTTAACCACGTTTAAGTGTATTGTTCTGTAGTGTTAAGTATATTCACATGGTGTGCGACCCATCTTGAGAACCCTTTCCATCTAGTGACCCTGAAACTCTCTCTTCAATAAACAATTCCTCATTCCCCTCCCTCCAAGGACTTCCAGTATTTTTGTAAGACAAAATACTCATTTCTTTAAACTGACCTTTGGCAGCCATCTAGGTACCATAAGGGCATCCAGTCTAAGCAGACACATTTCCCAAGAACGGAGAGGCAACGAGGAAACAACCTCCCTCCTTGATGATGTAATGGAGTGGCTGGCCCATCTCCTTCTTGAACTGCCTGGCTTTGGGCTGCCTGTTATGTAGGATAATAAACTCCTTACCACTGGGAGGGGGAGGGAATGTAAAAACAAATGAAAACAAAACAAAAAACTGACAAAAAACCCCAGAGGTTTTGCTTTGAAGTTGGCACTTCATTTAAAAGGAGCCATTTCTGGGCTTCCCTGGTGGCGCAGCGGTTGAGAGCCCGCCTGCCGATGCAGGGGACACGGGTTCGTGCCCCGGTCCAGGAAGATCCCACATGCCGCGGAGCGGCTGGACCCGTGAGCCATGGCCGCTGAGCCTGCGCGTCCGGAGCCTGTGCTCCACAACGGGAGAGGCCACAGCAGTGAGAGGCCCGCGTACCACAAAAAACAAAAAGGAGCCATTTCTTCAATCCTGACCTGACCCTGCGGTCAAGGCCGGTGCCCACTTAACCACCCTCGGTGACAAAGCCGCTCTGGCCTGTCTCTTCTTAGGATTCCCACTGGATGGGAAGGGAGATGGACAGCGACCGAATTGCAGAGCCATGCACTTCCTGAGATCAGGGATGCTGGGGAGAGGGCTGGTCTACCCCAACTGAGAGGGACTGAGGGCTTTCCTTGGCATAGTTCTGCTCCCGGGGGTCCTTGGCACTCCCACATGAACTCTGTTCCTCTGCCTCTCAGTGGATGAAAACATCGCTCTGCTTCTCCATCTCCATCACCTTTTGTTTCCAGCTCCTCCACTCCTCCTAGTTTTTTTTGTTTTTTTGGGGGGGTGGGGGTGGTTCACGGGCCTCTCACTGTTGTGGCCTCTTCCGTTGCCGAGCACAGGTTCCGGACGTGCAGGCTCAGCAGCCATGGCTCACGGGCCCAGCCGCTCCGCGGCACGTGGGATCTTCCTGGGCCGGGGCATGAACCTGTCTCCGCTACATCGGCAGGCGGACTCTCAACCACTGCGCCACCAGGGAAGCCCCCACTCCTCCTAGTTTTAGCAAACCTTAAATACATGCATGTGCCTGAAGCACTTTTTTTTTTGCAGTATGCGGGTCTTTCACTGTTGTGGCCTCTCCCGTTGCGGAGCACAGGCTCCGGAAGCGCAGGCTCAGCGGCCATGGCTCACAGGCCCAGCCGCTCCGCAACATGTGGGATCTTCCTCGACCAGGGCATGAACCCATGTCCCCTGAATCGTCAGGCGGACTCTCAACCACTGCGCCAGCAGGGAAGCCCCTGAAGCACTTCTTATATGCCAAGCACAGAATACTGTTGGAGATGCAGACACAAAATACACTTGCCTTGAGGAGCTTAGAGTCTATAGAGGAAATAAATGTGTAAATAATGGAAATTTGTCAGTGGAATATAAGTGGTACACATGGGAAGTACCATAACATTTTTTCGTACAAGGGGACTTAGATGAAAACTGACAGAACACATATAGAGGTCTGTCTTTGCTCCCTCCAGAAATCCCAGTAAAATGATAGTAAAGGAATTTAACAGGTACAAATGCATATGGACAAAATGAATGGGAGAGGGGCTTCCCTGGTGGCGCAGTGGTTGAGAGTCCGTCTGTCGATGCTAGGGTACACGGGTTTGTGCCCCGGTCCGGGAAGATCCCACATGCCGCAGAGCGGCTGGGCCTGTGAGCCATGGCCGCTGAGCCTGCGCGTGTGGAGCCTGTGCTCCACAACGGGGGAGGCCACAACAGTGAGAGGCCAGCGTACAGCAAAAAAAAAAAAAAAAATGAATGGGAGAGAAGGTGACATCAGACAAAAGATGTCAACAAAATTTTGGAAAATGGAACCTGGAGGGACCCTTGGAAATGACTTCGGCTACAGCTGTCTCCACTCTGCTAAATGCCCATGGGGTATGGGAAGACAACTGGAAAGTGGGCTGGTTTGTGCTGGAAAGGATCCAGAAGTGGTTCAGGAATTGGAGACTGGACGGGGCTGTTGATAGTGTACATAAAGAATAGTTAATAACTCCAGATCCCCCTCCCCAATCTACCCAGCCAGGCAACGATAGCACCCCCACCCCTACTGGAGGTTTATTATCTAGTAAGAAAAGGCTTTGGAGTCTAGATACCGGAGCACAAGTAGACACCAGATTTTATACTAAAAAATGGAAATTTTGTGAATGTCTAGGTATTGAAATGCTATTCCTGGCCCCTTCCTTTGCCGGGCTTTTACCTACCCCAGGTAGGAGAAAGGAGGACTCCTCTCTGGGAAAACCAATCCACCTAAGAGAGAAAGCCTACAGATCTGACATCTGGGGGACCTTACCTGACAACTCTCCAATAGGCCCACCAGAAGACTAGCCTTGAACATGTAAATGGAGCTCCCATCAATAGACAAGCAAGGATCATCAGAGCTATGAGGGAAACACCCCCTCCCCACCCCACCCCCCCAAAAAAAACAGGAAAAAAATAACTGGGAGGAGATAGAAACAGTGAGGGAATGGAATAAAACTAGGTATATCCTCAGAGATATGAGGAGACAACTATTGTATCCATGAAACTATTGTAAAGAAAAGAATCAGAGAACAAGAAAGAACTGTAGAAAATCAAAAAATGTTATTACAGACATTTAAAAAAATCAGTGAAAGGAATGGTATTATTGAGATCTCCAATAAAGACTAAAAAGGGAAAGAATGGAGATTAGAAAAAGAAAAGTACATTAGGAAATCAGTCCAAGAGGTCCAACATCACAATAAACTGAGTTCCAGTAAGAACAAGCCAAGAAAATCAATGGAATTAAGTTATCAAATAATCAAATAAAAATTTCCAGAAGTGATGGATAGACGTTTCCTGGTTAAAACAGCCCACTGAGTGTGTGGCACAATAATTTTTTAAAGACCCAGACAAGGTATATCATCATGGAATTTCAGAAGACCAGGAATAAAAACAATATATCCAAAGGAAAAAATAGAGTTACAAAGCCTCAGGAATTAAAAAGAATCAGTCCTGTTGCCAGCAATACTGGGAACTGAAGATGGTATAACAATGCCTTCAAAATTCTGAGGAAACATTTTTACAACATAGATTTTTATACCCAGCCATGCTATCCGCCTATCAAATTAGCCATCAAATATAAAGGTAGGATAAGGGCATCCAAGTTCTCAAAAAAAACTGTGGGAGCAAGATTTGCTGCATCAAAACAATGGAATAAAACAAAAATAGGAAAGAGGGCATTGGGAAACAGGGGTACCAACACTGAAGAGAGGAAAAGGGTCTTCCTGCAGTGATAGTATAGGGAAGATATAGGATGATAGCTTCGGAGCAGACTGTATGATTCCACATATAAAATTCTAGAAAATGCAAACTAATCTATAATGATAGATAGTGGATTTGTGTTTGCCTGGAGATAGGAGTAAAGAGAGGGATAGATTATAAAAGGGTATGAGGAAACTTTGGAGGTGATGAAAATATTCAGTATTTTAATTATAGTAATGGATTTATCTATGTATATATGTGTAAAAACTCATTAAATTATTCATTTTAAATATATGCATTACATCTGCAACAACATGGATGAACCTAGAGATTATCATACTAAGTGAAGTAAGCCAGACAAAGAAAGACAAATATCATATGATATCATTTATATGTGGAATCTAAAAAAAAAAAACACAAAAAGTGATACAAATGAACTTATATATGAAACAGAAGTAGACCCAGAGACATAGAAAACAAACTTATGGTTACCAAAGGGGAAAGGAGGGGAAGGGATAAATTAGGAGTTTGGGATTAACAGATACACACTACTATACATAAAATATATAACCAACAAGGACCTACTGTATAGCACAAGGAACTGTACTCAATATTTTGTAATAACCTATAAGGGAAAAGAATCTGAAAAAGAATAGATATATAACTGAATCACTTTGCTGAACACTTGAAACTAACACAACATTGTAAATCAACTATACTTTAATTTAAAAAGAATAAGTATATACATTATACTGGACCTAAACTATACTCAATAAAGTAGTTTTAAAAATTTAGGAAAAAAATTTAAGAAAATGAGAGAATTAGTGAAGTGGAAGATTGGTCAGAGGGAGCTATCCACAAAGAAACCATAGCGATAAAAAGAAGGAAGACAGGGCTTCCCTGGTGGCGCAGCGGTTGAGAGTCCGCCTGCCGATGCAGGGGACACGGGTTCGTGTCCCGGTCCGGGAAGATCCCACATGCCGCGGAGCGGCTGGGCCCGTGAGCCATGGCCACTGAGCCTGTGCATCCGGAGCCTGTGCTCCGCAATGGGAGAGGCCACAACAGTGAGAGGTCCGCGTAACGCAAAAAAAAAAAAAAAAAAGAAGGAAGACAGAAAAGAAGGAATACACTGAGACGGTGTGATTGGAGTCCCCAAAAGAGAAAAGAGAAACACTTCACAACAGCAATAGCGAAAGCCTAAAGGAAGTGAAGTGGTATTGCCAAAGTGCTGGAAATCAAAATAACTACCAAACGAAACTCCTCTACCCTGAGAAAATATCCTTCAATATTAATGACGTCAGATAGAGATTTTCAGAAAAACAAACGCCAAGAGAGTTCTCAACAACAAACCCACACTAAAAGCAATTCCGCAGGGACTTCCCTGGTGGCGCAGTGGTTAAGCATCTGCCTGCCAATGCAGGAGACACAGGTTCGAGCCCTGGTCTGGGAGGGTCCCCCATGTCGCGGAGCAACTAAGCCTGTGTGCCACAACTACTTAGACCACGAGCCACAACTACTGAAGCCCACACGCCTAGAGCCCACATGCTCCACAACAAGAGAAGCCACCACAATGAGAAGCCGGCGCACCGCAATGAACAGTAGCCCCCGCTTGCCACAACTAGAGAAAGCCCGCGTGCAGCAACAAAGACCCAACACAGCCAAAAATAAATTTTAAATAAATAAATAAATTTTAAAATTAAAAAAAAAAAAAAAAAAAATATCACAAGAGGTTTTTTTAAGACTGAGGGTCTTTGCCCCAAAAGGGAAGCTCAGAGAGGAACAAAAAAAAAAAGGCAAAAAAGTTCAATTTTTTTTTTTTTTCTGGCTAGAACCAAGGATCCATGAAGGAAAGTCAGGAGGTGAGAGGCTGAAAGATCCATGAACCCAGAACACAAAGGTCCTGAATCCCAGGCGGGAGGAAGAAGGGAGATCAACACAGAAATATGGAAGTTAAGCGAGAGGAAAAGGCAAGCCTTCAAGGACGGATGGAAAAGTTACAACGAAGGAGGTGAGTAACATTGAAATACTAGCTAGAGTCCAGACAGACGGTGATTCAACAAAAGCCATTGGGTTTGGGGTTCAAGAAGCCATAGGAATCTCTGAGAAGAGAATTTTAAGGAAATGATGGGGATGAGAGCCTGACGGCATAAATGAAAGAGTGAGCAGTAAAGGAAGCAGAAACGGCAGGCGCCACTTCCACGGGGAGACCTAACAAAGACCTACTTCTCCAACATAGAACGCCTGGTTACTCCCCTCCCAAGCCTGCCTCTTCCATAGTCTTCCATACATGGCCTTACTACCCAGTAGCTCAAGCCAAAATGCAGGCATAACCGTACACTCCTCTCTTTTCTCCATACCCCAGACCCAACCAATCAGCAATTCCTACTGACTGAAGTCCAACCTGCATTCTATACCTGACCATCCCATTGCTTAGTCCAAGTCCGAGTCTACCGTCCTCTCTTCCCGGAATAACCTTGAACAGGATAGGGGTGAGGGGATGCTTCCATTCCTGCCCCCTCTAACCCAGCCTCCCTGAAGTGACCCTTTGGGAGGAAAAATCAGACCATGTCTCTTCCCTGCTTAAAATCCTTCAATGCCCCCCACTGTGGTCAGAATAAAACTTAAATTCCTGACCACCGCCCTCCCCTCCATGAGCCCCCCCCAACGCCGCCCGACTGAGCCTCTCCATCTCTTCCAACTGTCCTCCCCCACCTGCACCAGCTTCGTGCTCGCTGGCTCTCTCTCCCATCCCTGGAGCACACCAAACTTGTTCTTGTCTCCAGGCCTTTGCACTGGAAGTTTCTTCCTCTGGATATTGCAAAGCCAGATCCTCCTTGTCATTTGGTTCAAAATTACCTCCCCAGATAAATCTTCCATAACCAGCCCACTTCACATGACCTCCCTCCATCTGAGACGTTCCGGTATCACATCACTGTGTTTTATTTTACTCATAGTACTTAGCATCTGTAGTTATCTTGCTTATTAACTAACTTGTTTATTGTCTGCGCCCCTCCCCCACACATTGGAGTGTTAATTCCACTAGAACAGAAATCACTTCCCTCTTGCAAATTGCTGAAAGGCCAATGCCCATTCCTGCATATTATCTCAAATTTAAAGATAAGCTGAGGGCTTCCCTGGTGGCGCAGGGGTTGAGAGTCTGCCTGCCGATGCAGGGGACACGGGTTCGTGCCCCGGTCCGGGAGGATCCCACATGCCGCAGAGCGGCTGGCCCCGTGAGCCATGGCCGCTGAGCCAGTGCGTCCGGAGCCTGTACTCCGCAACGGGAGAGGCCACAACAGTGAGAGGCCCGTACCGGGGGGGGGAAAAAAAAAAAAAAGATAAGCTGAATAGACACTGTGGGGGAATGTACAGGGTATAAGAGACGAGTATAATAGGACTGCCAAGTAACACTGGGGGCCAGTTAAAGTCAGATAATGAAACCGAGCAGGACCCTGCGGGGCTCCTGGGCACGGGAGCCTTTCTGTTCAGCCTCGATGACCTTCCCTGAGTTCCAAAAGGCAAATTCAGACAGTTGCTAATCAGGGAAGGGAGGGGATGCAGAGACAAGGGAGAGGCAGCCAAGAAACAATGGTGCAGCCTTGGGGCACGTCCTGGTTCCACCTCAAGGGATGCACAAGACAATATCTTTGAACCCTTTTTTTGTTTGTTTGTTTGTTTTTGTGGTACGAGGGCCTCTCACTGTTGTGGCCTCTCCCGTTGCGGAGCACTGGCTCACGGGCCCAGCCGCTCCGCGGCATGTGGGATCTTCCCGGACCGGGCACGAACCCGTGTCCCCTGCATCAGCAGGCGGCCCCGTGTCCCCTGCATCAGCAGGCGGACTCTCAACCACTGTGCCACCAGGGAAGCCCTCTTTGAACCCTTTATAGAACTAAAACCCCCAACAAATGGAAAATGTCTGCAATTCTTCATTCCAGAGTAGACCACCTGAGGCCAGATTAAAGGAACCAGAGAAGTTTATCAAGAGATTCCCTGAGGCCAGATTAAAGGAGTACAGGTCCTGCACACACCCTAATCCTTATCAGTAACCCCAGCCTTGAATCATTGCTATAAAACTTCACACCAAGAATGCTTTGAGGTCATTTAGATTGTCTTTAAAACTGCTTGGTCCTTACATGAAAAAAAACGTGTTTTGACTTTGTGGTGCTAAGGATTGATGTTGAAGGTTTATTCGGTCTACAGTCAGGTGATACTAAATTTTATTTTGGGATGTTGGCATTTTAGGAAGATCTAAAGTTGAGGTAAAAATCTTTAGCAGACAAAATAGCAAACCCTCCTTATTCATGTAAAATTGTGAATACTTGTATCCTCTACTATTTTCTTTAATTATTGGTCAGAGTTAGGCCAGACTATTCCATTCTAAATGAAAATTAAGCACTTTGGCCATTTGTTCTCTTAACAAATGCTAATCAAGTGAAAGAATAAGTATGACTAATACTAGTGTATCTATCAAATGTTTATGCTGTTTTATACATTTTGTGAGAAATTTTTGTTAATACCGCAATTAGGGAAATAAAGATTTAGTAAATTATTAAAAAAAAAAAAAAACTCCTCACCAAATCCTCCCAGGTTGGGACACACAGTTTTGAGAGGCACAAGCCCTCTGTGTCCCCCTTTGCCTGGCAAAGCAATAAAGCTGTTCTTTGCTACTTCACCCAAAACTCTGTCTCCAAGATTTGATTCGACACCGGTGCACAGAGGTCGAGCTTTCGGCATCAATAAGCATCAACTTTGCACCTTCCAAGACTTTCCTCAGCTACTCTCCACAGCCGGGGAGGAGTGTGGAAAGGTAGATAAGAGAGACAAACCAAACTGGGAATGGATGTGATGGACAGAGCCAAAGGCCAAAGGATTATGACATCACTGAACTGCCGAGAAAGCAGATTGGAATGGGACCCCAGCTGGGAGCTGATGGATTAGGATAGATGAACACAGAGGGACCACGGACGTGAAGTTGCAAACAGCAGGGAAAACCAGTAAGTACCACGGGCACAACAGATGGATGACATTGACGTCGTGGAATGCTGAGCCCCAAAGGCAGAAGGTGTGACCTGGAGATTTGGGAGGTGCATACTTCGACAGAATGGCAAGGTCTAAAACGGGTGAGTCCCGAGGCCTCCAGTCCATCCCTGAACTGCTGCCTGCGCCTCCTGCCACCGCTGCCAAGGCTGCCCTATGTCACTCAAGCAGGTGTGGCTCTTCCTCTGGGTGACTCGACCCTCTTGGCTAAAGAGTACGATGACGAGTCACTGAAATGCTAAGGGAAGAGATAACATCAAGAAAATTTAATTCTTGAGTGCCTGCGGATTCTCCCTTCTTTTCTTTAGCTAAGGTTTTTTTTTTTTTTCTTAACTCCTCTTAACAGGGTTATCAGAGTTCACGAGGGGAGAGGGAGAGCAAGGCTATGAATGGCTGGCAGGCAAGCATGACAGTCCAATCTGGGCTCAGTGACAAGAGAATAAGAAAAAGATTATAGGTGACTTTTCCTCCTGAATTACAGAGAAGGGGGTGTGGATTCAGGCTGCTCACCTCATCTCTCCGTAGCATCACTCCAGAAAAGGGGAAGGATTGTAGGGTTTCTAGTTGAGGCTGCCAGACGCAGGACATATAAAAATGCAGGACACTCAGTTCAACTTGAACTTCAGATAAACAATGAATTTTTTTTTAGTATATGTGTACGCCCCATGCAATATTACTAGCAATTACTCATTGTTTATCTGGAATTCAAATTTAATGGGCATCCTGTATTTAATCTGGGAACCCTAACCCTACATGCTAGACGGGAGGGCCCAGGGTCGAGTCCTTAAACGAAGGAAACTTCTTGAGTGGCTATGCTGAGAGGCCAGATGTTCTGGGTCATTCTGAACATGATGACGGTAGAGGTGAACATCCTTACATTTACTGTTTAACAATGAGAGAATTCAATAACAATTATGAAACTGCACAACTCGGGTTGGGACTTGAACCCAGGCAAAACTCAGATTTGGGACTTGAACCCACTGTCTTTCAAGTAAGATCACACACCTGGTGTCAGGACTTAATGAAGCTCAGGTTCTTTATGTCTCAGAGCAGAAGGAATTCAGTGAAAGGTAAAGTGGTAGGTAAGAAGTGGATTTATTTAGAGACATACACATTCCAGAAACAATGCAGTCCATCTCAAAAGGCAAGAGCAGCCCTGAGAGAAACACGCTCTACAGAGTCTGAGCCATCTCAGAAGGCGAGAGTCCCCCAAATATGGGGTAGTTAGTTTTTATCAGCTGGGTAATTTCACAGGCTAATGAGTGGAAGGATTATTCCAACTATTTTGGGGAAGGGGTGGGGATTTCCAGGAATTGGGTATTGCCCACTTTTGGCCTTTTATGGTTGGCCTCGGAACTGTCATGGCACCTGTGGGTGTGTCATTTAGCATATGCTAAGGTATTATAATGAGCAGATAATGAGGCTCCAGGTCCACTGGAAGTTGAATCTTCCGCCATCTTGGACCTAATCGGTTCCAACCAATTTTTGTGATATCCTCAACGACTGTGTTATTCTTTTAAAGGTTGTGCCCTGCCCCCTTCCCTCCTGTTTCAATTATATATACATATATAATACATACACACGTACATATACTTATATGAATGTATTCCATATTAGGCTTTGCAGCTAAGTGACAAATTGCTTTGCGGCTTTACCCAATAAAAAGAAAACAAAAGTGCAAGGAAGTGAGTGAACGTGGCTGAGTTTTGTCACTTGCTCTGGTGTGAGTAGTTTGTTGGACGTGTGTGTTAACTTCGAAATTTGTACTGCTCCTGGTTTTCATTATCTTGCCCACCATAGATTAGGGTTTTGGAAGGGAGAAACAAGAGAGCCAACCTCCAAAGTAAATATATTCTCAAGCCTGTGGTGTATCTAAGTTTATTTCCCATTTTTCACAACCACTTTCCAAGTAACCATAATACAAAATACTGTGGGCCCAAGAGAGGACAAAAACGCAGAGCATCCCTGAGTCACTACTTATTTTGTTAGAGTGGTGATGAAAACCAGGTCATTCTCAATCATAGCAACACAGACCTGGGCGTTCTGAGACATATGTTACGTTCCGTTCACGTAATTCCTAGAGGCAGTGTTTTCCAAAGCAGAGGGAAGATGGCAAAGGACTTCTCTACCCAGCTGAGCATTATGGCCCAATTAATGTCTACAAACCTGAGGAAAAAAGGAATATCATAACGTTGTAGCTTTCCCTCCAGCCTCTCGGTAAGAAATTCTTAAAAACCAGCAAATGTCAGCGTGCAGTTCAGCCCTCATCACTGCTCTGCAACGGAGAAAAAAGGAAAAACCATAAAAAATTGCTGGAATAGCTGATGGAATATGAGTGTCTGTGAAAGAAAGCTGTTGTGAGGAAACCTCACGCAGTTAAAGAAAAAGCTCTTAATTTACAACCTGGGCTGACTGTTCCACACTGACTCAACAGTCTTGAATAACCAGTCTCAGCACACCTAAGGGTCTCATGCCAGAAGATTCTTAACAGGGCTGGGCAACTTGGAAGGGACCATACACAGGCCCAGATGGTGCACATCTGGTCAAAAATTAGCAAGAGAAAGAAATCAACTTCTCAAATCCACAGACAGGTGTTTGGGGCTTCCCAGGAGGCCTGCTTAGGAAGGGCAGCAATGGATGGTTCTAAATCGATAGTTTACAAACCTTACTGAGAATTAATGAAGAATCGGTACAGGGCAGCAGGAACCAAACCGGTGACAAGATCATGGGAGCTCTCCTGTCCACCTCCTCTTGATAACTGCATCATGTAACCAAGACATCTTTAACAACGCACCGAGCAGCAGGCAGCAGACTGAAACCAATCAGGCTCCGACGCTAAATTATGATACAAATTTGCAAGAGAACAGCTCTGTGATAGGGTCTGTAGGTATACAAGCAGGCCAGAGACAATTATAGCGGGAACCCAATGGCTACTGCCTCCTCATTTAAGCAGCAGAAAAATGGCCAGGTGCCCCTAAATATAGGGCAATAATAAAAAATGAAAATGAGGAGGCCCGTACTCTGGGCAGGGTTCCGGGTGGTCAAAAGAAAAGGCGAAGACCACTGAGGCAGGAACACATGACATTCTGTAAGTTTCCTGTGACAAGTCAGCAAGTGGGGCCGGGAGTAGCCTCCCGCGGGGGGTTGCGGGGCGGTGCTGGCGAAGCGGCCCAGGTGGGGCTATATTTGGGATCCGGATGCGCCCCGCCCTGGTGGCCGGCGGGGGATACAGGGGGTGTAGCAGGGGCCTATCTCCCCAGTGCCCAGACAGTGACGACCCCCGGGTGTGACCACAAAGTCGTCCTCTCCAGCCCGGGCACAGCCCCTGCGCGCCCCGGCTGGGCTTTAGATCCAGCGCAGCACGTGCAAGGGCCGGAAGCGCCGCGTCCCGCCCCCGGCCGCGCGGGGGAGCAGGGCGCAGGCGCGCTTCTTCAGGGCTGGGCGGCGGCGGCGCGACTCCGGGCCGCCAGGGGCCGCTGTGGAGCGACCTCACGGGCCCACGCCGTCTGGACCGCGAACGGCCGTCCCTCTTGAGCACGGCCTTGCCGGTTTGGCGGGGTGAAAGGTTGCGAAGATGGCGACGGCCTTGAGCGAGGAGGAGCTGGACAATGAAGACTATTACTCGTTGCTGAACGTGCGCAGGGAGGTGAGGCCTGCGATGGGCCGCTGTCGGGGCTGAGGCTAGGCCGGGTCGCTCAGGGGGGACCGAGCTGGCGGCGACCGCCCCGTTCCCGCCTCAGGCGGCCGGAGCCTGGCGGGGAGGCCGCGTGACCCCGGCTGACGTGCGCGATCGCCGGCCGGCCGGACTGTCCCCACCGCCCCGACCCTTGCGCCGGGGATGTCCTGGCCGGCCTCTGCCCCAACTCTCCGCGGCCGGTGCGCCGCGTGCGCTGTGTCAGGGCAAGGCCAGAGGCCCCCGCGCCCCCAGGAGGGAACAGGGCCCCCGAGGTGGAGGTGGAGTGAGGGTCCAAGTCCTCCGGGACCCGGTGCCACGCTCGGCTCACACACCCGCCCAGGTGCTGTGTCATCGCCCCCAGCCCGCAGGGTGGGAAACCGAGTCTTAGGCACCAAGGTCAAGGCTACCCGGGAACCTCCCCAGGACTCTGTCCGGTCCCTGCGTCTTTCATGGGGACATCCCGCCTCTGAAGTGAGTCCAGGCTCAGAGGCAGGTGTCTTGTGTCCTCCTTTTGTGCAGCTGTCCAGAAATTCAAGGAAGAGTCTCCCGGACAAATAGCCTCATTTCGGAGGCCCAGGTTAGGAATAAGCTAGGAAACAAGTGATGCCCCAAGCACGTCCTCGACATGTGCGCCCGTTTCCTCACCGGATGAAAGATAACACGAGAGAGTCTCACACTGTGTCTGGCACTTAGTAGGGGCCCAGTAACTTTCCTTTCTTGTTGATTCTCCATTTGAGGTCAGCGTGAAGGTCAGGGAGGCTTCCAAGGTCAGGTCACGAGGTGGATTATTTCTTTCTAAACTGCTGGGTTGGGTCTTCCCAGCCCTGCCAGAGAACCTCTAATTTGGGCTTAGATTTTCCAGTGATCCGAAGTAGCCAAGTCTGGTCTAGTCAAGCTTGTGTTGACTAGACTAGGGCTGGTCAAGTCTGTGTTGTCAGTAGGTCTGTGTGATGTTAATAATAGCTAACGTTTTGTGAGGGCTTACTTTGTGCAGGGGCAGGGTGCTGAATAGACACTTTATGTTTTTACACTTAATTCTCATATCAGACCTTAAAGTAGGCATTCAGATAATTCTTGATTTAAAACCGAGGAAATGAAGCATAGAGGGATTAAGTAACTTGCCCAAAGCCACACCACTAGAAATCTAGAGGGTCTGGATTCAGCCCTGGGCATTGTGACTCTGGAATCCCAGTTCTTGATCTCTGTGCTGTACTGTCACCCTAGCTTACCAGTCCTCAGACTACAGAGCTGCCGGACTCCTTGGGCACCCCTCATAAGAATCCCTTAAGTGTGTTAGTCACTACTTACTATGGAAACGCCCAAAGAAATATTTTGGGGAATTGCAGATCTTGTTAGGCTGCCATAGGGCCACCTGGAGATTCTTGTAACTAATCAACGGTAACCTTTGGCCTTCATTTTTTCCCCTTTGAATGGAGCTATTGGGCTAGTTATTCTTTTTGTTTTGTGTTTTGTTTTGTTTTGTTTGGCCGTGCCGTGCGGCTTCTGGGATCTTAGTTCCCATACCAGGGATCAAACTCGTGCCCCCTGCGGTGGAAGCACAGAGTCCCAACCACTGGACTGCCAGGGAATTCCCTGGGCTATTCCTTTTCTCCAGTTCTTAGAAGCAAAGCGGTAAATAAAACCGGCTTTTCTGAAACCAGCCTTTTTTTCCACGCATTTATAGTTAGTCTGGTTATCAGTAATTGAGCAGCCATTTATTCACCTGTTTACCAGGCTTACTGAGTCTTAGGCCGCTGCAAATGATATAAAATAATAGGCTTGGCCAGAGTCCTAGGTAAACATTTGTCAGAGGTATAAAACCACCAGAGTGTTAGGACCCGTCATTGTTATTGGACTGATGGGTGGAAGCCAAAGAAATATTTCTTTTAAAAAAAAAAATGTTTACTTCTCGGGATGAGTGAAGGCACCGCCACATTTATGACTGTAGGTGAAATCCCTATGAAACATGTCCTCTTGCTTATCATCTTGTGTTGCCGTTGTCAACAAACAGTGTAAAACACCATCCCCTCTGGTGTGGAGATTTTCTCTCTCAGGGTTCCACTAGAAGAGAAGCTCTGAAGGTGATCTCTGGACTTGATATTTACTAGGATTTTTTGTGAAATTAGAAATCAGCCTGAAGTTGAAATACCATGATTTAGCTGAAGAATGGGAGAAAAAATAGAAGTAATCTTTATTTTTACCTGTGTGGTCAAAAGGAGGTAATAACCCCTGTTGATGTGTTCGCATTCGGGTCTACGGCTTGATGACACTGAAGTGTAACTAGGAGGCGAGGTCCTCTTCCCACCAGCGCTCCAGAGCGCCTTCAGAACTCTCGTGTTAGAAAGTTCAGAGACTTTCCACCAGGAGTCTCAGATGGAAGCAAGCTGACACAAAACCAGGGAACTCTGTTTAAAAGGTTCAGATTTACAGGCATAATACATGATAATAACAATGGAGTGATATAGAAATGTCAAAAATCAGGTTAAGGGCTTCCCTGGTGGCGCAGTGGTTGAGAGTCTGCCTGCCGATGCAGGGGACCCGGGTTCGTGCCCCGGTCCGGGAGGATCCCACATGCCGCGAAGCGGCTGGACCCGTGAGCCATGGCCGCTGAGCCTGCGCATGCGGAGCCTGTGCTCCGCAACGGGAGAGGCCACAACAGTGAGAGGCCCGCGTACTGCAAAAAAAAAAAAAAAAAAAATCAGGTTAAGAATCTCCCATGCCCATGTTTCAAACTTTAAAATATCCCCTTAAATTGTATCCCAGGGAGTGAAGCAGGCAGCTAGACAGGAGTTCCATGACCTTTAATAATTCCCTTTCTCTTAAAAGAGAAAAAAACAAAACAAAACTCCCTTTCTCTAGCGTTCTGGATTTCCTGTTTGCGGAATGGAGCCGTTGTCTGCCTGCCACACATTGAGGGGAAGGAATAGTTTATCATTAACTGGGCACATTGAAACCAGATTGGCGTCTCTGGTTTAGGTAGTCAGATGCATCATCAGGGGCCTGAAATCTAACTGATTTGAGATTTCTGAGGTGATTTGCCAAAATTTATTTGGAGAAAGGATTCCTGAAGAGTAAGAGTGAAATTTTCTTGACCTCTATGCTCTTTATAGACATTATGATTGACACATTTTAAACCTGATTTATTCCTAAATACTTGAGTTTAATTCCTACTTAACCATCGTTGTAGTTGAAAGAGTTTCATTTTTATGCATGTCTGCAATGTTTATAACCTGTTTTAAAATCTCCGGTCCCAGTGGATTGAGCCTTAAAGGAGCCAATCTCCTTTTCAGCTTTTAAACACTTTTGAAATAAAACAGTCGTTAAATAAAAAATGAACTTAAGTAAAAATGTATTTTCTTGTAGTCCACATATGGAGGTCAGTGTTCTGGGATCTTTATCCTTCCATGACAGCTGTGAAACTAGAAGCGTAAAATCAAAACCTAAATAAAAACTGCATTTTCATTCCTTCCCTGGTATAGGGTCTGTTGTTCTTTCCACAGTTTTTGGTTGCCTGGGTTTCTCTGGCTGTAGGTTACAGTCACACAGTGGGGCTAAAACTTCAAGTTTGGACTGCAGATGGGAGGAACAGGCTAGAGCACTAGAGGAAGGTCTGCTGGTCACAGCCAGGATTGACCCGGGGGACAGTCACCCAGCCCCCCAACCAGGATGGCAGGGCCATCCGCAGAAACTGAATGTAAAAGTGTTGGCTAAACCAGGTGCACACTTAGGTGCCTAAGGCAGTGAGGTGCTGTGTGTTTGTTCTTTCGTTGCGTATCTAACCTTATGGGCAGGTAATTTAGTCTTAATGAGGGATGTGAAGGTGGGTCTAAGAAGGTCATTCCTTCAATGAGTTTCCCATCTGCTGCATTAGGTTGTATGTTCACAACAGTGACCCTGCTTAAAACGAGTGTGCTGGGCAAGTAGTGTGAGCCTTGGTTGTCCCAAAACCTGCCTCGTCCTGTCAGTGAGCATGCCTTAGGAGCAGGATCTCAGGCCGCCCTGCCACCCAGGTGAGCTTGAGCACGTCATTCAGCCTCAGAGTCTCCTGTGCTGACCTGCAGCGCACTTCACGGAGGAGGCTCACTGTGGGGCTCTGCAGCCAGAAGGCCCGTGTTCAAAGCCCAGTTTTACCCCTGGGAGGTTTGTGCCTCTAGGCTAGGAGCTGAACCTTTTTGCTCCCTGTTTCCCTGGATGTTGAAATGTAGGTAACAGGTGAAAATGTATTAAGTACTCACTCTGAGCCAAGATGTTGGATAGTGGAGCATGAGGGTATGTATAGAGTACCTGGCGAAAGTACGTATTCGGTTAATAATATTTATTGTTGCTACTTCTTGGATTTTGATAAACATGAGGTTTCGCTAATTTTAAAAAGACATACATGTACATAGAAGGCTTTGGTATGCCTCATCCTGGCTAAACCTGCTACTGTAATAATAAAAAAACATAGTGCCAGAATTTATGAATTAGGTTATGAATTCCCAAAGCTTTCTTCGTTCTTTCTGTTCAAAATTCTGAGTTTATTCTCTTCAAAAGACGATTTTCCCTCTGAACTCTTCCTGCAGGGTCATGAGTGTGACTTGGGTGGCGGGTGCAGTGGTTCCCGGAAGCTGGGGTTAAGCATGGGAGTGGAGTGCAGAGCCAAGGGATGATCCAGAAAGACGGTGTCTGGAGTAGAGGCAGAGTGGGACCCACAGATAAACTTGTTGTGAGCTATCAGCTTTGAAGAGGCCAGGCAGAGAGGGGAGGACCTGGCAGAGGCAGAGGTTCTGCTCCAGTGACAGCAAGACAGCACTGGCGGTCAGGAGGGTTCCTGGGTGGAGCTCAGAGAGGCTTCTGGGGGTCTCCCTGTGGGTGGGGAGGGGCCCGTCATGGTGTCCCGCTAGTTCCAGTGTCATCTCATAATGGGATTAGCAAACACCAGGAGGTTGAATTTTCAAATTGTTTTCTTCAGTAAACTGTAAGCTAGTTATTACCTTTCTGCTTTGGACGTTTCAAACAATTGCATCTTGAAATTCTAAACTCCAGTTCTGCATTATCTACCAAAATACCTCTTTCTTCTTCTTTTTTCTTTCTTTCTTAAAGAGAATTCAATTGAAAGCTTTTATATTTGCTGTGAGTTCAGTAATAAAACCCTGGAGAAGAGAATATGGGATACGCAAGCCACACGTTTTGCTTGGCTGTGGAATTTTAGTGTTCACTTCTATTAAACTTTCATTTCAATTTTACTTATGTGTTTTATTTATACCCTACCTTGTTCAAGAGAGGATTTAAGACAGCTAACAGAGATGAAAAAATAAAATAGCATAAATGTTTAAAAGGGGGCACCAAAAGCAAACAAACAAAAAGGCCATTGGGAATATTGCTGCTTCATTGCCACCATCGTGGCCCGTGGGTTATACAGATCGCACTCCCTTGGAGAAACTCGTGGCCTGATGGCTGCATCCTGCTTGGCTCTTGGACATTTGGAACCACTTCTGCTTGCAGTGAGTGCACAGTGTTCCCTCCTGGGTTTGCTGGAGCCAGAACATTCTTCAGCAGTAAAATGCCAACAGACATCAAACCACAAGAATCCTGCACGAGTGGGCAGGATGTAACAGATGCAGACGGACGAGAAGGAAAAAAATAAGCCAAACTCTGGATGTAAAGAGAGGATCCGAACCATCATTTTTGACCCCGAAAGGAACTTGAGTTCATGTCACTCAGATGCTGGCCTTTTTATTTACTGTCCTGTCTCAAAGGCCCCAAATAAACATGGACATGACTAGGAAGAGAAATGAAAAAGTTGTACAATGGTAGGAAAGTCTTTTCTAAGCCCTTGGAATGACCTCTAATCAGGAATCAGAATTTCTGCTCCTTTGGCCCGTTTGTTCTCGTGTGTTGTTGTCAGCAAGGGGTGTGCCTGGAGGATGGGACTCCCCATCGGCCCCGCAAACCTTAAAGGTGATGTGGGCCCTGCTTTTTTTATTTTTTTAGTATTTATAGAGTTCTGTCGTTACCGATTGCCTAGTCCTTTTTTTTTTTTTTTTTGTATTTTTTTTTTTTTTTGGCTGCGCCTAGTCTTAGCTGTGGCACGCGGTATCTTTAGTTGCGGCCTGCAGGATCCAGCACCCTGACCAGGGATCGAACCCAGGCCCCCTGCATTGGGAGCGCAGAGCCCTAACCACTGGACCACCAGGGAAGTCCCGCCTAGTTCTTTCTTGAACTTATAATGCCGTCTTGGGGATAATGCGTTCTATAAATTTTGTAACTTTTTTTCCTTCTATGTTAAGTAGAACTTAAGTGTTCTAAGGTTATTCCTAGCTGTAGAAACTTGCAATTGTTTGATCAATCTCCTGTTTAGCTTTTCTGACACATTCACGATTTGATTGTTTCTCTCTTAAGCCCACCTTTTCAAAATGGAAGAGTCCTAAAGTGGTGGTAGAAGGCCAACCTCCAAAATCATGAGAAATATAGTGTGTGCATCTGACCTCTATACTTAACACAGGCGGGTTTTAGGGAAGGACAGCTGAGATCACTTAGCCCAGTACCTGGCATTTTGGGCACCTATGAGCGTGTTGATGATGGCGTAAAAAGGCCAAAGATGGAGGTGGAGCTTCGGAAGAGGTCAGTGGCTTAAAGAGCATAGCCTTTGAAGTCAAGTCCAAGTTTGACTCTCTAGCCCCTGATACGGGGCAAGTTACTTAACCTCTCTGAGACTGTTTCTTCATTCATAAAATCCAGACAGTAATTTTACTGTCATAGGGCTGTTGGGAGAATTAAGCGAGAATGCACGTAAGTGCTTAGCACAGTAATGGGCATATTATTATGTAAAGTAAATGCCAGTATATTTTTATTAGTATCATGAGCATAAAAGTTAATAAGGAATGCTCTTACTGATTTGTAGGAATTCTTTATAGAATTTGGGTGAGTCCTTTGTCTGATAGATTAGTATAGATATCTGTCCCCTCTCTGTAGTTTGCCTTTCACTCTCGTAAATGTTCATGAACTGAAGATCGGTTTGAGCCAGGCCACACAAGTCATAATTTCTAGCCAGCTTTTGGGTCAGGGGTACATAATCAGATAAATTTCTCCATCTCAGACAAGTCATTTAGTTAACCTTTTTGATCTTCACTGTTTTTATCTGTAAAATGGGGGTTCTAATACCAATCTCAAGACATTTTATGAGTCTTCAAGTGTTAAATGAGGAAATATTGGTGAAAGTACTTTATTAGCTTTAAGTCTGTACAGATGCGTTTGTGACACCACTGACAGCCTCGAAATCCCCTACAGCTTTTGCGATGCTCTCCTTGCCCTCCTTTCTCACGTCGCCAGTTGCTCATTTCCTGTCTTCCTTAGAATTTCCCCAGGTTCAGTCCTCACCAGCTCGGCTGGTTTAAAGTGCTCTGCTTGGGCCCCGCATCTCTGCCTTCTGCCCATTATTGCTTACGTGTTAGATTTACCTGCCTCTCAAGCCTGTCTGCCTCCCAGGTTCTCCTGACCCATGCATCCCAGTCAAAACCCCGGATGCGCTTTGGCTTTTCTTCTCCGCATAGTATTGAGCCCCTTCTCGACTGTCCTGTTAAGCCACTCAGTCCATGAACCCCCTCGACTCCAGCCGACTTTGACCCCTTCATTTCTGTTTCAACTTGTAGGCTGCCAGCCAGCCAACCAGCCCTCATAACCTCAGCCTTACATTTCTGCTGTAGTTTTCTTCAGGTCTCTCTGGTTTGCCTTCTGTCAGCTTTAGTCAAGCCGTACAAGTTGATATTAACGCACGGCACTGATCACCTTTCTCTAGCCAGAAACCTTTTGGCTTCCTATTGTTTATTGGGTAAGGAAGGGTCAAACTCTTGGCTCCCTTTTTAAAGCCCCTTACAAATTAGATGTTTTCTCTATTTTCTGCCTCCTTTGTGGTGATGTTCTGCTTTCTTCCACTGCAAAGCAAGCTCCATGTGGTCAGGGACCATAGTTGTCTGGTTCGCCATCAGGTCCCTAACAGTGTGGGCACATGACAGGTACTTACCAGATGTTTGCTGCATGAATGAGCAGGTGGGTGGATGTCCACATTGATTTGTTACCTACTTCCTGCCTTCTTCTGCGCCTCTCCTCTGGCCAGCTTGTCAGTGTTCTGTCTCTCCTGGTTCCTCAGGGCATTCCCCTGAAATGCCCCAGCCTGTTGTTGGTACCAAAGCAAATTGAATCCACCTTTTGCATTCCCATTCAGACCCCACTGCCTCCACGAAGTTTTCTCTGCATTCTGACAGCCCTGAACTTATGTCTTTATCATTAATATTAGCATTTTTGTTACATATTGTTTAGTTAAATCCATGTGTCTGGGGTTTTAGGGCACACACACACACACACACACACACACACACCTCCCTCTAGTTTATAATCTCCTTGAGGGCTGGGATGACATATTTCTTTTGTACCTCCTGTGGTACTTAGAGTAGGGTTGACATTCTGGCTTGAAATGATGAATATTTGCTAACACCATACTCACCTGGTCCGGGTGCATTTTACTTTGTGGAATACCTGTATTGAGGAACACATTGCACTTTTGGCAATAAATCATTCTAGAGGAATTTACTGAAAGGAGTTTATCAACTATCAGTTTGGTAAATCTAAATTGTCACTTACGAAAATTGTTTAAAGTCAGGTACCAGAAGATGAGAGCAAATTCAGACGCATGCCTTTATGCTCGGGCCCCAGCGTAAGCCAAGGCCCGTGCAGACTAAGTTCCAGGCTGAATACCACGTGAGAAGAGGAAAGAACGCCCTTCCCTTGTCCTTTCTCATCTGGCAGATATTGATTATCTTCCTCTTATGTTTCTTTTTTGCAGTGAGAAAAGCTTACTTGTTTGTCATGTTTTGTACTAGCACCGATAATATTTGTAAAAGTAAGTAGCTTCAGATGGATTAGATTTATTTTTGTACGGTTCTTTTTCCTTTTGTCAGTTAAATGGAGCTGAATTTTTACAATTGGCACAGGTTAGTTTCCGTTGAAATCCTGTTCTATTTGTGAAGCACCTTACAAAGATGAGTCAGGCAGAATGATTTAGTACAGTCTGCATCGTACTTGACGTTGAGGGTGAGTCCACATTCGTTGTGGGGGTCTGTTATGTTTGTGCAAGAACCCCATGTGCAGGAACTTATTTCCACATCCTCCAAAGATTTTTCCACACGTAAATGAAAAGGATAGAAGACTGTGTTGAGCAGGGAAAATGGCATCAGAAGAGGGTAGGGCTGCGTATGAGAGCAGCTTTATTGTCTGAAGCTTCAGACTGTGTAGCAGGAACCTTTACAAAAACTGGTCTCTTAGTATAATCAGTATCTACTCAGTGACACCAAGTAATCTGTGACACCCTTTCTCTTCATGAAGCAGCTCTTGCTCAGCACAAAGTACCCATGCTGTCTTGGTGTTAATTAGCTCTGAAATCTGCTTTTTCCTTTAAATCGTATGAGCACCAAGTATCATAAAAAATTACAGCCTTTTATTAGCTAATGCAGTTTATTTCAATCAGATTGTCGTGGAACATATGGACAGTCATGAATCTTCAATTGTGGTAATTAGGCAAACCCCCCAAAATCCAGTAGAATATAGTTTGTTGAGACTTCGTTGCTGAGATGCACTAATATATAGATACAGCCTGGAAGTTTGAACTTGAAACTTATAGGTTTCAGCAATAAAAAACCTGTGGCTTTACTTTTCTTAAAGTGAAGGCATGTTATAATTTAGCTGTTATTTGCATACTCTTATTAGGTCTTCAAAGTATTGAATTAAATATCATTATAGGGACTTCCCTGGTGGTCCAGTGGCTAAGACTCTGTGCTCCCAATGCAGGGGGCCCAGGTTCGATCCCTGCTCAGGGAACTAGATCCCGCATGCCACAACTAAAGATTCCACATGCCACAACTAAGACCCCGGCGTAGCCAAATAAATAAATTTTAAATAAATAAATAAATGAATAAATATCATTGTAGTAGTTAGATGTGCTCTACACCAAACATTATTGGCTCTTAACTAGCGAGGGGGCTGCACTTCCTAGTCCCCTAGCGGTTGGGTGGGATCACATGACCCTTTCTAACCAGTGGTGTAAGTGGAAGTGATGTGTGTCCTGCTCAGACTGAGGTACTTCAAGGCCAGGCCAGCCGGAGAGTCTCATGCTCTTCCCTCTGCCTCCATGACTGGCAGGGTTCCAAAGGGTGTCTGTTTTGTCCACCCGGGACCTGAGAACATTTCCAAGCAGAGAACTAGCTGACCTGAGATGGACATGTAATGTGAGGGAGAAGTAAACCTTTGGAATTTTTGGATGGTTTGTTACCACGGTATCACCAACCCAGCAGTTCTCAAACTTTTTGCTGTCAGGGCCTCTTTACACTCTTAAATTATTGAGGTTCCCAAAGAGCTTTTGTTTATGTGGGTTATAACTATCAATATTTAATAATAAGACACAGAGTGTACTTACTTCTTGTATTTCAGTACAGGCACAAGGAAGACTTAAGGGTTTCAAAATAACTATGTATTCCACAACAATGAGGTTACAGATACACAGATAGCATAGCAGATATAACGAAAGATAGTAAGTGTGCAGCAAAAGAACTTAAAATCAGTTGAGTTAATCTCTGAAAACTCACATGTTTATACCATAAAGTTACCACCTTAGAAATTTCTAGAAAACAGGAAAGTATACAAGTACACAATTCATTAACCATCAGAACAATGATATACATCATGTAGCCTCAAGAAAATCCCACTATACTCTCATGAGAGAATGAGAAAAAGGCAAATAAAATCTTAGTATTATTATGAAAATAGTTTTGACCTGTGGACCCCCGAAAGGGTCTCAGGGACTCCCAAGGGGCCCCACACCACACTTAAGAACCATTGACCCAGCCCATCCTGATGGATACAGTCATGGTTCAGACATACTGATGTTCCTCACATGCTGTAGCTTACTTTGCTAAACGAAGGTAGAAAATAAAAGCAGAGTGGCTGTATACTCTGAATATGTGCACATTGATAGCAGAGATGGTCTCCATCAACTAGAAATTAAATAAGTGAAAATGTAGCAGTGTCTTCAATTGCCTAATTATCTAAGGGAAGCAAATACAATGAAATTGTCGTCAGGAGACTTTTCTAAGCATGATACCAGAGCAGAAATCAGAGAGAATTGATAGGTTTGATTTTGTAAAAATGAGAAATATCTGTGTTTATTAAAGGAAAATAAAGCCTAAAAACAATTACAAACCCAGTTAAAAGACTCAAAAGGAATCTAATATATTTGATAAAAATTCATATTTTTAATATATATAAGGAACTCTTGGAATCAAAAAGAAAAAGATTAATACCCTAATAGGAAACAATACAAAGGAAACAAATAGAAGAAATCTAAAATGCAAATAAGGGACTTCCCTGGTGGTCCAGTGGTTAAGACTTCGCCTTCCAATACAGGGGGTGAGGGTTTGATCCCTGGTCAGGGAGCTAAGATCCCACATGCCTCGTGGCCAAAAAACCAAAGCAGGAGCAATATTGTAACAAATTCAATAAAGGCTTTAAAAATGGTCCACATCAGAAAAAAAAAATCTAAAAAAATAAAATAAAATGCAAATAAGTGTATGGAAAAAATGTCACCCTCACTAGTAAAAAAACAAATGCAAGTTAAAACAAGGCTTTTTTTGTTTGTTTTGTTTTGTTTTTTCTCTACCAGACTGACAAAGTTTTTTTTTTCTTTTTAATGATAGTATTGAGCTCTGATAAGATGAAAATCTGTTAGCCAACCCAGCCAGGAGGCAGAAGGATTCTCCTCTGGAGAAGTTGAGCCAGAGGGACTCTGGAGCCTGGACATAGACAGTAAGGGTGAGAGTGGCACGCTAACAAAGGCAGGGGGGTGCGTTAGTGTTTGCATGGGGAGACTTCTGGCTTTTCTTCCTTTATTCTCTGGTCTCTCCCCTGAAGGAACTAGCCCATCAGAAAGAAAAGACTGCCAAATGAAACTTCTAGGTTCCCTCCCAGGCATTTCACAGAGAAGCTCATCACATGACAAGACCTGTTCACACATACAGAGCTTCCAAATAGCTTCTTAGTATCTTACTATGAAGTGTAAGTCAATTGCCAAAGAATGTCAGATGTTTGAGGGAAGGCTCCAACGTGAAATTCTGAGATCATGCAGACAGCAAGGAGAAACTAGAAGGAAGCAGACAATGCAGGGAGTTTGGAAGCTAGATCATCTTCAGATAGATAAGATACTACATGTAAGAAATAAGAACAAGGTGATGTATCAAAGAGCAATACTGCATAAAAAGAGGAGGAGCTCTTGGAAATTAAAAATAAGATAACAGAAATTCTGTGGAAGGGTTGGAAGATAAAGATGAGGAAATATGCACAAAAGTAAAACTTAAAAACTAGAAGATCAGTTCTTAGCCATGAAGTAAAGTAAAATGAGGGGAAGACATTATGAAACAATTAATACGAGAATATTTCTCAAAAGATAGGAGACTATAGGTTAAAAGGGGCCATTCAGATAACTAGCATAGTGGATGGGGGAGAAAAGGACCCCCATACTAAAGGAAATCATAGATTAAAGAGAGAGTCCTAAAAGTTTCCAGACAGGTCACAAACAAAGGGCTGGAATTGGAAAGACATTAGGTATCTCACCAGTAGTACTGTAAACTAGAAGACAGTGGAGCAATGTAATAAAAATCCTGAGGGAAAGTTATTTCCAAGCTAGAATTCTATACCCAGCCAACTATTCATTAAGTATAAAGGCAGATTATAAGAACATTTTGAGATATACAAAGCCTAAAAAATTTTCCTCCCAACCAATCTTTTACTTCTGTTATCTAATTTTTAATTTCCGAGAGCTCCTCCTTCTTTTGAGAATATCTGTAAAGGAAACTACTGGGGATTGAGCTCCATCAAAATGAAGAAGAAAACCAAGAAAGAGAAAGGCATAGGACACAGAAAAGAGATACCAACCCAGGAAAGATACCCAGGAAGATGGTGACAGGAAATCCTAAGATGAAGTTTGTTTAGCAAGCCCAACAACAAGAACAGGGCAGAGAGCTCTTGGAGGAGTGCCTCTTAGAGGGAAAAAAAAAAAAAGTGATGTGCTGTTTGATATTGAGAGGAATATTAGAAGTCTTTAGTATAAGAAGTATACTGTGAAGAGTTGGAGAAGAATCGTAACAGAGCCATAGAAAGCTAAAGCAAATGAAAAAGATGAGGCAATTGTTAACTCCAGGAAAAATAAAAAGTAGTCCAAGAAAAGAAATGTAATCATAGTATACTGTTTGATTCAGCTTTGAACTATATTTACAGTCATAATTAAAACTAAACTAATTAAAAAGAAAAACTGTGCATTGATTTGAACAAAAGTTGTGATAATTACATAGAAAGGAGGGGAAAGATAAGCACAAGGAAGTGGAAAAGAACTAAATTCTCTTAAGTCTAAAATTTTAAAATTAAGGCTATGAGTATATTTAGAAATAAAATGAGAAAAATGCTAAAAGATTTAAAAGTGCTTGCGTCTGAGGAGTAGGAGTGAATGCTGTTTGGGGTTATAAGTCTAGTAGTTTTATTTATAAACTGTTTATGTAGTCCTTGGATAAAATTAAATTTTTAAATTTAAAATAATTAAATGGTAAATAGTTTCTGGAGATCAGTTCAGAAGACTAAAATGGAAGTCTTATACCCTTATACCCAACAATTTTAGAAACTTATTTTCAAAAAGATAATAATGCATACACACAAAGTTTTAGCTATAGGGATGTCCACTGCAGCCTTTTTAAAACAAATGAAAGTTATTAATAGAAGATTGTTATATAAACTGTAATAACGGCATTTAAAATGGTATAGAAAACACTTAATGACCAATAATACCCGAAAAACCAAAACTCCACAAGACCTTTAACTGAAAAACAAGTTATACAATTATATTGTAGAAGAAATACTTTTTTTTTTTTTTTTTTTGCGGTACACTGGCCTCTCACTGTTGTGGCCTCTCCCGTTGCGGAGCACAGGCTCCAGACGCGCAGGCTCAGTGGCCATGGCTCACAGGCCCAGCCGCTCCGCGGCATGTGGGATCTTCCCAGACCAGGGCACAAACCCGTGTGCCCTGCATCGGCAGGCGGACTCTCAACCACTGTGCCACCGGGAAAGCCCCAATTTTATTTTTTTTTATTTTTTTTTAAATTTTTTTAAGGGAATTCCTTTAGTTTTATTTTTTATTTATTTTTGGCTGTGTTGGGTCTTCGTTTCTGTGCAAGGGCTTTCTCTAGTTGCGGCAAGCGGGGGCCACTCTTCATCGCGGTGCGCGGGCCTCTCACTATCGCGGCCTCTCCTGTTGCGGAGCAACAGGCTCCGGACACGCCGGCTCAGCGGCCATGGCTCACGGGCCCAGCCGATCCACGGCATGTGGGATCCTCCCGGACCAGGGCTACGAACTCGTGTCCCCTGCAGCGGCAGGCGGACTCCCAACCACTGCGCCACCAGGGAAGCCCCCAATTTTATTTTTAAATATATTTTTCTTACCTGTATTTTCAACTTTATCTATGATGAATATATATATTTTTCTAATAATAAAAAAATATTTTTAAGGTAATTCAACTAGGAAAAAACTAGCATTTGACTCATTTCTTTAACCTGTTTAACCAGAGGAATTGATGCCTTTTTTTTTTTTTTTCCGGTACGCGGGCCTCTCACTGTTGTGGCCTCTCCCATTGCGGAGCACAGGCTCCGGATGCGCAGGCTCAGCGGCCATAGCTCACGGGCCCAGCCGCCCTGCGGCATGCGGGATCCTCCCGGACCGGGGCACGAACCCGTGTCCCCTACATCGGCAGGCGGACTCTGAACCACTGCGCCACCAGAGAAGCCCCTGATGCCGTTTTTATAATCTATGCTTACGACAAAGTTGCTCTTCATATTTTTGAAAATGAAGTTTATTTTTGCTCCACATCCTCACCCACACTTAATATTCTCAGTCTTTTTCATTTTAGTCATTCTAGTGGTTGTTAAGTGTTTTTAATTTGCATTTCCCTAATGACTAACAATGTTGAATGTCTTTTCGTGTACTTGTTCACCATTCCTGTATCATCTTTTGTTGACGTTTCTGTTTACATCTTTTAGTCGTTATCTTATCAGGTTGTTTATCTTCTTCAGTTGTGAGAGCTCATTGTATATTCCAAATACAAATCTATGAGACAGATATTTTACAAATATTTTTCTTTTATTATCCTATATAGGAAATCTTTAACTCGAAGTTACAAAGATTATCTCCTGTGTTGTCTTTTAGAAGCTTTACGGTTTTAGCTTTCACATTTGTATCTTTTTTTCCATTCTCAGGTTTTGTTGGGTTTTTGGTTTTTTCAAATTTTTAACTTGTAAGATACATATAACATAAAATTTGCCATCTTAGCCATTTTAAAGTATACCGTTCAGTGATATTAAATGCTGCTTACATATTGTTGTGCCTCTGCCACCACCATTTATATCTCCTGAACTCGTTTCATTTTGTAAAACCCAAACTCTATACCTGTTAAACAGTATATATCTGTTAAACAGTAAGTAAAATTATACGGTATTTCTCTTTTTATGACTGGCTTATTTCACTTAATATAATGTTCTCAAGGTTCATCCATGTTGCAGCACATGTCAGAATTCCCTGCCTTTTTAAGGCTGAATAATATTCAATTGTATTTATATACCATATTTTGCTTATCCATTCATCTGTTGATGGGTACTCGGGCTGCTTCCACATTTTAGCTGTTGTGAATAATGCTGCTCTGAATATGAGTGTACAAATATCTGTTCAAAACTCTGCTTTCAATTCTTTTGGGTATTTACCCAGAAGTGGAATTGCTGGATTGTATGGTAAATCTGTTTTTAATTTTTTTTGAGGAACTGCCATACTATTTCGCATAAAAGCTCTACCATTTTACATTCCTACCAACAATGCTCATGAGTTCCTGTTTCTCCACATCTTTGCCAACACTTGCTTGTTGTTTTGTTTATAGTAGCCAGCCTAATGGGTGTGGAGTGGTATCTCACTGTGGCTTTGACTTGTATTTTCCTAATGGTTAGTGATATGGAGCATCTTTCCATGTGCTTTTGGCCATTCGTATATGTTGTTTGATATATGAATGTCTGTTTAAGTCCTTTGCCATATTTGAATCAGATTGTTTTTGTTGAGTTTTAGGAATTCTTTATATATTCTAGATATTAATCTCCTGTCAGATATACTATTTGCAAATATCTTCTCCCATTCTGTAGGTTGTTTTTTCACTTTCTTGATGGTATCCTTTGATTCATAAAAGTTCTTGATTTTGGTGAAGTCCAATTTGTCCATTTTTTCTTTTGTTGTATGTGCCTTTGGTGTTGTATCCAAGAAATCATTGCCAAATCCAATGTCATGAAGCCTTTGCTCTATATTTTCTTCTAAGAGTTTTATAGTTTTAGCTCTTATGTTTAGGTCTTTGATCCATTTTGGGTGGATAAACTAATAAACGGATTCAGCAAAAGTTGCAGGATACAAAGTCAACACACAAAAATCAGTCGCATTATTTTTTGTATATGGTGTTAGGTAAGGGTCTTCATTCTTTTCATGGGGATATTCAGTTATCCCAGTACCATTTGTTGAAAAGACTATCCCTTCCCTATTGAATAGTCTTGGCATGCTTGTCAAAAATAATTTGACAGTTTGTGTGAGGGTTTAATTCTGGGCTCTCTATTCTATTCCATTGGTCTATATGTCTGTATGCCGATATCAGTCTGTTTTGATTACTGTAGCTTTGTTGTAAATTTTAAAATACAGAAGTGTGAGTCCCCCATCTTTGTCCTTTTTCAAGATTGTTTTGGCTTTTGGGATCCCTTGAGATTCCATGTGAATTTTAGAAGGGACTTTTCTATTTCTGTGAAAAATGTCATTGGGATTTTAATAGGGATTGAATTGATTCTGTTAGTTGCTTTGCATAGTAGTGACATTTTAATAATATTAAATCTTCCAATCCATTGATATAAAGTATCTTTCTGTTTATTTTTGTCATCTTAATTTCTTTATGTTAGTCTTTTAAGTTTAAGTTAATTCTTAAGTTTTTTGTTTCTTTGTTTTTGATGCTATTGGAAATGGAACTGTTTTCTTCATTTCCTTTTCAGATTGTTTATTGTTCATGTATAGAAATGCAGCTAATTTTTGTGTGTTGACTTTGTATCTTGCAACTTTGCTGAACTCATTTGTTAGTCCTAACAAGGTTTTGTGTATGTGTGGAATTTTTATAGAGTTTTCTACGTATAAGATAGTATCATCTGCAAACAGAGATAATTTTATTTCTTTTCCAGTTTGGATACCTTTTATTTCTTTTTTTACCTAATTGCTCTGGCTAGGACTTCCAGTGCTATGTTGAATAGAAGTGGTGAGAACAGACATTCTTGCCTTGTTCCTGATCTTAGAGGAGAAGCTTTCAGTCTTTCACCACTGAGTATGATGTTTGCTTTGAATTTGTCTTCTTCAGTTGTAAGAGCTCTTTATGGCTTTTAGTTTCTTTTAGTCTCCTTCTGTTGCTAGTTTGCTGAGTGTTTTTATGATGAAAGTGTGTTGAACTTTGTCAGTGCTTTTTCTGCAACAGTTGAGATGATCATGGTTTCTATGAACATGGTATATTGATCAATTTTCATACATGGAACTATCGTTGCATTCCAAGAATAAATCCCGCTTGGTCGTAATGTGTATCCTTTTAATATGCTTCTGAACTCTGCTGATATTTTGTTGAGGATTTTTGCATCCATGTTCATAAGGGATATTGGTCTATAGTTTTCTTTTTTGTGTGGTGTCTTTGTCTGGCTTTGGCATCAGGGTAATAGTGGTCTCATAGGATGAGTTTGGAAATGTTCCCTCTTCAATATTTTGGAGAAGTTTGAGGATTGATATTAGTTCTTCTTTAAATGTCTGGAAGAATTCACCAGTGAATCCATCAGGTCCAGGGCATTTCTTTGTCAAGAGGTTTTTGATTACTAATTCAATCTCTTTACTAGTTATAGGTCTATTCAGATTTCCTATTAGATCATGATTCAGTCTTGGTAGATTTTGTATTTCTAGTAATTTGTCCATTTCATCTAAGTTTTCCAATTTTTCTATTTCTGTAGAATCAGCAGTAATATCTCCACTTTCATTTCTTTTTTTTTTTTTTTTTTTTTTTTTCGGTTCGCGGGCCTCTTACTGTTGTTGGCTCTCCGTTGTCGAGCACAGGCTCTGGATGCGCAGGCTCAGCGGCCATGGCTCACGGGCGCAGCCGCTCCACGGCATGTGGGATCTTCCTGGACCAGGGCACGAACCCATGTCCCCTGCATTGGCAGGCAGACTCTCAACCACTGTGCCACCAGGGAAGCCCTCATTTCTGATTTTAGTAATTTGAGTCTTCTTTCTTTTTTTTCCTTAGTTAGTCTAGCCAAAGGTTTGTCGATTGTGTTGTCTTTTTGAAGAGTCAACTTTTTTTTCACTAATTCCTTCTATTGTTTATCTGTTCTCTGTTTATCTCTGCTCTAATCTTTATGATTTCCTTCTCCTGCCAGCTTCGAGTTTAGTTTTTCTTCTTTTTCTAGTTTCTTTTTTTTTTCTTCTATTTATTTTTAAATTAATTTTTATTATAGTTGATTTACAATGTTGGATTAGTTTCTGCTGTACAGCAAAGTGAATCAGTCATACATTTACATATATCCACACTTTTGTAGATTCTATTCTCATATAACTCATTACAGAATATTGAAGAGTTCCCTGTGATATACAGTAGGTTCTTGTTGGCTATCTATTTTATATATAGTAGTGTGTATATGTCAATCCCAATCTCCCAATTTATCCCTCCCCCTCACCCCTTTGCCTCTTGGTAACCATAATTTTGTTCTCTACATCCGTGGCTCTATTTCTGTTTTGTAAATAGGTTCATTTGTACCATTTTTTTTAGATTCCACATATAAGCAAAATATATTTGTCTTTCTCTGTCTGACTTACTTCACTCGGTATGACAATCTCTAGGTCCATCCATGTCGCTGCAAATGACATTATTTCGTTCTTTTCTAGTTTCTTAAAAGTTGTAAAGTTAGGGACTTCCCTGGTGGTGCAGTGGTTAAGAATCCACCTGCCAGTTCAGGGGATACGGGTTCAAGCCCTGGTCCAGAAAGATCCCACATGCCACAGAGCAGCTAAGCCCGTGCACCACAGCTACTGAGCCTGCGCTCTAGAGCCTGCGAGCCACAACTGCTGAGCCCACGTGCCACAACTACTGAAGCCCGTGCACCTAGAGCCCATGCTTCGCAACAAGAGAAGCCACCACAATGAAGAGTAGCCTCCACTCGCCACAACTAGCGAAAGCCCGCACGCAGCAATAAAGACCCAACGCGGCAAAAAAAAAAAAAAAAAAGTTGGAAAGTTAGTTGTTGATTTGTTATCTCCTTTTTCCATGCCACGCAGCTTGTGGGATTTTAGTTCCCCGACCAGGGGTTGAAACCGAGCCCTTGGCAGTGAGAGTGTAGAGTCCTAACCACTGGACTGCCAGGGAATTGAGATTTCCCGTTTTTTAATGTAAACGTTTATAGCTATAAATTTCTCCCTTAGCACTGCATCCCATAAGTTTTGGTATGTTGTGTTTCGTTTTCATTCATCTCTAAGTATTTTGTAATTTCCCTTGTGATTTTTTTTCTTTGATCTATTGGTCGTTTAAGAGTGTATTGTTTGTCACAAATTTGTATCTTTTCCAGTTTTCCTTATGTAATTGATTTCTAATCTCATCCCTTTGTGGTTGGAGAGGATACTTTGTATGATATCTTTTTTTTAAAATAAATTTATTTATTTTATTTATTTATTTTTGGCTGTGTTGGGTCTTCGTTGCTGCACGCAGGCTTTCTCTAGTTGCGGTAAGCGGGGGCTACTCTTCGTTGCGGTGCGCGGGCTTCTCATTGCACTGGCTTCTCTTGTTGCGGAGCACGGGCTCTAGGCATGCGGGCTTCAGTAGTTGTGGCACACGGGCTCTAGAGCGGAGGCTCAGTAGTTGTGGCACACAGGCTTAGTTGCTCCGTGGCATGTGGGATCTTCCCGGACCAGGGCTCGAACCTGTGTCCCCTGCATTGGCAGGCGAATTCTTAACCACTGCGCCACCAGGGAAGCCCCTTTGTATGATATCTATCTTTTAAATTCTATTGAGACTTAAATTGTGGCCTACCAAATGGTCAGTCCTGGAAAATGTCCCATGTACACTTGAGAAGAATGTGTTTCTGTTGTTGTGTAGAATATTCTGTATGTGTCTGTTAGATCTAGTTGGTTCATTGTGTTGTTCAAGTCCTCTATTGCCTTACTTATCTTTTGTCTGGTTATTCATAGGATGTTGAAGTCTCCACCTATTACTGTGAAACTATTTCTCCCCCTTCAGTTCTGTCAATTTTTGCTTTATGTATTTGATGGTCTGTCATTAGGTATATAAGTTTATAGTTATTCTATCTTCTTGCTGTATGAACCTTTTATTAATATGTAATGTCTTTCTTTGTGTCTTATAACCTTTTTAAAATTTATTTATTTATTTTGTCTGCGTTGGGTCTTTGTTGCTGCACTCAGGCTTTCTCTAGTTGCAGCGAGCAGGAGCTAGTCTTCGTTGCAGTGCATGGGCTTCTCATTGTAGTGGCTTCTCTTTGTTGAGGAGCACGGGCTCTTCGCATGTGGGCTTCAGTACTTGTGGCACCCGGGCTCAGTAGTTGTGGCTTGTGGGCTCTAGAGCACAGGCTCAGTAGTTGTGGTGCACGGGCTTAGTTGCTCTGCAGCATGTGGGATCTTCCTGGACCAGGGCTCAAACCCCTGTCCCTTGCATTGGCAGGCAAATTCTTAACCACTGCACCACCAGGGAGGCCCCCATATGATAAATCTTAAAGTCCAGTAATGTGAGTCCTCCAGTTCTTCGAAGTTATTTTGGTTAGTAAAATAACTAAGAAAGTAAAATTTATTTTTGCTCCATATCATTTTTCCATATAAATTTTAGAATTAGCTTGTCAGTTTCTACCAAAAAAAACCTAGGATTTTCACTGGATTGCATTGAATCTGTAGGTTGCTTTGGGGCAATCTGACATCTGAATAATACTGAGTCTGCTGATGCATGAAGGCAGCTTATCTATCCATTATTTTTGGTCTTCTTTAATTTCTTTCAGCAGTGCATTGTAGTTTTCAGTGTATGGGTCTTGCAGTTGCTAAATTTATCCCTAAGTAGTTCATGTTTGTTAATGATACTTTAAATGCTATTGTCGTTTTAAGTTTCAGTTTTTAGTATATAGAAATAAATTGATGTTTGCCTGTTGATCCTGTATCCCATGACCTTGCTAAAATCACTTAGTACGTTTTTTTTGTAGATTCTTTATGATTTTCTACATAGACAACATCTGTATATACAGATATTTTTATTTTTTAAAACGTTTGCGTTGAATTTCTTTTTTGTGCTTTATTGTACTTTTGTATTGTATAGCATCTAATCCAACAGCTTTAACAGACCACTAAACTCTACAGGTCTCTAGGGACCTTTTCACTATGAATCTTATGATACATAAAGGTTGAATTTATAATAGATTTACTTTCCATTGAAATTATAACCAGATGATTGAGATGATGAAACTTTTCACACTTAAAGCACAATACATCTCTTAATTTTATAATGAATTTTAGAAATAAGTACGTAACTTTAGGCATCGTTTTTAATGATATCACCTATTTTGGAATGATACCAGTGTTTTTACGATAGTGAAAGAGTTTATCATTTATGAAATATCGAACCAGTGACCTTAGCTATTCAGTTACGATAAAAGGCCCAATCTAACCTTTTATTGAATGTGATATTTATTAAAAATGAAACTTCTTGTTTCTGTTACTTAATCAGTAGCACGTTAAGCCATTTATTAATATGATTAAAGAAGGTATTGCAGACTAGACACTGTACTCCCTTGTCATCTGGTTTACTTTTTTTTGTTTGTTTGTTTTGTTTTGTTTTGTTTTTCTGGGTTTTTTTTTTTTTGCGGTACGGGGGCCTCTCACTGTTGTGGCCTCTCTTGCTGCGGAGCACAGGCTCCAGATGCGCAGGCTCAGCGGCCATGGCTCACGGGCCCAGCCGCTCCGCGGCATGTGGGATCTTCCCGGACCGGGGCACGAACCTGTGTCCCCTGCATCGGCAGGCGGACTCTCAACCACTGCGCCACCAGGGAAGCCCTGGTTTACTTTTAACAACCAGGAAATAGCAGTCTAACCTAAAGTCAGTCAAGTCTATCTAATCCTGCACTTGTAATTTTTATGAGATGCTGGAAAGAGCAATTAAAATTCGCAGAAAGGGAATAATTTGTAATGACTACTCAGGAAGGAACAACCCCCTTTTACATGGTTACATAAGTAAACCTATCTGGAGAAGACACATTTAATTTGCCATTAGTTAACTATTCTTTATTTGCTTAAAACAATGGGGTTTGGCACAGGCAGCATATTGGTAAGTGTGGCAGGGAATGCGTTGCATAATTGACGTGAACGTGGAAAGAAGCCTATGGTAGGAGAAAGAAAAGGGAACCACAGAGATCACAGAGATGGGAACGTTTGGTCTTGTGTTTTTATTGAAATAGAATACATGTATAGAAAAGTGCACGTCATAAGCATGCAGGTCAGTGAATTTTCACAAATGTGGGCCCCTTCATGAATGAATGTTCCTATCATCCTCACACCAGGGCTGTGCCTTCTCTCTGAATTGTCCCAGTTTCAGTATTCATGCTGCCAAAAGGTTATCAAAATTGAATTGTGACAGTAATGATAGCTACAGTGATTAAATTCCTCATGTGTGCAAGGCATTGTTAAGCGATTGTATGCGTATTAGCTCATTTACTCCTCAAAGTAAGTGTGATAGGGGTACTGTTGTCTACAGTTTCAAGATGAGAAAACAAAGAAAAGGTTTTAGAAGAGCAACAATGAGTAGGTTTTTGCTGTGTGCTGGGCGCTGTATGAAGCACTGTGTGGTCACTGTCTCATTTCATTTCCACGCCGCCCCTGAGCATACTTGTCATCCCCTTTAACAGCTGAGAAAGCTGAGGGTCAGAAAGCTCGTTAGCCCGAAGCCTGCGTTCTTCACCCCTGGAAGGCTGGTGTGTGACCCCAGAGGAAATCCCACGGACGGCCAGAGGCAGAGAAAGGGGGAGGACGGCCATCTACAAATCGTTCAGGAGTGTGATTCCCAAAGGCTACACCAAAGAGGAGATGGAGAAAGAGAATAGTGCTGGCACGGGGCAGACGTCTGCCTAATCCTTGGAGGCAAAAGGATGCTCAGTCAGCAAGGTCCTTGACTATTTTCCAGTGAAGTAGTTAATGGAAACCGTCAAGAAGCTGCTGATTAAAAACACTGATGTGCCTGTGCCTATGGTCAAACTGTGAGGGTCCTGTCTGCGTTAAAGGACAGCTGAGTGGCCCGGGTCCAGCAGAGCTTTTCTCATGACAGAACCACGTCCAGTTAGAGCTGGGAAGGCCCACAGAGGTCATCCACCCAACCACCCACTCCTCGGACGGAGAAAGTGGCCCAAGAGTGGCACCTGGGTCCTCACAGCCTATCCTCCCGGGCACGTGGGACTGACACACATACCGTTCCAGTAACGGTTATTGTCTTCCTGTTGGGAGTTCTGCAGAATTCCTTGTTTAAGATCTCTGGTAAACTTGCACAGATTTCCTGGCATCAGAATAACTTAGCCCTATAGAAAATATCTAAACTTCAGACCAAAAATTATCACTGAAGTAAGGTTTTGCCTTTTTTCATTGGTAAAAGCATTCATTACTCCTGGAATTGGAAGATATTGAAAAATTGTGGACATTACGGAAAAATACAGTTTAACGTCTTCCCTCGTAACCTTGATGTCTTGAGTAATCGTGTCCCTGTGACCGCTCTCCTGTGTACCCGTGTTTCCAGACCTGATCCCAGAGCACCATCCATCCTCAGCTTCCTCAGTGGGGACCTGGTCCCCTTCCTCTACCCAGGGAGCTGGCTTTTCAGGCCCCTCTGGCATGTTGTCAGTGACCCAGAATTTGCTTCTGTTGTCGAAACGGTGGGGTTGCCTCGCAAAATAAAATGTTATTTACTTGACAGATCATCTGGACAGAGCTGTCCATTTGGCATCACCTCTGACAGACCAAAATGGTCCCTGGGGTTGGTATAATATCAGACATAGTACTTCCCCAAAACACACCTGAGGGCCCTGCCAGAGAGATGGCACAGTGTTCCTAGAGCCTCTGATGAAGTCTGCTTCTGAGAACTTGGCCGCTGAGAGGCAGGCGAAGTAGAAAGTGGATTTCTGTCATCCCTCTTCCTTCCTCCCTTCTGTGCAGTTAAAACACACCCAGAGCCCATTTCACTCTTTGTGTCATCTGTGCTCATCTTATGGTGCATTTTCCCCTCAAATTGATTACTTACAAGAATTGGAGAGGTGTATGTGTTGGGTAGTGACTCTTTGGGTGCTGGGGGTGGGAAGGCTTTTTACTGTAGGATAGTAAAGCATTTTTGCCTCTTTATGTGCTACCTTTTAGTATTAGAGGTTGAATAGAAATGTGTGTTGATTTGACAATTTTATGTCTTTGATTTTTTTTTTTTAAGAAGATGTTGGGGGTAGGAGTTTATTTATTTATTTTTGCTGTGTTGGGTCTTCGTTTCTGTGCGAGGGCTTTCTCTAGTTGTGGCAAGCGGGGGCCACTCTTCATCGCGGTGCGCAGGCCTCTCACTATCGCGGCCTCTCTTGTTGCGGAGCACAGGCTCCAGACGCGCAGGCCCAGCAGTTGTGGCTCACGGGCCTAGTTGCTCTGCGGCATGTGGGATCCTCCCAGACCAGGGCTCGAACCCGTGTCCCCTGCATCAGCAGGCAGATTCTCAACCACTGCGCCACCAAGGAAGCCCATGTCTTTGATTTTTTAAGGGTGAATATTCATTGAGTTTCCTTTGTCAGAAAATGGATTAAATGCATGGCATTTCTGTCTAATGGTATATAGCTTTTTTCCTTTCTGAACAAATTCTTTGTTGAGAGTACCTTGGCAGGATTGACTTTAAATAACTCAGGTTAAAGAGCAAGCAGGTCTCTGTGACGTTTCTCATTTCCGCTCAGAGCACAGAGAACCAGGGTAGGGACACAAGCTTTCATTTCATCTGATAGCAGCATTTCCCAGCAAAACACAGTTGCTATCGATGTACATAATTGATCACTTTATTAACTGTGGAAAAAAGGGGCCTTATTGAAGTAATAAAGCATAACTTCATTATGTCCTATATGTAGAGAGCAAGCATGTTGGAAAGTGGCTGACAGCTTCCCATTTCAAGGCTGATTCTGGTCATGATAATATTTAAGTAGCATTGATGGCTCTCTAATTGGATTTTTCCTTCCGTAGGCCTCTTCCGAAGAGCTGAAAGCGGCCTACCGCAGGCTGTGTATGCTTTACCATCCTGACAAGCACAGAGACCCGGAGCTCAAATTGCAGGCGGAGCGACTGTTTAACCTCGTTCACCAGGCTTATGAAGGTCAGAGCGGGGCTTGGCTCTATAGAAACACCCTGGTAGCAGACACTCAATTTTTAAGAGGCTTGATTTGTAGAGGATAGAAAAAGAGAGTCCTTAGAGGTATATAAAAGAGGTGGTTGGTTTAGTGCTTTTTACTGACAGGGACCTTTGAAAGAGTAGTATTTTGCTTTGGAAATCAATACGTGTCCAGTAAGTAGAAAATGAGGCTGCAGGTGAAGTAACAGCCCATAGTCTGAATTGCAAGGGAGTACTCCAGCTTTAAATCATTTACTAGTTTTCTTCTAAAGGGAACTCTTAGAGGTAAAAGACTGATCACTACAGACAAGCTCTCTTTGTTCTCTTTTTTTTGTGAGAAGATGCAAAGAACATTTTTTCCATCTGAAAGTGATTTTATTGGTTCTGTAGCATTCAGTTAAGGAAAGGTACTAACAAAAGCAAGAAGATGGTGTTAAGGAGCCTAACAGGAAGTAGAGTCAAGTAATTCAGACTTTTATATTTATATCTTATGTATTTCAGAAAAAGTTTTGTAATATATTTGTTTATAAAATACTAAAATCACTAATAGGTACAGTTTCTGTTTGAGATGATGCAAAAGTTCTAGAAATAGATTGTGATGGTTACACAACATTGCAAATTTATTTAACACCACTGAATTGTACACTTAAACATGGTTAAAATGATCAATTTTATGTTGTGTGTATTATACCATGATTTTTAAAATTAAAATTAAAAAAATATGAAATCACTCTTAGGATCTATGCCAAGTAAAGTAAGTTATTCATTCCAGAGCCATTTGGTGATTTGCTCCTTAATTAGATTTTCTTTACAAAATAAAGACTTCTCATTGTGGACATAAAAGCGTATTGCTGTATTCACTATAGTTTTACCAGAAAGTTAGATTTCAAATGACCAGTAAAACTGAGACTGTGGCACATATGTGTATACAGTCAGCCTGTGTCTTCACCAAATGTAACTTTTCAGGCTACTTACCTGGTCTGAATAAAGCTTGACCAAAAACTCGTTCCTTTTATTGTATTTGGTTGTCTGAATTACCCACATACTGGACTGTATTGTTTTGGAGATTAGGGGAAGAGTTAACAGAAAATCCCTACCAGTGCTTGTGAAAATGCTGCAGCAGCAAACCTGGCCCCAGTGTTTGGCCTGAAGGGAGACTGAGATGGTGAATAAATCATTCCTTCTTAAATCCTAGAGACCAGCTCACGAAGTTTGGCTCCCAAGTTTTCCGGTGGTCCGCATTTCTTTCTTCCTCATTAGATTTGAGTATGGATAGAGTCATTTACATCATTTTTTAATTAGACCTAAAAATATATGGGAAATCTCAGGCGGGGAAAGATTCAAAGGTCTTGAACAGAAGTTGGCCCAGCAGGGGAGGGAGGTAACGACTGTTTGCTGTACGGATGTTCAGGTTCGGTTTGGAGGTCCTTTGAACAGCTCTCACCCTCACTGAACAGTCTTTTTCTGATGTACTTTAGGTGCCATGGCCGACACCATAGTGAGAGGTGTTTGTGTCTTTTAAAAATGATTTACAAATAAAGAAGAGAGGCATCCAAAAGCAAAGAAACAAACCCCAACATAATAATAAGTCAGATTTTTCTGGTCAGAGCCTGTCCCTAGTTTTACATTAGGCTCTGTTAGAAACTGGAATTCACTCTCTCAAGCCAAAATACTTTATAGATTGTGGCAGAAGCTCACTAGGTGCTTTTAAAAAACAACTGTCCTTGGGCTTCCCTGGTGGCGCAGTGGTTGGGAGTCCGCCTGCCGATGCAGGGGACACGGGTTCGTGCCCCGGTCCGGGAAGATCCCACGTGCCGCGGAGCGTCTGGGCCCGTGAGCCATGGCCGCTGAGCCTGTGCGTCCGGAGCCTGTGCTCCGCAACGGGAGAGGCCACAGCAGTGAGAGGCCCGCGTACCGCAAAAAGAAAATAAAAACAAAAACAAAACAAAACAAAACAAAAAAACTGTCCTTTAGAGATGCAGGGTCAGTGCACCTCACAACGAAGCGAAGAGTAGCTTGGACATGAAAAATCCAGTGTTTCTCGTTGTAGCCACCTTTAAACATGTCCTCGCTTGGATCTAGGGAGCAATTAGGAGGAAAGACACATTGGGAATGATGGGGTCTCTGGGAAGATTGTGGCTGGAAAGAGAAGAACAAAAAGAGGTGGCCTTGCCTGGTGGTATTGTGGTCAGGACTGAAAGGTGAATTTTGTGCTTTGTAAACATGTTTGCTTTTTAACTTGCAGTGCTCAGTGACCCCCAAACCAGGGCCATCTACGATATCTATGGCAAGAGAGGACTGGAAATGGAAGGATGGGAGGTAAGAGAAGCTTTGTGTCTGGTGTCCCAGGAACGTCACTCAACAGCTACAGAACAACAACCCCCAAATCCCGCACCCTGACCCTGCAGTGATGCCTTTGAGAATATATGAAGACATCAGAGTCCTCTTCTCGCCTTTATATCTTGGTTTAAGGAATTGAGTTCTACACTTGGCTTTGCCACTTTGTAACTCTGTGAACTTGGGACAGTTAGTCATCCAACTTGTCCTCTGTTTCCTAACCCATCAGGTGAATAGTAAGAGGGATGGTCTAGGCCAGCAAGTTTTAACCCAGGGGAGGGAGCAGGCCGCTCAGGGGGTGATGGTAGATGGTTTCTGAAAGGGCACAGTTCCTACACTTACCCTCCTTTCACACGTATACTTCCTTCCACCCTCCACGGCCCTGAGCCCCTCTTTCTACCCGAGGTTACAACTGAATCTAGGAAGTGTTTGTTGGTGCTGTGTTGTGCATGTGAACAAAACGGAAGCACGGAAAAGTTGAGAACTACTGGATTAAATTGTCTATAATGACCCTTCCAGCTCTAATGGGCTGTACTATTAGAATGTTATAAATATAGTGAGTAAAACAAAATAAATAGCAAGTATCTATGAAATAGGTTACCTGGACAGCCATACCATGTGGGAACTATCACTAAAATTGGGAACGTTCCGTTTTCTTTCACTCTGCCACTGAGTAGTCTTAGAGCCTTGGGCAAGTCGTTTGACTGCTTTGTACTTCCGTGTTATAACCTAAAAAATAGTGATATGCGGATCAAGTAGAAAAATTAATATGAAAATTTGTTGTAAACTTCTGTATTGCTGTAAGAACATATAGGTGTTATTACTTAATTTCATTACAGAAACTCGGTTCTGATGCCCAAGAAATTCTGGTAGGCTGTTAACGTTAAATTAACTATCATTGAGTTATTTTTTCATCGTCATGTAAGCTTTCCCTTGAAGTTCTTTTGGTATTTGCTCTCACGCGTGCATGACTGTCTATTCTAATTTTAGGGTGAAAACCTTCTAAAGGCCTTTGGATACGGACTGGAAGAGAAGTGAAATGGGATTCTGTTGCCGTTTTCACCACTGCTTGATATTGGTGACTTATGGGCCATTTCCAACCTATAGCCATGTTTTGGTTGCCCACAGAGTGAATTGTAGTTGCTGACATTTGAAACTTAGGAGGCTTTGCAGGAAAATCCAGTCTCTTATCTTCTTTGGAAAAATCAGAAGACCTGGTAACGCTGTGCCTAAATTCCCCTCTGAGGCAACAGTCACCCAGGTCTGAGGAGCCCCTGCCGTGGGACTGGACCGTGCTGCCCAGTTTGCCCCAGCCCCTGCCGCTCCCTCCACCCGTCCCACGCCCCGCCTGGCTCGCAGCGGGCGTTTGGCTTCTGGCCTTTGGCTCAGTGGAAATAGCAGTGCGTCATGTCACATTAGTTCATGGTAGCAAAGTGTTGGGTCTAGTGGCTTAGAATTTTTTTCATCAAAAAAAGAAAGTAGAATCCTGTTGAATTTACTAAGTTTCTCCTCATGCCCCAGGTTAAAGCGCCCTTGTGTTTTGAAGCCGTGGGTTGGTTGCAGTTCTTCACGGCAGCAGTCAGGGCCACTGAAAAGCTGCAGGCCTCTCTTGTGTATCCCCTCCTCAGAGTCTAGGGTTCATTCCCAGCAGCATTATTCCCACTCAGTGGAGCAGTGGGGTGACGTCTTCCTGGCAGAATATCGCGTGGTTTCCTATCACCAAACCAAATTATCTCCCCATTAGAAACAGAGAAAAACCATACACACTGTTGTGATTATAAAAGTATGCAGGCAGTCATAGACAGTGACTGGATACGCTTTTATATTCATATGTTTTAGTAGATAACTTTAAGGGAATCAAGTTCTCATCGATCAGAATTGGCTTTTTTTTTTTTTTTTGCCTCAATACTAAGCCTTCACTGATGATAAAAATGCCTTGAAGGAAAACTACAGGAAGGTACCTCCTCAGATACTTACTGAGAAGAGATGTATGGGTGCCTAACGTATAGTAGGAAAACTGAGCCCACTGTTCATACTGTGAAGGAAGAGTCTCGCTGAACTCGAGCGCTTTATGGAGCTGGCGTCACCGTTCCCTTGAGGAATTCTGCAGCTGGTGGCTTTCTCAGTATGAGGGTTCTCCCATTTCAGTCACAGCCTCCACCCCAGGGAGGAGGCTGTGTTCCCTTCACGCTGTTGCTAGTATTTTTAGACTACTGACCGGTGTCCGTCTGCCATGTGTCTGTCAGTCTAAACCCACGGGTAGTCAGGGAGGGATGGAGGACACGGGCAAAGCCCGTAGTGTTTGGGACGCCTTTAAGCCCAAAATGCCAAAGCAGCCACAGATGTGGCAGTCACTCCTGTCCCAGCTCTGGCATCATCCGCTTTCTGCTGGTGGAGGCTGGGGATGAAATTGAGCGTTTATAGGTTGCATCAAATGTTTACCCTGTTTTCAGGCACTAGGTAGGTTTTTAGTCTTTGTCTATTCTCTTTTTTTTAACCTTCAAGGGACTTCGTCATGCTGTGGCAGGATTCCAAAGGAGTGAGATGCAACCATTCCCAGCTCGTAACACCAGCCATTTGAGTTCTTAAAGTCGCAGTGTTTGTGCAGATACCCATATTTCAAATGAAGTTGGCCTCTTCAGAATGGCAAAAATCCAGCTTTGAGTTGTGAATGTTCAGACAGTATTGAGTCTGGTAACAGCTGGCAAGTGGAGTGGAAAACCATACAAGTCGGAGGGGCCTTGCAGACGTCAGATTACATTTAGAGGAGCAGCCTTTGGCCCGGATCATCCACACTTTAGTTTTTGTCTGCAGTCCTTTACCTTTATCCATATCTCACTTTTCCCTGCCTCTTTGACATCATTCTTTTTTTTTTTTCCCCCCAGGAAAGGTCAGTCGGTACAAACGATAAGCACATTTTAAATGCTGCACAGCAAGAATCCTTTGCTAAGTGTCCAAGTAGGTTGATCTTAACCCAAACACAGAGGTTGCAATTCTGCCAGCTTTGTGGCCTGGTAAAACTGCTTTTCATCACTCCTGTGGAAGCTTCATCAGACTTCACCAAGCCAACGTGCTGGCTGACATGTACAACAAATTCTGTCCTGTCTAGGTTCCACTTCCAAGCGCTGGCATCAGGCACCCCAGTTTTACAGAATGCAACAGCTGTTTCTATGACCATTGGAATCTTTAGAGTGCAGCCGCAGTTTAGGACAATACTTCTCCAAATACAAAAGCTTGCTGTTAAAAGCTCTATGCCGCTTTTGTCTTATGAACTGTACTGCATCTTCATATTTTATTCCACCTTCAATTAACGCTAGGGCGATAAGCACTGGAGGTCTCCCAAGGCCTGCAACACAATGAACAGCAATTGCAACAAGCAGGGTCTTCACAAAACTTAATTTTCACAAGACTTAACCAATCATCAACAATCTGGTTAGATGGTGGTGCGCCGTCATCAAAAGGCCAGTCGAGAACATGGATGCCTTCTTTCTCCACAAGAGTAGTGTCATAAGTTGCTTCACATACTCTTACTATTGTGATAACTCCATACTTCTTAAGTTCCTCTATAAATTTGTTTAAGGTCGCATTAGTTGGATTGTGTGTCATAAGAAATCTCATGTTCTCGTAAGTGATTTCCACAGGAGCTGGGCGGTTCATTTGATCCATGTTAATTTAGTTAAAAAACACTCAGTAGGGTTATGAAAGAATTTTTAAAATTGAATACAGAAATGGTGCAAAGAAACTGAGTCTACTTCAATATACTCCACTTGAAATTCTCAGTGGTTTTGAATATGAAGTTGGGAGTAATGGGAAATGAAATGAACCTCCTGACAAGAAGCAGCAATTCTTCAATGCAGTAATACTGAGGCAAGAGAAAGGAAGTGCACTGAGGTTTACCCCATCTAGGTCAGAACTCTTGTAAAAAATGCTCTGTGGATTTCAATTCAACACTTCTGTGTCCAAGTTCACCACTCTTATGGGGGCTTTTTGGTGGAGTGGTAATGAAGTTCTACAGTTCACTTGTCTGCATAGAGGTCGTGCTGTGCCTGGCAGTAATCTCCACCGCCCTTCAGAAACTCCATAAATGTGTGACCAAGAACACCACAGAACTGAGGAATATGTCTACTCATTGAAGATTGTGGCCAATCATACAGCCGGTCCCGAGGCGGCGGTGACATGGGCAGCGGCGGCAGGGCAGGGGCGGCAACTTTGCGGGCCGCGGCGAGGGAACCGGACTCTATCTGCCTGACATCATTCTTATAGTGTCTAGGAAAGTCACCCTGCATTAAGAGCTGTAATATGGTCAAGGTCATGAAAACGAAGACAGAAACTCCCACAGCTGGGAGGAGACTAACAAGACATGTGACTAAATACAATCCTGGGTCCTGGGTCCTGGATCAGCTCCTAGGGCATAACAGCGACGTTCGCGGAAAGACTCGTGAAATCCCAGAAGTTTGGGTTTAGTTAGTGGTAATGTACTAATCTTGGTTTACTAGATTTGACAGATGTTTGTTCCATGGTTCTGTTAGACGTTAACATTTGAGGGAGGCTTGGTGAAGGGTAGTCGAGAACTTTCTGTACTATCTTTGTAACTTCTCTAAAGTTCTAAATAATTTTCTAAAATTATTCCAAAATAAAAAATTGACTCACTAGAATCATAGAATTTTCAAACCAGACAGCACCTCAGGAATCGTGTAGTTTTAATCCCCCTCATTTATAGGAGGAAACTGAAGCTTAGAGAGTGAAGTGACTCACCTGAGGTCTCCCAGGAGTTTCAGGTGGTATTGGAGAGCCTAGGTCTCTGTCCTCTTCCCACTGTGCCACCTGGTTTTACAGGTCTCTCTACAGAGGCCTCATCTACAGAATAAGTCACCCTGACTAGCACAGGGTAGACCTAGTTGGTAAATGATCAAGGTGCACAGTACAGGTATATGGATACATGGGTGGCATATGATACACTCTGTTGACGGAAAACATTGAAAATGTCTATGGTCAACTAATCTATGACAAAGGAGGCAAGGATATACAATGGAGAAAAGACGGTCTCTTCAATAAGTGGTGCTGGGAAAACTGGACAGCTACATGTAAAAGAATGAAATGAAAACACTCCCTAACACCATACACAAAAATAAACTCAAAGTGGATTAGAGACCTAAATGTAAGACCAGGCACTATAAAACTCTTAGAGGGAAACATAGGAAGAACACTCTTTGACATAAATCACAGCAGGATATTTTTTGATCCATCTCCTAGAGTAATGGAAATAAAAACAAACAAATGGGACCTCATGAAACTTAAAAGCTTTTGCACAGCAAAGGAAACGATAAACAAGACGAAAAGACAACCCTCAGAATGGGAGAAAATATTTGCAAACGAATCAACGGACAAAGGATTAATCTCCAAAATACATAAACAGCTCATGCAGCTCAATATTAAGAAAACAAACAACCCAATCCAAAAATGGGCAGAAGACCTAAATAGACATTTCTCCAAAGAAGACATACAGATGGCCAAGAGGCACATGAAAAGCTGCTCAACATCACTAATTATTAGAGAAATGCAAATCAAAGCTACAATGAGGTATCCCCTCACACCAGTTAGAATGGGCATCATCAGAAAATCTACAAACAATAAATGCTGGAGAGGGTGTGGAGAAAAGGCAACCCTCTTGCACTGTTGGTGGGAATGTAAATTGATACAGCCACTATGGAGAACAGTAAGGAGGTTACTTAAAAAACTAAAAATAGAATTAACATATGACCCAGCAATCCCACTACTGGGCATACACCCAGAGAAAACCATAATTCAAAAAGACACATGCACCCCAATGTTCACTGCAGCACTATTTACAATAGCCAGGTCATAGAAGACACCTAAATGCCCATCAGCAGATGAATGGATAAAGAAGTTGTGGTACATACATACAATGGAATATTACTCAGCCATAAAAAGGAATGAAATTGGGTCATTTGTAGAGACGTGGATGAATCTAGAGACTGTCATACAGAGTGAAGTAAGTCAGAAAGAGAAAAATAAATATCGTATATTAACGCATATATGTGGAACCTAGAAAATGGTACAGATGAACCGGTTTGCAGAGCAGAAATTGAGACACAGAAGTAGAGAAAAAACATATGGACACCAAGGGGGGAAAGCGGCAGGGGGATGGGGGTGGGGGTGTGATGAATTGGGAGATTGGGATTGACATACATACACTGATGTGTATAAAATGGATAACTAATAAGAACCTACTGTATAAAAAAATTAAATTAAAAAAAAAGAAAATGTCTAGTACTTTCCAACTGTAATGATGCAGTTTTGGGGTGCAAATGTCTGAGGGTTACCGAAGGGAGAAAAAGTGACTTGGCAGCTGGCTTAGCTTTCTTCCATTCTCCACCGTGATGTGCCCTGTGTAAAGGAAGTATAAATAGTAAAGGCCATCAGGGCCTGTGGGAGCTAGAATGAGATGCCTGGCCAAGTTCTTCACGGCTTCAGAGGGACCAGCCATTTTGACTTTACAGTTAGCTCTGATTATGTACCAGCTGTTTGCAGAACTTCTGTAAAATACGACTAGAAATGGGATGACTTAACACCTTTGGAATATTTGCCTCTTCATCTGTCACAGAGCGTGGCAGAGAGAAAGTCATTTGCAAAGGTCCAACAACTAGAATTCCTGAAAGCAAATCTTGTTCTGCTCTGGGCCCCACGGAGGAAGCACGCCATCAGCCCAAGATGGGGTAACTTTGGGGAAGCGAAATAAGAACTAGGAGAGTGAGCGGCCACATTGGTTAAATATAACTGAGAATGTTTTTGTGAGGTCACAGAGCAATCATTGTCGTGCCATTTGGATTTTCAGTTTGTTCTTGGATTATTTTAAGTGTTTTTATTTTAAAACTTCCTTTAAAAGAAACACCTCCCCCTTTTTGGTAATTAACAATTTATATGGGAGAGGAGAAAATGTCTTTGTTGTTTTTTTCTGCGTACTTGCTAAAAGTGATAGTGAACAAATTTCTCCGTTCTTTTGGGTAGGCCAGTTCTTGTATTTATTTTTCTGTATTGCTGAATAATAAAATCAAGTTGCACAAAACCCCATTTATTGTAATATATATACATACATACATATGCTTTTAGGAAGACACATAAAAAATTAAATGTTAGCCTGTGAGGAGGAGGAGGGTGGGTGAGGGGGAATTGTACTTTTTGCTTCATATCTTTCTGTACTATTTTGACTTTTTGCTATAAGCATGCTTTTTTTTGAATAATTTTTAAAAGTTCTGATTTCCAAGATAGCTTTTTCTCACCTCACCTACCTTTGTAGGTGTTCTCTGAGCAGCCTCAGGACTCCGCGGTATTTCTGCCACTAATACAGGGTCAGTGCTGTTGGGCCTTTTCCCCCCGTCATGCGTCCAGTGACTTTGGTCATGTTTGTCCCGCTCCCGCTCTCTGTTTCTCACAGGCCATAGCGTTCGGGACCCTTGGAAATGACGTGGTCTGCTTTCCTCTCTCACGGGCATGGTACCCGAGGCCCCCGTGGCGCTTCCCTGCCTGTTTGAAACCTCAGCTGGGCTGTCTTGCTTTCGTGATGAGCTCAGAAAGGCTGATGTGGGATGCCTTACCTCCTCACAGATCTGACATCCCTGTGCATCCCCGAGGGCTAGCATGGTCTGCTGATTTGCACCTGAGTACTGGAAGAGTCCCCTGATTCTGAAACACCCAGACCTCATGGCTTAAGGTCCCTTGGTCCAGGATGCTCAAGGGGCACCTCTGGTGGTGGCCCCAGCACATGAGGGAGACGTGCCAGTGCCGTTGTGGATGGCCTCGCCTCCATCTTGACACTTTTCAGCATGTGTTACCTGGGGCTCATTAGGAAATCTAAACTGTGACACTTAAGGTGATGTTTTCTTTGTAAGATTCCTGCAGCCTTGGAGATAAGTGACTAAAATGAAGACAACAATGCTTCAGTCTCTGAAGAGCTGAGGGAAAGCACAACCTTGGGACTGAGCGGGTGTGACGGTGAACCTGGCTTCACCAGGGACCGGGCCGTCGGAAGGGAAAATCCCCACAGTCTCACTGGCGGCTCTTAACCATCCTGAGGGAAAGGAACGGCAGGACACGGTTAATGACGCCGTCTCTTGTGTGTTTTCCTCGCTTTCTGGGCCCTTTGCTGACTCTCCCCCCCATTCTGCCTGCAGGTTGTGGAAAGGAGGAGGACACCAGCCGAAATCAGAGAAGAGTTTGAGCGGCTGCAGAGAGAAAGGGAAGAGAGGCGGCTGCAGCAGCGAACCAACCCCAAGGTGAGCCGGGCCAGTTCTGGAGGGAAGGGTTGCAAGGCTCGATTACCAGACAGCAGATCTAAAATAGTCAGTGCTGGTGGCCTTTTATCGTAATAACGTACAGAATCGGGTGGGACAGCATTTTGCTTACTGCGTCTCAAGAGTAGGATCTGCCTGGAAAGCGCTCAGCAGAGCTGCTGGTGATGAGCCAGAGTGAAGGCAAAACCAATCGCCTGGTTTTCCCGGAAGCCAGGAGACTTCTTGAGCGGAAACGCAGGCTAGCTGTCTGAGACCTTTCCCTGTAATCCTGCTGCCCAAGCCCTTGACACGTGAAAATGAATCAGAGGTCTGTGTCAGGAAAGGACAGCCACCTACCCATGCACTGAGGCAACAGGATTCCTTGCAGACCAGTTACGAGACAGAGAGCCAGAGAACGCAGAGGGCTGGGGGTGTTTCCAGACTGCGTGAAGTGAGGGGCGTGCTTTCACCACCCCAGGACGACGGTGCCGTGAATAGCAGTCACCAGGCTGTTTCCACAGCAACAGGGTGACCACCTTTAACCATCAGTCAAGCCCCCGATGAAGTTGGAGTCGTGTACCCCCGGGACACACCTGAGTCTGAAGGTTACTTTTCAGTCCTGTGTGATCTCCTTTTGCTTGGATGTGTTGGGGAGGCAAATTGTTCTGCGTGCATGCCACGGTCCTGTGGCAAAAGGAGAGCTCGGTCAGTTTGAGGTGCCTGTCACGCTGAAGGGCTAACTGCACGTGGCCCGGTGTTCCTGTTCCACGGTGTTTAACGAGGGGCGCAGCATCCAGACACTGTCTTTGCGGCCGGGATAGCCCGGCAGGCAGCTGAAAATCTTCTAAGGAAAAAGAACCAATGCTAGCTTACAACTGGGAAACGTGATGTTACGAGCTTCCGATCAAATACGTTCTAGAAAATGGAGTTTTCTAAGACCCCTACCGCATTTAAAGGTCCAGATACTCAGAAGACTCCCATCTCTTTGAATCCTACATTTCAAAGTATACTTGTAAACGCCAGCGCCTCTCCTTCCCTCCTGCCGTCCCCTTTAGTGGAGGACAGCTTCAGGAACGTAGTTAACTTTGGGTCAGTGGAGGTAGAGACTTGAAACACCGGTTGAACCAAGTCAGGGGGTGTGAGATGCTGAGAGAGCTGAAAATCTTCGAGGTGCCCTGAAGTGTGCTAACGGGTTCCCTTCTCAGGTATCCCAGCCAGTGCACTGGAGGAGGTCTGCGTACAGGTCAGCCTTGGCATGTGGGGCTCAGGGTCGGGGAGCCGGGGTGGAGCCTGGCAGGGGCAGTCTGATGCTGTGCTGTCTTTGATTTGCTGGCTGAAGTTTTGCTGCATTCGGAACAATGAGGGGGAAAGACCGCATCACAGTAGCCCGAGCCTCTGTCCCGTGATAAAATGGGCCACCTGGGTGTGCGCGGTGATTGCTCACTGGGATCGTACGGAAATGTGTCTCCAGGCCATGTTTCTGTGAAATGAGGGAGCACAGCTGTGACCATTTCACACATGCCTGCAAGATACTGTATGATTCCCAATACTTTGCTGCTTCTAGAAAGTGCTGCCAAAGAAATAAGACATTTTCTAACCGGAAATACTGAGCGGAAACCAGATGCCGGCTCTGGCATTCTGAGGAGAGGTTTAGCTGGATCTTTTATTCCACTTCTGAGTGTTTTTGCTTTGCAAGATGAGCAGAAAGATTTAGAATGTTCTCATCCTGAGACGAAAGGGGTGATCTCTTTTAAGAAGACCACAGGGAGGTCTTCCCTGGTGGCGCAGTGGTTAAGAATCCACCTGCCAATGCAGCAGACATGGGTTCGAGCCCTGGTCCAGGAAGATCCCACAGTCTGTGGAGCAACGAAGCCCGTGTGCCACAACTACTGAGCCTGCGCTCTAGAGCTCGTGGGCCACAACTACTGAGCCCACGTGCCTAGAGCCTGTGCTGTGCAACAAGAGAAGCCATCGCAGTGAGAAGCCCGCACACCACAACGAAGAGTAGCCCCCGCTTGCCGCAACTAGAGAAAGCCCGCGCGCAGCAACGAAGACCCAACGCGACCATAAATAAATAAATAAATAAGTTAATTAATTAATTTTTTAAAAAAGAAGAAGACCACAGGAGAAGGACACCTTTGATGACCTTGGGGCTTGGTACGGCCTGTCACCCAGACGTGCACTGAGGATCACAGCTTGTAGGGCATGGACAGACTGGGTGACGTTCGTGGTGCTGCTGTCTGAAACTTGCATGGGTATTTTTCCATTTTCACCAATAAGGGTTCATTGGGTAGGAATTTTCCAGGAGGAGTGTGTACCAAGAACAGACAAAAAGGTCAAGTGGGGAAACCCGTAGGTTGGAAATACTGGCTCTGACACAGTGATACAGGACGCAGAGCTCACCCTGTGACCTATGTGCAGTTTTCTCATTTGGAAAATGAGGATACGTCCCCTAACCACCACACCAAGTTGTTAAATGATTGAAAAAATATGAAATAGATGTTAATTTATTAGGGAAAGACAAGCCTGCTATGTACGTGTACCAAGGTGAGCTTAAGGACTAAATTTTGCTTCAACATCTCATTCGGCACCGTGTGGGAAACACTTGGCTTGGTCGGGTAGTTCATTGCCCCTGGTGGCTGGCTGCGTTTGGGTGGGGTCTGTTAGTTGGGTTCTGGAAATGGCCCTCTGCTGATACCATCCACCTGCTCCTGTGGCCGAGGCCCAGTGGCTTCAGTGTGGCCAGTCACCTGTGAGTCTTGGCTTGCGTGAAGGTGCCCTGGACAGCACTGCGGGGCCGGAAGGAGTGAGTGCCGTGCCCAGCTCCAGTGTGTATCCCCTTTCCCTCCCCACCCTCCAGCCAACAGGGCACGCGGGCTCCACGTATGCTGGGGGCAGCGTGGGAGAACCTTGCACTTGGCGTCAAGAGCTCTGGCTTCGGATTCCACCCCCAGCCCCAGTTCTGCACCCCGGGTCCAGCCACTTCTCCAGTCTTAGCTCAGTTTCTCCCTGTGTGAAATGAGAGGTTTGCCATGAGGCCCAGTGCTTGGGGTCAAATCCTCAGACCCCAGAGTCCTTAGCTTAATTGCTTCTGTTTTCTGTCTTTAGGGCCACGTGGGAATAAATTCCTCTGTCTGTATTTCCTGCTGGAAAACACCAAGCTCAGGTTGCTGGGGCCCTGGGGCCTCCAGGGCCCTGCACATTGAGCCGGGGTGAGGGGAGTTTATGACCAGACAGACGATGAGGCTCGTCTGCATCAAGGGCTGTGTGTGACTGGAGTCTTGACTGGACACCCCTGGCCTTCCTCCCTGCGTCTTGAAGACCCCTGTTTTACTTGCATAATCCACCTCTATTTCTTGCCTTTTAGAGACTTAAGATCATACGATAGGCTCGTTCTGTGCCATGTTCACATCATATTGATTATTGTCATTCCTTTCTTTTAATACCCATAAATCTTCTCTCTCTGTGGACAGCAGCCAGTTTGGGAATCGGACTTTTCACTGCCTTCCTAATGAGCTTGTCCAGACCCCATAGGAAGCAAGGGCATTAAGTCAAGGATTGTTTAGGGGGCTTCATTGTCTGACTCTGAGAGTATCAACTCGTTTCTTTTGAACGCTGTTACATAAGAGTTTCGTGGAGATTGTTACTGTATTCCCTGGACCATTCATTTTCCTTTCTCCTTCTGCTATTACAGAGGTTGACATAAACTCCCTGGTAAGACCTTCTTTCTGGTTTTAGAAAGGCCATCTTATCAGTGGTTCCTATAATAGCTGAAAAACAAAATTTAGCTTTATCAGGAAAAAAATGTTAAATAATATATCAAGGAAGACATGTAACCTTAATCCCAAAAAGATGTAAAGATATAGGAGTACATCTTTACATGAAGATGTATGAGTATAGGGCTTCCCTGGTGGTGTAGTGGTTAAGAATCCACCTGCCAGTGCAGGGGACACGGGTTCAAGCCCTGGTCCGGGAAGATCCCACATGCTGCGGAGCAACTAAGCCCATGCGCCACAACTACTGAACCTGCGCTCTAGAGCCCGCGAGCCACAGCTACTGAAGCCCACACACCTAGAGCCTGTGCTCCGCAACAAGAGAAGCCACTGCGATGAGAAGCCCACGCACCTCAACAAAGAGTAGCCCCCACTCGGCGCAACTAGAGAAAGCGCACGTACAGCAATGAAGACCCAACACAGCCGTAAATAAATAGAAAGATAGATAGGTAAATTTATTTTTTTAAAAAAAGATGTATGAGTACATTACTCAATTATTATTAAAGGATTTTTTTAAAAGGTTTGTTTTGGTTGCCATGGCTAATGATCATAGCCGTCGGAATGAGCCCGTGGTTACGGCTTCAGTCTGTTCCGTGGAGGTGATTCTGATGTCATAAACTGAATCGGCTGGGCTGACAGGATAATCGTGCAGAAGAAAAGCTGTTGGAACCCATATGTTTGTCATGCTCGGTGGCAGAAAGGGGCTGCTATTGAAATTGAAGAAGTTGGACGTTGTCCCTTAAGGAGGAGGGACCAAGTCTGGGAAAGCGCTGAGCTAGAAAGCAGGTCTTTGGAGGAGAGGAGGGAGGTGGCCGACTGTGGCGAGGCACAGAGGAAGCTACTTGAGTGGGTCGCAGCTGCACCCGCATCCTGCCAGCATGACCACTTACATAAGCAGGGTGTCAGGATAAAGTCCATGGGGCAGAGGTCTGGGGCAGGGGGAGTGGCTGGGACCGAATCGCTCTTAGAAGCCCTGGTAAATTTGAGTTGGCTTCTCCGTAACAGTGGAGAGTACAGGCTCCAACTTCGATCTCAGACAAAACGGTCCCGTGGAGACAGTCTCACAAGAGCCACCACGGGTTCATCGGCAATAAAAAGGGCAAATTTCACCTCGCCTCTTACTGTGATAGCCTCTTCTGGGGGAATTTTCAATTAGTAAATAGTTACTATCGAGACTGCATTTGACAGAAATTTCTCACATTATCCTTGTGGCCAGATAAAGAAATATAAACACAGAAATATTCAGAATGAACTACCGTATGACCCAGCAATCCCACTCCTGGGCATATACCCAGAGAAAACCATAATTCAAAAAGATACATGCACTCCAATGTTCATTGCAGCACTATTTACAATAGCCAGGACATGGAAACAACCTGAATGTCCATCAATAGAGGAATGGATAAAGAAGATGTGGTACATATATACAATGGAATATTACTCAGCCATAAGAAGGAATGAAATTGTGCCGTTTGCAGAGATGTGGATGGACGTAGAGACTGTCATACAGAGTGAAGCAAGTCAGAAAGAGAAAAATATCATATAGTAAAGCATATATGTGAGATCTAGAAAAATGGTACAGATGAATCTATTTGCAAAGCAGAAACAGAGGCATATGCACTCTAGAGCCCGTGAGCCACAACTACTGAGCCCGTGTGTCACAGCTACTGAAACCCGTGTGCCTAGAGCCTGTGCTCTGCAATAAGAAAAACCACCACAATGAGAAACCCCGCACACCACAAGAAGAGTAGCCCCCACTCGCCACAACTAGAGATAGCCCACGTGCAGCAACGAAGACCCAGCGTAGCCAAAAAGAAAGATAAATTAATTAATTAATTAATTTTAAAAAATAGAGGCATAGACGTAGAGAACAAACATATGGACATCAAGGGGGGATGGGGGGGATGGGATGAATTGGGAGATTGGGATTGACATATATACACTGTTGATACTATGTATAAAATAGATAACTAATGAGAACCAATTGTATAGCACAGGGAACTCTCCTTGATGGTCTGTGGTGACCTAGATGGGAAGGAAATCCAAAAAGGAGAGGAGATATGTATACCTAGAGCTGATTCACTTTGCTGTACAGCAGAAACTAACACAACATTGTAAAGCAAGTATACTCCAATAACAACTTTTTTTTTAATTAAAATAAATAAAAATATTCAGGATGGAACATTGCTGGCCGAATGAACAACTGATTCTACTCAGAGGGTTGATTAAGATATCGTTTCCAACCTGGTGACAAGCTTCTCATTGTGGGAGAAAGGCTCTAACTTGACACACTCAGAATTTCTGGGAATGATGTCAGTGAGGATGTGTGTGTCACATTCACAGGTGACCCAAGGTGGAAGGACAAAGCCAAGATTCTAAAAGATCCCAGTAAACTAGAGTGGAAGGGATAAATGTGCTGGCTGAGAGAAGGGGAGACAGGGAAATGATGGCCTTTAATTGACTCCCTGGCTTAAGATCAGCAACAAGGAACAGAGCCGACAGCGGGAAGATGATTTGGGCTTGGTATAAGGAGCATTGAACAAGGCAGCCTGCTGGGGGTTAATGGAGACTGCACTTTTATCCACACAGTGTGCCAGTGGGCTGGGTGGGGTATATAATGAAGATAAAAATATTGGGTTGGCCAAAAAGTTCGTTTGGTGTTCTGTAAGATGGCTCTAGTAGCGCTTAGTTGTCTTTAACTTCATTCAAAACAATTTTGTTAGATTGTATTGTGACAGCTGTCATATCAGCGTGCATTTTTAAAAAAACGTATCAAAATTGTTGAATTTTTATGGAGCCATTTTAATATTTAAAAAAGCAACATTTTCAGCATATTATGCTTTATTATTTCAAGAAAGGTAAAAACACAACTGAAATGCAAAAAAAAAGATTTGTGCAGTGTATGGAGAAGGTGCTGTGACTGATCAAATGTGTCATAAGTGGCTTGCGAAGTTTGTGCTGGAGATTTCTCGCTGGACGCTGCTCCACAGTCGCTAGACCAGTTGAAGTTGTCAGCGATCAAATCGAGACATTAATTGAGAAGAATCAATGTCACACCACGTGAGAAATAGCCGACATACTCAAAATATCCCAATCAAGCGTTGAAAATCATTGGCACCAGCTTGGTTATGTTAATTGTTTTGATGTTTGGGTTCCACGTAAGTTAAGCGAAAAAAACCTTGATTGTATTTCCGCATGTGATTCTCTATTAAAACGTAACGAAAACATTGCATTTTTAAAACAAATTGTGACAGGCGGTGAAAAGTGGATACTGTGCAATAATGTGGAACAGAAGAGATCATGGGGCAAGCGAAATGGACCACCACCAACCACACCAAAGGCTGGTCTTCATCCAAAGAAGGTGATGTTGTGTATATGGTGGGACTGGAAGGGAGTCCTCTTATTATGAGCTCCTTCTGGAAAGCCAAACGATTAATTCCGACAAGCACTGCTCCCGATTAGACCAACTGAAAGCAGCACTTGACAAAAAGCATCCGGAATTAGTCAACAGAAAATGTATAATCTTCCATCAGGATAATGCAAGACTGCATGTTTCTTTGATGACCAGGCAGAAAAGCTTGGCTGGGAAGTTCCGATTTCTCTGTCATATTCACCAGACATTGCACGTTCAGATTTCCATTTGCTTTCGGATTTCCATTTATTTTGGTCTTTACAAAATTCCCTAGAAGACTGTAAAAGGCACCTGGAACACTTCTTTGCTCAAACAGATAAAAAGTTTTGGGGAGATGGAATTATGAAGTTGCCTGAAAAATGGCAGAAGGTAGTGGAACAGAACGGTGAATACGTTGTTCAATAACGTTCTTGGTGAAAATGAAAAATGTGTCATATTTTTACTTAAAAACCGAAGGAACTTTTTGGTCAACCCAGTAAGTTATCCAGGCTGTTCACAGAGCCGGTGTGGGAGTGGATCCCGATCCGGCAGGTAGTGCTCCCGTCTCGGCATGAGTTCCCCTGGGTCAGGAGTGGCTGAGCCTTTGATGCTGATGCCATCTGATGGCCTCTAGGAAAGGGCTGGGCCCCATCTCTCCAACTCCAGGCCCAGCCTGTGGGCGATGGTGTCATTTGGTTATGTTGGGCCCTCCTGATCAAGGAACATCTGAGACTTATGGGCACAAGAGGTCTATTAGGTTTTTGGGGTTTTTTTTAAATAATTTTTAAACTTTTTTTTAAACTTTTTTTTTTTTTTGGCTGCGTTGGGGCTTCATTGGTGCGCGCGCGCTTTCTCCAGTTGCGGCAGTTGGGGGCTACTCTTCGTTGAGATGCGCGGGCTTCTCATTGCCGTGGCTTCTCTTGTGGCAGAGCACAGGCTCTAGGCGCTCAGGCTTCAGTAGTTGTGGCATGCGGGCTTAGTTGCTCCACGGCATGTGGGATCTTTCCAGACCAGGGGTCAAATCCGTGTCCCCTGCATTGGCAGGCGGATTCTTAACCACTGCACCACCAGGGAAGTCCTCTACTAGTTTTTAAATATGCATATCAGACCTTTGTGAGGTATTAATCATTTTTTTAAGTAGCCCCTAGTTTCAAAGTCTAAAGTGTGGCAGTTTTTTTTTCGTGTGTGTGTGTGTGTGTGTGTGTGTGTGTGTGTGTGTATCTAAATAATATGTGTAAGTAGGTTAGAAAGTCAGATAGTTACTAGGCTTATTTTTTTTTTAATGTTGCCCCCACCTTGTGGGTTGCTGACTCTTGTTCCTCACTCCTCCCTTCTGAGCTCTTTTCTCTGACATTTCCTACTACTTCTAAGTTGCATGTTTACTCTGTTCTGTTTTTTTCAGTTTCAGTAATTACCTGTTGACCTCTTGCCAGAAAAGATAAGGATAGAGTTCTCCCAAACAACACATTTGTTTCAGTTCATCCAGTGTAATTATAATACCCTTTAGGGTTAAATGAATATTCACTGTACGAATACTCAGTTGAGCCTGATAGTATACTATGATTACCTGACTTCTCTTAATATGCTTTTTACTCCATGGTGTTAGTAGTTGTCCCATTTGGTTCCTTTGATTAGTTTCCTATAAATCTGTCAGACACCTTGTGTGTTATGTCTCTCTCCTTTTGCTCCTGGTAGCATCCCTCTGTAGCTCTCCTCCATCATCCCCCATCCCAGTCCAGACTAGACTCTGCTTTCTAGGCCTGCTGTCCAGCTGTGACCTCAGGACTTTCCTCGCCAACTTCCTAGGACTGCCTTTGTGTTCATTCGTTCAACAAATTGGCCTTGAGTGCCGGCCGAGAGAGGCACTTTTAGACACTCGGCAGAGCAGCCCCTTCCCTCGTGGAGTTTGGATTCCCTCCAACCCTTTCCTTGGTCGGCTCCCACACCTTCCCCTTTTTGGTTTATCTCTTTGTGGAGGAAGCACATTCTCCAGTTGCTCCTTTACACAAGATGCCTAAAAGTCGAATTTCTTTTCCGTTTCATTCCCATTCGAGTGTCTTTTAAAAAAAAAGATAATTTATATATAACCGTATTTATGTATGTAATTATATATACATACATACATAGAAAAGATATGTGTAATATTATAAACTATAACATAGTAATAAACGCCTAGTACCCACTGCCTGACCCAAAAACAAGAATATTGCCCATAACTTGCATTCACTTCCACATTTCTCTCCTTTTCCATCTCCCTGCCAGAAGGAAACACGATCCGAAAGGGTCCAATAAAAGGAATGTATCAATAGAAAGAAAGGGAGGACGAATATAAAAGAAATAATATGAGAAATTTCCCAGAATTGAACGACTCAACTTTCCAGGTGGGAAGGGTCCACTCCGCTCCCAGCACAAGCAAGAAACCCACACGGTCCTCATTCTGTTGCTTTTTAAATTTTGTTACAAATTGGAAGTATGCTTAAGCAATATAGTGTTTCATTTTTATTGTTTTTGAGCTTTGTAAAAATGGTACCATGCTATAGGCATTCTTTTGGGACTTGCTTTCTCCCCACCACTCATACTCTTCCAAAATTGTGTATGTTTCATGAAGCTGTGGCTTACTTGTTTTCATTGCTGGGTACCACGGCTTATCCGTTCTCCTGCTGGTGGAGATTTCAGTTGTTTCCAGGTTTTTGCTGTTACGAACGTTGCTGCTGTGAACATTCCTGTGCATGTTTCCTGGTGCACATGTGCAAGGCTGTCTCTTAAGTGTGTGTGTGTGCATGTGTTTGCACATATGCACGTACACCCATATACCACACATACCTAGATGTGAAATTTATGGGTCATAATATATGCAGATGTTGCCATATTATTTCCCAGAGGTAAAACATTGACTTTGCATAACTCAAAATCAAGTTTATACTTGATGCTAAGTACTATAAAGCATATATCTTTATACTCTTGTGATATATATGTGTGTGTAGATAGATACACTTGTAAAGTGTGTGTATCTGTAACTTAATATTTGGTTATTTCTCTATATTTAATAATAGGTATTGCTTATTTTTGTCTATTTAGGCCTAAAAATTGGCAGTTTTATATAATTTGACTGGATATTAAATTCCGGTTTGGAAATCATTTTTCCTCCGAGGCCTCAGAAGACCTTGTTCCAAGGCTTCTAGCTTACAGGGTTGCTGTTGAGAAGACTAGTTCTAATTCCTTATTCTTGTGTGTGATGTTCTTTTCCCCCTTTGATAACCCTTAGGGTCTTTCTCTCTGGGTTTTCACGACGGAGAATCTCGGGGTGACTTTCTCACTTGTGCTGATAGTTATAGCAGACCCTCCCACCTGGAAAATTGAGTGGTCTTCAGTTCGGAGACATTTTCTAGTATTTTTTTCCCCTCCTTTCTCTCTTTCCAGATTCCTTTTATTCACATATTGGATCCTTTGGGCTAATAATTTCATCTTCTTTTTTCTCCGTCTCCATTTTGCATATTTTTCATTTAGTTCTACTTTTTTGGAGATTTTTTTTCCTAGATTATTTTCCAGCCTTTCTATTTAAGGAATATAGAAAATTTTTTAATTTGTCTATAATATTTTTAATATCTTAGACTTTCTTATTCTCAGATTTGTTGTTCTTTTCATGGGAAGTAACGGGGTAGGAATTTGGCATTTGAAGATGCCCCAGGTTCAAATCCTGTCTCTGACACTTATCACCTGTGACCTTGGGCAAGAGACTGCAGCTCTGTGCTCCTCAGTTTCTTTATCTGAAATGGAGAAAATGGTGCCTACTCACTGTTGATAAGAAGGTTACATGGAAGAGTTCCTGGCACATAGTAAGCGTTCATAAATGTTTTTTATTATCAATGCAATACCTCTTATTTTTCTAAGGATATTACCTACAGATTTCTCGCCATTTTCTTTGGCATTTGTATTCTGTGCTTCTTTCTGGTTCTTTCTGATCTTTACTTGGTTTCAGACTTTGGTGTTGGAGGTTTCCCTCAAATGTCTGGTAGTCCTTGGCTGTCTGCCATGAAGAGTGAGGCGGTGAGGCTGAGTAGACACTGCATGTTACTTGGCCGGGCTCGTCCCCGATGGGCTTAACTCTGGGGTGTTTGGGTGGAGCACCCACGCACACACACCCCACCCAACCCCGCCAAAGGTTAGCGTCCAAAGGCTTCCTCTCATTAGCAGGTGGTTTTTCTCTTGAGAAGAAACCTCCAGTCTCCCGCCTGGCTGCCAGCAGTCTCATAGCTGAGTGGGGTAGGAAGTGGAGGCTGGGACCATTCAGCGTGTAGTCCACCTCAGCCTATTTCCAGTACGGGCCCCACTCCCCCACTGCTGTGCCTGGAATCCCTTCATGTGACTTCTCCAAAGAACAAGCCTCTGTCACTTGGCTCCTTGGGGGAGTGGGCAGGGGTCCATGTTTCTGCGACTCCTGGGGTGCGTGGTCCCTCCACCTCCTGACCAGCAACACTTAGTTTTCAGTTTTCTCTGCAGAATCAGTTACCATCTCTTCATCCTTTTCCAGTTTCTAAAATTTGGTTAACACCTCTTACCTGTCACCTTTAGTTATCCTATTCTTTTTGTCTTTGGCTTTGTCATTCCTTTATCGTTATTTTGGGAGGGAGGAGGGTTTCAGGAGGACACTGAGATAAACGTGTATGTGTTTTTAATCCCGTTGATCTAACCCATCCAAATTTATGTATTGGAGATAATTGCATTAGAAAAGACTGTGTTATTTATCCATAATCATGAATGAAATAGAGGAACAAAAACTCTGTCAGCTGCAGCTTCTTTATTTAAAAAAATGATCCGGTAGCCAGAGGTTGGGGTAAGGGGAGGGGGGGTGGGGAGGAGGTAGGAGCCATTGCAGAAGGGCCACCAGAGGGATCCTTGTGGCAATGGGAGTGTTCTGTGTCTTGACTGTAGTGCTGGATACATGAACCCACATAGGCAATTAAGTGGTATAGAATTAAATATACAACCACAGATGAAAAAATAAAAATAAATAAAACTGAGGCGCTCCGAATTAGGTTGGTGGACTGTATCAATGTGACTCTCCGATTGGTGATAGTTTGCTGTAGTTTTGCAAGTTTACCGCTGTGGAAGGCAGTACTCAGGGTCTCTTATTATTTCTTATAACTGCATGTGAATCTACAATGATCTAAATAAAATATTCAGTCATAAATAAAGACCCCAAAGCTAGTAAGTTAACTCAGCTACATCCCAATATGTTCACCTACTAAAAATTCAGATTCTCAGGCTCTGCCTCAGAGCAAATAAATAGGAGTCTATCAGTCTGCTACCTGGGAATCTGCATTTATACAAGTCCCCACCCCAGGAATTCAGATGCGTGGCTGAATTTGAGAAGTATTGCAGTAGTCTGCAGATGAGAGAACAAACAGGTATCTTTTTTACATTGTTTTGTTATCAGTTAAAGAAAAAAAGGGTTGACTTATGAATGGAGTATTTGGTAGTCCGGGAAGATGGTGATCCAGTGGGGTTGTAGTTTACAGGTTACAATGGGCTCTTACAGGTAGCATTCAGCTACTTCCTCTTGTGTTTAGCTCCTTAAACCTTTGAATCTTATCAGTTTGTGATTTTCATTGAGTAGCTGAAAACTTGAGAAACTAGTAGATTCTTTTTACAACCTGTGTTATACTCGAATGACTGTGACCTGATTGAAGATAGTATGAAACTGTGGGATGTGTTCCCCGTGGAGTCTGTTAGCTCTGCTAATTGGTGGGAGGGGTGACTGTCCCATGCTATAGATTGAATCTTTGAGCTCCAAAAAAAGTCTCAAAGGTCTCAGTTGAAAATCTGCAGCTGCCGGCTGTCCCACTGACAGTTTTTCAGCAGTATCATCGTTGTGTGGAGCTAGATGATATGAAACTCAAATTTCAGTGTCCATAAATAAAGTTTTATCAGAACATAGCAAAGCTTATTCATTTACAGATTACCTGTGGCTGTTTTGCACTACAGCAGCAGAGTTGAGCAGTTTCCACAGCAGTTGCCCACAAAGCCTTAAGTACTGCCTGGCTCTTTACAGAAAAAGTTCGACTACCCTGCTCTAGAAAAATAAGGTGAGGTGTGCTTGTAGCAGGGGAAAAAAATAAACAAAATGCTTTAAAAGTTTTGTGATTTGCACTTAATAGCAAAGATTATCTAAAAGTATTTTCCTCTGTAAACTCTTTATATGAAAAAATGTGATTTAATAACGATTTAATAATAAAAGGACATAAAGGGCTTCCCAGGTGGCGCAGTGGTTGAGAGTCCGCCTGCCGATGCAGGGGACGCAGGTTCGTGCCCCGGTCTGGGAAGATCCCGCGTGCCGCGGAGCGGCTGGGCCCGTGAGCCATGGCCGCTGAGCCTGCGCATCTGGAGACTGTGCTCCGCAACAGGAGAGGCCATGGCAGTGAGAGGCCCGCGTACCGCAAAAAAAAAAAAAAAGACATAAACTTGCATATATTGAGCTAGAAGCTGTTGGAAGAAGTCTAACCCATTAATTTATCCAGAGTTAGAGTTTATCTTTTCTCTTTTTTCTTTTTCTCGATCCTTTTTGATCCTCTGTTAAAATTCAGATCCAACTCTCATTCCTAAGTCATGACATCTCATTGTATGAAAAGCATATTATGCTGAAACTGAAAATGAATTGTAAGTTGCAGCCAAACCCCTGTTTGGCTCATAGAGAAGTCTATCTAGTTCTGGTGCTGTGACCAGTCCATTTTCAAAAGGTCGTTTCCTGGAATTGGTAGAAGAGCAGATGGCAGGCATCTGAAGCACTCTCGGAAATAGTAGAAGATGACAATCAGTCCCTCTCTGGGTGGCTCTTCAGGTGTGGCTGGCGTTTGAGCCTTACATTCTCTGGGTCATTCTCTTTCTTTTTGGGGGGCGGGGGGGTCATTTTCCATAGACTTGGATCAACACCAAAGGCCACTGAGTCACAGAAGTCACTGACTCATTGAAGTTTTCCACTGTTTTGGCCTTGTTTAAAGAAACAACAAAATAGCTGAGAAATAGTGCCTTCAGCACTATTTTTAAACCTCTAAAGTCTACTCTACCCTCTGGTGAATCGATTGATTGTCAGTGTGGAGTTAACACAAATGTTTATCATTTCAAAGGTTTTATTTGGGAAAGGAAAGAAAACCGTATTTAACGTTATTCTGGAAGTTTTAGCCAATACAATTAGACAAATAACAAGAGAGAGAAAAATATTGAAAGGGTTTTCATTGTTTGCATATGGTATCATTGCCTGTCTTTTAAAGAACCAACTGAAAACTGTCGGGGCTTGTGAGTTGAATGAGGTGGCTGAGGACGAAACCCACACACGTAAGTCAGTGGCTCGTGATACTGCTGCCATCGTGACCCTGCTTCCCTCCTCACCCAAGCACAGAGCCAGGGGGAGCCTGCAGGTCAGACCGGGTGGCTCTGCTCTGCTCTCTGGTGGCTTACGTCATTCATGGTCAGCCAGCATCCTTATGGTGACCTGTAGGCGGGGAGACCGTGTCATTCAACATCCAAATCAGGACATTTCTGAGAGTGAAAAGGGGTGTTCAGAAGAAAGTCGCAGAAGTGGAATCCTTATTTTTGGCATACACTTACATACTTTAATTGGTTTATATCCTTCTCTGATATTTTGTGTCTGGTTACATGCTGCTGCATGACGAACCTCTCCAAAGCTTAGCGGCTTGCGAGACGATTTGATTTTCTTGCTCCTGTGGAGTGACTGGACTCGGCGGATGGTTCTTGCCTGGGGTCTCCCCATGCAGCCCAGTGGTAGCTGGGTCATGTTGAAGATGGCATCTGCACGCCTGTGCCTCTCCTACACTGCAGCTGTGGTGGCCAAGGGTGGCCTGCCATCTCTCGCAGGCGGCCTCTACCCCGGCTACCTTGAATCCCAGCCTGGCCGTCTCAGGGTAGTTGGGTTGTTTCACGGTAGCTAGCTTTCGCCGGGGCCTAGACGAAGCTGCAAGGTTCCTTGTGACCTAGCCTTGGAGTCTGCGCCATCCCATCCCCTGCATCCTCTTGGGCAAAAGCAAGTCCTGGGTCACTGCAAATCGAGGAGGGGGCTCTGTGCAGGCTGCGATCCCAGTAGGCATGCCTTTGTGGGAGGGAGGCCTTCCTGGGATTCTCGAGTCCACGCTCTGTCACCGCTGTTTTTCTTTTTTTTTAAATAAATTTATTTATTTTTGGCTGTGTTGGGTCTTTGCTGCTGCACACGGGCTTTCTCTAGTTGCAGCGAGCGGGGGCTACTCTTCATTGCAGTGTGCGGGCTTCTCATTGCGGTGGCTTCTCATTGCGGAGCACGGGCTCTAGGCGCGTGGACTCAGTAGTTGTGGCTCGTGGGCTCTAGAGCGCAGGGTCGGTAGTTGTGGCGCACAGGCTTAGTTGCCCCGCAGCATGTGGGATCTTCCCAGCCCAGGACTTGAACCTGTGTCCCCTGCTTTGGCAGGCGGATTCTCAACCACTGCGCCACCAGGGAAGTCCCCCACCGCTGTTTTTCTGAAGAATGTCCTTTCAGTGTCTCTGTTTTTTATTCCTTCATAACATTGCCTACCATATTCATACAAGGAGAAAATTTATTTAGTAAATTTGAAATTTTTGGCATATTTGATTCTTCTCTGTATACTGTAGTGTTCTTTTTTTTGTCTTTCTTTGACTTATTTCACTTAGCATCCTTTTTTTAATTTGAGGTATAATTAATTTACAATATTATATGAGCTTCAGGTGTACAACTTAATGATTCAAAATTTTTATAGACTGCTCTATTTATAGTTAGTATAAAATATTGGCTATGTTTCCTGTGTGTCCTTGTAGCTTATTTATTTTATACATAGTAGTTTGTAACTCTTAATCCCCTACCCTTATCATTCCCCTTCCTCCTTCCCCCTCCCTACTGCTAACCACTAGTTTGTTCTCTATGAGTCTGTTTCTTTTTTGTTATATTCGCTAGATTGTTTGATTTTTTTATCCCACATATAAGTGATAACATACTGTATTTCTCTTTCTCTGAATTATTTCACTAGGGATAATACCCTCCAGGTCTATCTGTGTTGTTGCAAATGGCAAACTTTCATTCTTATTTTTTTTTTAACATTTATTTATTTATTTGGCTGTGCCAGGTCTTAGTTGCAGCATGTGGGATCTAGTTCTCTGACCAGGTATCGAACCTGGGCCACCTGAATGCTGCTATGAACATTGGGGTGCATGTATCTTTTTGAATTAGTGTTTTCGTTTTCTTTGGATATATAACCAAGAGTGGGATTGCTGGATCATATGGTAGCTCTATTTTTAGTTTTTTGAGGAGCCTCCATACTGTTCTCCACAGTGGCTGCACCAGTTTACATTCCCACCAACAGTGTACCAGGGTTCCCTTTTCTCCACATCCATTTATGATCTTCTGAATGCTTCAAGTTTAGATGTCACAAAACTATAGGAAGACCTTGTCAATTTCATTCCATTCCAGGAGAGGATATAAATTTAACCAATTAAAAATGACAGGGCTTCCCTGGTGACGCAGTGGTTGAGAGTCCGCCTGCCGATGCAGGGGACGCGGGTTCGTGCCCCGGTCCGGGAGGATCCCACATGCCGCAGAGCGGCTGGGCCCGTGAGCCATGGCCGCTGAGCCTGCGCGTCCGGAGCCTGTGCTCCGCAACGGGAGAGGCCACGACAGTGAGAGGCCCGTGTACCGCGCAAAAAAAAAAAAAAAAAAGTGGTATCATTAGTTGTGAGGTTCTTCTGCTAATAGAACTAACTTATAAATGGCTATTGCTTTGCCTTCGTGCGTGCGTTACAAACCTTAGAATGGAAAAATGAGTAGAATTAACATAGAGGAACTACCATTTGATCTAAATGAAAAGTCATTTTTCACAGCTATATGTAAGTACACCTGCCGCTACAGCCTCACTTTGGGTCACAGTCTTTAAAGAATGACTCACTGTTGAAGAAGATGCTAAGGCTTGATTTTCATATGGTTGGTGTGGATGGTCAGTGTTCATTAACTTTCTGAGAAAGTGGAAATTTAGTCCTAATTTTTTTTTCATTGAACATACACTATGTTTAATCTCATTCCTGCTTGAAGCGTTTATCAAAAATGAAAGCATTACCCCTGTCCCACCCCCAGAAAAAAAAAAAAGAAAAGAAAGAAACCTTGCAGATTTATATCAGAAGTTGCCAAGTTTGGCCCACTGCTTCTTTTTGTGTGACCTATGAGATAAGAATGGTTTTTATATTTTTAAATGGTCGGGGGAAAAAATCAAAAGAAGAATAGTGTTTTGAGATGTGAAAATTATCTGAAATTCAGATGTCAGTGTCAATAAACAAAGTTTTACTGGAACACAGTCAGGCCCAGTGCTTTGCTGGATAGTCTGACTGCTTTCCCCACAGCAGACGTGAATTGCAGCAGAGACCGTGTGGCCCACGACGCCTGAAGTATGTCCTGTGGCCCATCACAGCCAGCATGCCGGCTTCTGGTTTACACCATTCAGGAGATGGGGAGAAACACCAGCAGCAGTGCTGACACTGCTCTCTGGTACCTTCTCTTGCAGGACTGGCCCACCTCTGTTTCCCACGCGTTCACATACACCTGGAGTTGCCCCTGGACATAGCCGACCGGGAGCTTGACAGCTTCACACATGTCACAGGCCCAGGCACTGGCCACCTGCCTGATGTGCCAAACGGGCAGCAGCTTCTAATAGTTCTGCCGCTGCCAGCTGCGGCCGCGAGGGCTGTGTCTAGCCACCGTCTCAGTGAGCACGTGCGTGCAGTCCTGGAGTGGGAGGTGCTGTTCACGCCTCCTGGAAGGAGACAGGAGCAGAGTGATGGGTTAGCCTTGTCACCTCCTAGATTCTCCCTGCATCCCACACACCTAGCTGAGACGGTGGCCAATGCTAGAAGCACAGAGTGAAGGCTGCCACCAAACCCACTCTGGCTGCGTAGATTCGGACAACTATTGATGATGATAATACTGTTGGTGATGAAAATACTATTGGTGGTGATGTCACTTTGTTTAAAAATGAACATCTGGGATAACTGCTAAACCAACCAAAACATCAAGGTTAAACCGGTATTATCCCAGATGAACCCCACCCGTAATGTTCTGCTATGTGAACAGCCACACCCAGCACCCCCCAGTCCCGCCTCCCTCCCTCCACTCCAGCCCCAGTGGCCTCCACGCTCCTCCACGGGAGTCCCTCAGGCTCATCCCTTGTTTCCCTCTCATACCCAGCTCACGTGTCCCCTTCTCGGGGAGGGAACACGTTCTCCCAAGCTCCTTTTGGGGTGATAGAGGTGTCCTGTATCGTGATTTTGGATGTGGTTTCACAAGTGGACACACCTGTCAAAACTCATTAAATTGTACACTTCAAACGGGAGTGGTTTATATTGTTACATGTAAATTAAACCTCAATGAAGTTTGTTTTTTTTTTTAATGGGCTGCAGAGAATTTAATAAAAATGTGTGTGGGGTCATGTCTTTATATGTTAGATTAAGGTATCTGCCCATTTGTAAGGTCTTACGACGGTAAAAAAAAAATAATAAACATTGATTTTCTGAGTAAAGAGCATTTTTATCAGCAAAATTTTAGCTTATTATTTCTTGAGAGAATGGGGTTCTGTTTCTCATAATTTAAGTCTCAATTTTAGGAGGTGGAACAATTTTTAAATCTGTCATTCTTTATTTGGTTTGCACTTCTTTGTCTTTGAAGGTATTTCTATATTTTAAAGACTCTTAAGGTACTTTGGTGACATAGAGTGTTTAGAATTGAACGTTAAAAGTTTTTAATCCATGTAGCTAGTTTCTAGGTGGTTTTCTGCGTTTGTGGGTTACATCCGGAGAGGAGCAATTCAGAGCCATGATAGAGGTCAATCTTCTTTTCCTACCACTTGTCCTTGGGGAGTCATCCGCCTGTGGACATGCCTGGCTTTCTGACGCTACGAGTCAGTGGTGCTCGACCATTGTTCGGGTTTGAACCGTGACATTTGTGCTCCGTGGGCTCGTGGAGTCCCGCGCACCCAGTGAACCACGCGGCTGCTGAAATACAGAGTGTTGTCTTTCATCCCACAAATCCCAAGCCTGGTGCTGACTGCTTGTTTTTCTGCCCCAGGGGACCATCAGCGTTGGCATCGACGCCACTGACCTTTTTGATCGCTACGAGGAGGAGTACGAAGATGTGTCTGGAAGTGGCTTTCCGCAGATTGAAATTAACAAGATGCACATATCCCAGTCCATTGAGGTAAAGCACACAGATGCCTCCCCCAGGGCAAGGGGGCTCAGCGAGGGCACTCGGATTCACGAGATGTGCAGCTGGGATGAGAGAGTCTGCTCAGGGTTTTCTCATCTTTATTTATGAAAGGATGCAGTTAGCCGCTTAAAAAAAGAAGAGCTCCAGTCACGACCTTGTTCATACTGCTTTGCCAGCATGTCAGCAGCAAGAGTGCCAGGGGTGCGTAGCTTCAGAGTCTCAGGGCTCTCCAGCAGGAAACTTTCGCTCATGCTCTAGAAGGGGGAGCCAAGGTAGTGACGATTTTAGGAGAGAAAGCAGCCCTCCGTGGGAAATTCCAAGAACCGGCCTTAGTTTTAAGGCACACTCTCCTGTGTGCTGAGCCCTGGGGTCACTGAATGTCATCTTTCTGCCCTCTGTTTGGGTGTGGCAGTGTGAGGCCATCCTGCTGACAGGGTGGGTCTCTGCCCCCCAGACTCATGCACTTATTCTCTAGTGCATCAGCCTAGAGCGTGAAGTCCTAACTCAGGGAAACCTGCCCCCTCTTGGGGCTTCCAGAGTCAGTCACTGCAGCCATGGCAAGGACTGGGAAGTCCCAGATGTCCTGCGTGGGGAGGCACGGGGTGAAGTTACCGTGCAGTCTGATGGCACTGGGACACCGAGAACCAGCATCTAGCCCTGCGTCTCCCCTGGATTTTTGAAATTTGCCCATTAAAGCTTTTGCAAAACCTGACCTTGGTGGCCACGTGCAGTTCAGATGCCAGGGTGAGAGAGAAGTGAGGCAGGTGAGGCAGTTCTGCATCCCTGCATGCTTGAACCATGGACTCACCTATACTTGTGGCCTTGCACTTGGGGTGTATTCGTCAGGCTCTGTCCTTGGCGCTTCCTGTTGCTTTGATTAATTTATTACCAGCAGGTGTCATTTCCTAGGCACCCTTGACAGCTTCAGACACAGCCATCCTCTCTGGAAGCCTCTCAACCCAGAATGGGAACGGAGGGGGTTCCATTAACTTCGCGCTCAGACGAGTCACTTCTGCGAAGGGCTGGGGAGAGGTAAGAATGCCAACGGGGGAGATCGTGTTGTCCACTGCAACAGAATGACCTCAGTTGGCCACATCACTGTGTAAGAGTGCCAGCTGTCACACTTGCATAAGTTGGCTGTCCCCAAGAGAAAACTGTGTCTCATATCTGAGGATTGCTCTCAGTCTGCCGGGCAGCTCAAAGTTAGGATAGAACAAGAAGATATCCCCCTGATGCCAACCTCCGGAAATCCCACGTCTAGAAACTCAGCATCTCTGTTCCCTTAAGCAAACACCTGTAGGCTGTTCGCTCCTCCTGCACAGTGCAGAAGGCCGGCGCCTCCGTCTCAGCGCTCCGGTCCACTGCTTGGCAGTCATTAAGCAGCCAGCTCTGCCGAGCAAATTGAACTGCATCAAATTAACATTGAAGAGTTGCCTTGAAAGTCACCCAAAATAGTAATGAGGCAGCCAGAGCGGCTGGGCTTCACGACTGCGAGTGCAGAACTGCTGGTGGGTTTAACATCAGCCCCCTGAGAGCCATCGCCGCTCACCTGTGGGACCTGCAGATGGTGCAGCGGAGCAGGTGGAAGTGCGCCTGTGCAGCACGAGGGCGGCCACCCCTGACTGCAGCGGGCACCGTGTGGATGGCCTGAGCTAGGGAGACAGGGACCCGGGGCCAGCAGCGCTCTCTTTGGAGGGGCTCAGGCCTCCTTGGGTCGTGGAGACAGTAATCTCCCTTTGGCAAAGGTTAAGATGAGATATTAAGACTCTTCCACCCCTACTTTTAGAGCCCTGAGGGCCGATGGCATTGAATTAAATGAGGGAATTATAACCAGAGGAGCTTACTGTGCTGTGAGATAAAACACCATTAATTCTTTTTCTTTTTCTTTTTTGAACAGTTAGAATTTGGAGCTGGGGACCTGCAGGGGCCTTTATTTGGCCTAAAGTTGTTCCGTAATCTCACACCAAGATGGTAAATATAAAGAGATAAATGCCCTTTGGTGGTCCTTGTGGATTTAGGAGACCAGAACCTGTGTATTCTTTTTGTCAGAATCATCTGCAGTTACGTCGTCTGTCCTGCAAGGTCACTGAGGGCAGACCCTGCAGCTGGCGTGGGGCCTAGGCCCTGTGCTCGTTGCAGAGAGCACTGGATCGGGGGTGAGGGAGGTCTGCTTCTCGTCCCAGCCCAGGGCCAGGCTCCTGCCCTGCCTGGTCACCGTGGGCTGTGAAGACCATGATACACGGGAGGGGAAGCACTTCATAGGGAAATGGGTCAGGGTCTGAAATACTTACGGGTTGCGGCTCATTTCTTTGTCACAGAGAATGCGTTTTAGGTTCGAGAGGGGCTTTAGTAAGCAGTGAGGCAGCCTGATTATTAGGCACATTCGTGTTATGCCAGAGCTGTAAACCCCACCCCCTCTGCTCTCCTTCGTCTTTGCTTTGGCAGTGCTGAAGGACTGTCCCTTCTAGAAAACAGAGGTGAGGGCTTCCCTGGTGGCGCAGTGGTTGAGAGTCCACCTGCCAATGCAGGGATCATGGGTTCGTGCCCCGGTCGGGGAAGATCCCACATGCCGTGGAGCGGCTGGGCCCGTGAGCCGTGGCCGCTGAGCCTGCGCATCTGGAGCCTGTGCTCCGCAACGGGAGAGGCCACAACAGTGAGAGGTCCGCGTACTGCAAAAAAATATATATATATATAGAAAACAGAGGTGTCCTTATTCCCCACTGAGCTCAGATAAAAGAATTGGGTGGAAGGTAAACAACTCTTTCCTCTGGGGGATAAAATACAGCTAAAGGAATTCTGGAACGGAGCACACGTTTGCAAAGAAAGGTATTTCGCCTCCAGCTCGATGTGCGTCTGCATGCCTGCAGGGCAAGACTGGTAAAGGCCAGTGTGCAGGGCCGTCCCACGCAGAGTAAGAAGTGTCGTGAGAGAGAGAAGAAGCTGTGGCTTCTTGACGGGTGCAGATGAGCACAGCCCGAGCAGAACTCCGAGAGCGGGGCTTCCAGGCAGAGAGCGAGGGGTAGACTAGACACCCCAGCACGGGGGTCACCCACGTGGTTAGAACACGGCTTCTCGGGCCTCTGCTCTGGGACTCGGACCCGACAGTTCTGGGAGAGGGGCAAGGGGTAAGGCTTTTAACCAGAACTCGAGGTGGGCAGTACATGTACGTGTCAGCATTGTCCTAAGCTTGTCTGCTTGGGATCGTCCCCTCCGATGCTGCCGACGGAAAGCACAGGTTCCTGCCCCCACCCCAGACCTCTCTCAGGTCCTCTGAGACGGGGGCCGGAATCCGTAGTTTTATCAAGCACCCCAGGTCATTCTGAAGACTAGACACATTTAGGAGGCACTCACTGAGGAAGATCTGTGGGCTGTTTCGTTCTGGTCGGGCCTCCAAGTGTCTGTCCGTTAAGCGGTCGCCCGAGTCTGGTTGCGGCCGGTCATCAGCTTCTGCAGGTCTGGAGATTGATTTCAGCGTAGTACCCGGCTTATCAGACTTGAGAATGCAGATTATAGAAGGGCGCCATCTTGGTAATGTGCAGTGTCTCCTGCTCCGGGTGCCCTAGGCCCTGGGTCAAGTTACTTTCAAGTCCAAACTGGTGACGAGAAGGATATTAGTTGGTGGGTGTGGGTGAGCCTGGAGAAAGGCAGGCGGCCGGTGGGAAGTTCTCCATCTCCCAGGGCAGTGCCTGACTTGCTGCTCTGGCCCCAGAGTCTGTCTGTCTGTCTGTCTATCTCTCTCTCTCTCTCTCTCTCTCTCTCTCTCTCTCTCTCTCTCTAGACACGCTCTAGAAAAATACGAAATCGTATTACTTTGATTAAACAGAGATCTCATTGTTTATGTTTTGATTGCTTTAAAAGTCACAGGGTGACTTTTATCTCTCCTCTCCCTGCTTGCCTCCCCCGAATGGCCCAAGTGTGGCTAGAGGGGAAGAATGTGGCTGCTGTCCGGTGTGGCTGGAGTGTCAGATAAAGGGGGCAAGGTTGGGTTGGGGGCCTTTGCAGAGCAAGGAGTTGATTCCTCATTCGTGTGGCCTTGGGAAGAGGTCTGTGAGCACAGGAGCAAATGTCATCAGAATTACCACGTGTATTATTATTTTAGGGGCACAAGCGAGGCCTCCAGAGCATAGGAAGGAAACAGGCATCTAGTGTATGACGGCTGTTCGCTGGAGGCAAGCTGCTTGCTCGTCTTTGAGCGGCTTGAGTGAAGTGCTGTGAGTTCCTTTGCTGTTGAAGTGAAATACCCCTTTTTATCCAGAAGATGGGGCTGACTCCCTCGGAAATCAACTTCAGAGACCTTTCGGGGGATGGTTTGCTAGCTTCTCAAGTAGCTTTTGGTCAATACTTTGCAGCCCTGGGTGCACATCAGGATGGAAGGGCAGCTTTGAAAACTGCACTGATGCCTGGGCCCCCACCCAAAAAGAATGACTTCATTGGTCTGGGGTGGGCCCTGGATAAGGGCTTCTCAAGACTGGCTGCACGTTTGCGTCACCTGGCTAGCTTTTCCCATACCAGGTCTATAAATCAGCACACCTGGGGGCAGGAGCCGACCATCGGTGTTTTCAGAGTCACCAGGTGAGTCCAGCGTGCAGCCAAGCTTGGGAACCTCCGCAGGTGGCTCTGACTTGCGACAGGATTGGATCTGCTGGTTTAGGAGCGCAGACATGCAGGTGCCTCTTTGGCTGTAGCTGAAGTTGGAATGGGATGGAGGTGGGGAGTGCCATTTGGCGGGTGGGTAACTGGAGAGATTCCCTGGATCGCGGGCGGGGAGCCGTGGGAGTGATGGCAAGCAGGGTGTGGGCTGGCGGAGAGGATGGGGCCTAGCACAGCTGTGGCCACTGTCATCCAGGACCCTTTCTCTCTGTGTGTCCCCCCAGCTTTGTGACGACAAACTGTGCTCTACAGTTTTCATCCCGTGGCATCCGGCCTGGCCTCACCACTGTCCTGGCCCGGAACCTGGACAAGAACACGGTGGGCTACCTGCAGTGGCGCTGGGGCATCCAGTCGGCCATGAACACCAGCATCGTCCGGGACACCAAGACCAGCCACTTCACCGTGGCCCTGCAGGTGAGGACACCTCCAGGGGGACCCTCCTCCAGCCCCTCTGTGGGCCCCTGACCACCCTCCCCCTGCTCACCCCCAAATCCAGCGCCCACATGGCCGAAGGGCGAGTTCTGTCCACCCACACTCAGGAGTTGAACGCTGTTGTTCTCAGGCCCCCACGGGAGCTGTGTTCCAACTGCCCTAAAGCAAAAGGCCTTTTTCACGTTTCTGGTGAGAGAAGCCCACAGAATTGGGGTGGGAGAGAGCCGTGGTCAGTAAGTGGCGCCCCCGCAGAGTCGTGCGTGCAGGGGCCACGGTGGCCGGGCAGGAGCGCGGGGAGTCAGCAGCCACCCTTTGGCGGGCAGCCGCTACCCTTGTGAGAGCACAGGCTCGGTGTGCAGGAGTTTCTGTTTTTCATGGGAAGTATTTGAAATCTCCCAGTTTTTAAATATTGGCTCCTGGCAAATTTTCACACACTCCGTGGGACGGGGCGACCCTGCTTACTTCAGTCCCAACGGCCTCCCTGCTTCCCTGTGTCTCCCCAGCTTGGAATCCCTCACTCCTTCGCGCTGATCAGCTATCAGCACAAATTCCAGGATGACGATCAGACTCGCGTGAAAGGATCCCTCAAGTGAGTCCTGGCCGGGCTGACGCGGGAGCACGCTTGATCTGTGTAGGGGTTTCTGGCAGTGGCGCTGGTTGCAATAAGCTGCCTGCGGTCGCGCCCAGGATCCGGTGTCCTGACTCTTCCTTTCGTTGACCAGGGGTCAGTGGTGAACGTCCTCCCTGTGGGTGGTTGGCAGGGCAAGAGAGAATTGGGGGTAGGGGCCCCGGCCTCTGGCCCGAGTGACAGTTGCCCGTGGTGACTGGGAGGGACCCAGGAGGGATCAGAAGCGGAGGGGCCCTTGCTCGCTCACTGGGGTCTGCTCCTGCAGGGCAGGCTTCTTCGGGACGGTGGTGGAGTACGGAGCAGAGAGGAAGATCTCCAGGCACAGCGTTTTGGGTGCAGCTGTCAGCGTTGGAGTCCCGCAGGGAGTTTCTCTCAAAGTCAAGTATGTTGAACTCGTCCTTCTGGCCAGGGATTATCTGGTACCTTGTAACTCACCTGGGCTTTACCTACATTAAGGAAGGAGGAGACTTTGCTTTGTGATTCTGTTCTTAGAGATGCGGTTGCTTCTGTCTGGGTGTGTAAGCAAATGTCAAGGAGTCCAGAAGCCCGACGTTCACTCAGTGAGGTCTGAGTCTCTGCCTCAGAGAACCTCCCTGTGCCCCCCGGCCCGTCTTCCGCCCCGCCTGTCTCTTACCACCCTCTGCCTCCCCGCTGGCCCGGGTGCGGGCCCCGCACGCCCGCTCTCCCACCCGGCTGCAGCCCTCACAGTGTGACGTGTACTGCGTGGTCATCGGCGCAGCAGCTTCGGGTTCTCTCTACCAGATCCTTCCCGCCTGCACACGGACCCTGTCTCCCCCGCCTGCCGGCCTCACCGAGCTGCCTCTGGCTTCACCTGACTGGCTGGTTGCCTCTAAGCGGAGGCCCCACTGTCGGGCCCTGGTCGGCCTAGACTTACCCCCCGGCGGTCTGATCCGGCATCCTGGCTTCAGTAGCAACGGGCTCCGGGGACGCTCACAGTTCTAGCTCCAGCTTGGCGCTCCCCACAGGCCTCCAGCTCATAGATCCCTCGTCCTTTCCCGAATCTCTCCTCAGATACCTCACAGCATCCCCATGTCACATCTGCAGCCCCGGTCCTCCCCCTGCCCTCGGTCACATGTGCCCTTCAAAGCCTGCCGTGTCTGGAGTCTCCCCATCTCAGTGCTCAGTGCTCCATCTTTCCGTGGGTTCTGTCCAGAACCCTGGAGCTCACCTTCACCACCCTTTCCCCCCGCACACTCCGAACTGAGTGTATCTCGGAATCCTCTTGGCTCTCGTCTGAAAGCACATCCTCAATCTGACCATTTCTCACAACCTCTGCGGCCACCGTCTCGTGGAATTACTAGTGTCCTCCTGACCGATCTCCTTCACCCTTGGGACACTTTTCTCCACACAGACAGTCTTTTAAAATCTAAGCCAGTGTATGTCAGCCTTCTGCTTAAAGCCCTCAGCGACTCCCTCGACTCAGGGCAAAAGCCAGAGTCCTCAGGACCCTCTGCGACCTGGCCTCTCACTGTCCTCTCTGCCCCCTGGTCGCCCCACTCCAGCCACACTGGCTGCCCTGGGACCACACCGAGCCTGCTTCTGCTTCTGGGCTTAACATGTGCCGTTCCTCAGTCCCCGGTAACCACATGGCTGGTTCCTTCAGTGCCCTCCGGTCTCTGCGCGTGTCACCCGATTGCCCTCATTGCCCTGTGAAAACTTAGCGGCCCTCACCTCACCCCAGACAGGCCGTCCATCCCCCGCTGCCCCTCATCAGAAGCGCTTTAACTTAGTCTGTTTAGTTATTCTCTGTACTCCTGCCACCTGGAACACAACCTGGCACTGAAGAGGGACTCGGTGAGCGAGAGGAAGCAGACCATGTCTCAGCCGCGGAGCCGAGGCCAGAGCTGGCATCAGGCACCTCTCCTCTCAGATGAGATTTGAGGACGCCCGAGATTTAATGAAGGGTGCAGGGAGCCGTCTGGTCCCCTGCGTCCCAGTCCCTTCTCCTCCCCACCCCCACATCGGGACCACCGACGAGGCACAGTTCTCTGCGACTCTGTATCTGCCTTAAACACTCCTCCACTGCAGATGTTACGTGACATGATCTGAATTGAATTCTTATCCCAAGGATGCCACCCTGCCTCTTTGGAAAGAAACATTTTCACTTCAGCCAAGTTTCCTGTTATCAACAGGCTGAATTGTCCAAATTGTATTGGTAAATAAATGAAAGTTTTACTAGAAGGCACCTCAGGTCAGCAATTGCTAACTTTTATGTGCTGTTTATTTGATGAATCACGGTAATTGCTGAACGTTCAACCAACCTTACAGGAAAATTGTGGAGGAAAATCCCGCTGGATCCTGACATATGATACTTTTTACATGTTGCTCGATTTCATTTGCTGTTCTCTTACTAAGAATTTTTGAATCTGTATTTTTAAGGGATGCTGATTATAATTTTCTTTTTATCATATATTTGTCAGGTTTTGGACTGAATTATGCCAGCCTGATAAAATGAGTTAGGAATTGTTCCCTCCTCTATTTTCTGAAAGAATTTGTGTAAGAATGGTTTTTTTTTTTCCCTATGTTTCATAGAATTTACCAATGAAATCAACTGAGCCTGAATTTTCTTTGTAGGAGTATTTTTGATAATGAATTCAATTTATTTTATAAATATAGGGCTCTTCTAATTTTCTGTTTCATCTTTTTTTTCTTCCAGTTTATTGAGATATAACTGACAATACAGCATTATATAAATTTAAGGTGCACAGTATAATGATTTGACTTACATACGTCATGAAATGATTATCACAGTACGTTTAGTGAACATTTACCATCTCATATAGATACAGAATTAAATAGAAAAAACAATTATTTTTCCTTGTGATGAGAACTCTTAGGATTTACTCTCTCTGTTTCATCCTATGTCAGTGTTGTTAATTTGTGTTTTTCAAGGGATTTGTCCATTTCATCTGTGTCAAATTTGTTAGCATGAAGTTGCTCTTATACCCCCTTATCCTTTTGATGTCAGTAGTTATTTATAGATGATGTCTCTTCATTCCTAACGTTGCTAATTTGTGTTCTTTCTACGTTTTTCTTAATCAGTCTAGCTAAGGCACTTCACGTGTCAAAGAACCAGCTTTTGGTTTCTTTCATTTTCTCTGTTTTCTTTTTTTAAATAAATAAATGATTTATTTATTTGGGTCTTCGTTGCCGTGCAGGCTTTCCCTAGTCACGGCGAGCGGGGGCTTCTCTTCATTGCGGTGTGCAGGCTTCTCATTGCGGTGGCTTCTCTTGTTGCAGAACACGGGCTCTAGGTTCGTAGGCTTCAGTAGTTGTGGCACGTGGGCTCAGTAGTTGTGGCGCGCAGGCTCCGTAGCTGTGGCACACGGGCTTAGTTGCTCCGTGGTGTGTGGGATCTTCCCAGACCAGGGCTCGAACCCGTGTCACCTGCATTGGCATGTGGATTCTCCACCACTGTGCCGCCAGGGAAGCCCCTGTTTATCTGTTTTCTATTTCATTGATTCATGATCTTTATAAGAAAGCACCAAGCTGTGTTCCAGAGTAGCAGCTTCATCTCACTTTCCCACCAGCAGCTCCGAGAATTCGTTGCTTCACACCCTCCCAGCCCTTGGTAGGGTCGTCTTTTTAGTGTCGGCTGTTGTAGCAGATCATTGTGGTCTTGATTTGTACTTCCCTCATGTCTGAGATCCTGAGCATCTTTTCATGTGCTTATTTGACATCCATATCTTTTTTTTAGTGACATCTCTATTCACATCTTTTGTCTGTTTTATTATTGGGTTGTTTGATTTCTTGTTTTAGTTTTGAGTGTCTATCAGTTCTGGAGTTGCTTTCATTATTATTGAAGTGTCCCATCCCTGGGTATAGAATTCAGGGTTAACAGAGTTCTCTCTCAGTACTCTCAAGGTGTTCTGCTGTCTTCTGGTTCCCTTTGTTCCTTACAAGTTGTTGGTCATTTGAAACATACCCTGCATGTAATGTGTGTGGTTTTTTTGGTTTTTTCCTGGCTACTCAACTTTTGCACTTCTGTTTCTCGGCACTTTGACTGCTGACCTACATGTGGTTTTGTTGTATTTATGCTGCTTGGGGTTTGCTAAATTTCTTGCATCTGTAAATCTATGTATGTATTTTTGTAAAATTATCAAATTTGCACCTTTTAGGCCATTTAATTCTTTAAATATTTAATATTAAATATCTGCCCCATCCTCTCCTCTCTGGGGCCCTAATTACTCGTGTGCTAAACCTCTGGATGTCGTCTCACACGTTTCTGAGGCTCTGCCCATTTGCTGTCAGTCCTTTTTCTCTTTGTTCTTCATATTGGATCGTTTATATTAATCTATAAATTCACTGACTCTTCTCTCATATCCAGTCTGCTGTTAAATCATCAGTGAATACTTTATGTCTTCGAGCAGAGTTAAAATAGTTGCTTTAAAATCCTATCTGCTGGTTCCAACATCTGGGTCATCTGGGGTCGGTCTCTGTTCGTTTTCTTTTTCTCTCGTTGTATCTGGGTACGTAGAGTAGTCGGTATTGTATTCTGGGTATTGCAAACAATATATTGTAGAAATTCTATTTTCTGTTATGTTTTCCCAAAAAGCATTGTCTTTTTTTCCTTTTAGAAGGTCGTTAACTTGACTGAAGTCAGACTGCAAACTCGGACTCACCTGTGTGGCGGCCACTGGTAGACCAGGGGTCAGCTGGAGACCTGTGGCACATTTATACACAGAACCTGGGACTCCCCACCTGGGACTTTCCTTTTGGGGGACCCCCTCTTCCCAGCTGCAATGGTTGCCCCAAACTCTGAGGTCTGGTTCTTCAGTCCAATAGGACTGCAGATTTCTTTCCAGTTTTAATCATCCATATGGTACAGACTGAGAATTGCCCTGAGGCTAAAAGCTGTTTTTAAAAAAATATCAGGAAATTCCCCAGTGCCGTTCAGTTCTTCTGCCCTTGGTTGCTATCCAGTCCCTGAAGGTGTTTGTTATGTGTGATCCAGAGTTTACAGTTGATGTCTGTGGGATGATTGGTCCAGTAGGAACTACTCAGCCATCGCTGAGAGCAGAGAGGACCCCTGGAGGAGCGGCCACTCCTGTCTCCTCAGGCCACGGTTACTTTGGTCGGGCGTTAGTCTGTTGCTTGTGGTCAGCAAGTAGTGACACCTTTCTTCCGTCACTTACACAGATCCAGCGGCTAAACCTTGGGACAGGGGACCACCCGGGAGTGGACTTCGAAGCCTCAGGCTCTCCTCCTCCTCCTGGAGTCCCGTGTATTGAGAGGTTCTCTTCCTGGGGCTGAGACCCCATTCCCTTCCCTGGGAACCTGGCTCATGTGGGCGCTCGGCTTTGTTCTGTTTTCAGGTTAAACAGGGCCAGTCAGACCTACTTCTTCCCCATCCACCTGACGGACCAGCTGCTCCCCAGCGCCGTGTTCTATGCCACCGTGGGGCCCCTCGTGCTCTACTTCGCTCTGCACCGCCTGGTCATCAGACCCTACCTCAGGGCTCAGAAGGAGAAGTGAGTTCACAGCACGGGGCGGGGACACCACTGCACCGCACTGTGCTCAGCTTCCTCATCTGTAACTGGAGGTGACGGAAGCTACCCCGCAGGGCTGTTAGGGAAACTACACGCGTTGGTCCGTGTACAGTGCTTATTACCACGGTGTCTGGTCCACAACACGTCCTCGATAAATGTTAACTAGTTCTTGTCGTTAGTTCATAGTAGTACTACTGTTAACCCACATTTCCTACTTTCAGAAAGAATTGGAGTTAGTTTACAAAACTGTTGGGACTATAAACCATGACCACAGAAATGACAAGTGTTCCTTTTTCTCATTCTAACCATTTCTTTTCCTGGCACTGAATTCAGGAGGATTGGGTTCTGAGTTCTTACATACAAGGCATGCGTTAACTATAGTCTTAGAAGTCATCGAGATATAATTTATTTTGCAGTTTCTTATAGATAAGCCATTAGCATAACATTAAATCTGAGAGGTGGTTTAGATTTGTTACTTTATAATGATCTAATTTAATAACTCGTTGAGCTTAGAGAATCTGGGAGAAAGGCATGACTCTCCTCTTGGGGCCCCTCTAGCCTTTGACTCATTAGAGCTCAGGGTCCTAATGCCTCAGGAGACTTCAGGCTTGGAGCAGAGAATGTGCTGGGTCAAGTCTGATGGGACAGGCGTGTGCTTCCCTGGCAAAGTACATGGATGTGTCTAAGGTAGTATGCAGTGTCCCTGTCAAAAGGGTCATGTGATGATGCCAGGTTGGTGGCATCTCCTGTGATTCTCACCTTCTCCGCTGACCCCTTTCCTGCGATTCTTGCCGTGTGGAGCCCTCCTCCCACAGTGCTGGGTTTCCCATGTGCTCTGCGGAAGAGGTCGGGAAGAGCCATCTGGGGACAACAGGGAAGCCACACAGGTCTGGGATGAACAGATTTACTTGAGCTCGCCTTGGAAATACTGTTTAAAGTTCTAGAACGGGGAGCTCAGTAAGATCACAGGCTGTTTGCAGGCGCAGGCCCAGCCAGGGGCCCTGTTGTCTCCCTGCCGCGCTCCTCACGTGCAGCTTCTTTTTCTCGCATTAGGGAGCTGGAGAAGCAAAGGGAAAGCACAGCCACCGACATCCTGCAGAAGAAACAAGAGGCAGAAGCTGCTGTAAGTGCTGCATCACCGTCACCCTGCAGGTCCTTTGCTCCGTGGCTTCTGGGACTGTTCTGCCTGTCGTGCAGGGCACAGGCCGCTCTTTTCGAGCCCATGCTTCTTAAGCCAGGGCTGTGGGGGGAAGTGCTTCACACCCTGTATGCTGGTCTCAGGGGCCTCAGGTCTCAGGCTTTTCTTCCCCAACAACTTCCTTGGTCGTTTCATCTTTTTTTTTGACTGCATTGGGTCTTGGTTGCTGTGCGCCGGCTTTCTCTAGTTGCAGAGAGCGAGGGCTGCTCTTCGTTGTGGTGCACGAGCTTCTCATTGCCGTGGCTTCTCTTGTTGCAGAGCACGGGCTCTAGGCACGCAGGCTTCAGTAGTTGTGGCTCGCGGACTCAGCAGTTGTGGTGCACAGGCTTCAGTAGTTGTGGCTCGTGGGCTCAGTAGTTGTGGTGCACGGGCTTCAGTAGTTGTGGCTCACGGGCTTAGTTGCTCCATGGCGTGTGGGATCTTCCCGGACCAGGGCTGGAACCCGTGTCCCCTGCATTGGCAGGCGGGTTCTTCACCACTGCCCCACCAGGGAAGTCCCATAAGAGGGTTTTTTTAAGTGGTGGGGATTGTCCTCTTCCTTCCCTTTGAGTGAATTGTTTTTCCATGACCTATGATAGCAGTGATGTCCAGGAGAAACGGACAGTGGATGGGGCAGGGCTGACAGGCACTGGGCACGCAGCCGTGGCTCTCAACAGAGGTGGAGCCCAGGGAGGCCCTGAGGGTGGCATCCTTGTTCTTTGCAGGTTCAGCTGATGCAGGAATCTGTCCGAAGAATAATCGAGGCCGAAGAGTCCAGAATGGGTAAGGAGGCCTGGCCCCTTTGGGGACGGGGTGGGTGCTGGGGTCTCACAGGAGCGTGTGGTCCCTGCAGCCCGGCTGCACAGGGGGCCGCCCGCCACGGCCGCCCCACCCTGACCGGGCCCATCCTCAGGGCTCATCATCGTCAACGCCTGGTACGGGAAATTTGTCAACGACAAGAGCAAGAAGAGCGAGAAGGTGAAGGTGATTGATGTGACTGTGCCCCTGCAGTGCCTGGTGAAGGACTCCAAGCTCATCCTCACGGAGGCCTCCAAGGTGGGCGCTCGGGGGCCCTGGGGTTCAGACAGGAAGGGCGTCTGGGGAAGAGGGACGGACGGCGGCCCCTCGAAGGGGCCGTTTCACTGCAGCAGAACCTCGCGTGCTGCCACACTCACTGCCGGGTGCTGCCCAGCACCCAAGTTACAGCCACCCTGGAGCCGTTGACTTCATCTGTTCATCTGTTCGTTGCCAGGTATCATTGAGCCCCTACCGTGCGCCAGGTACACCAGCAAGCAAAGCATACCTCCTGCCCCCAGGAGCACACACTCTGCTTATGCCTTGCCTCGTTCCAGAAGGAGCATGAGGTCGCCCGTAGCACGTTTGAGGCTCGCGGTGGGACCCGGGGCGTGGGTGATGGAGGCGAGTTACAGCGCAGAGGAGCTCAGGCCAAAGAGCCCTCGTTCCCTGAACAGGCTGCTAGCCCCCCACCTCGGCATGGCTTCTGTGAAGACAGAGGTGCCGTTAGTGTGGCAGAAGGGGCCTATTGGGAGGGCGACGTCTAGGACTCAACAGGCAGCTTTTTGAAATTCTCGTTTCTTTTCCTCAAGCTCCCAAGTTTGCATCTTCTGTGGGCCGCTCCCTAGGGCAAGTCCAGGCCCTTCCACGCTGCTCCTCCAGGTGGCGGCAGACGGCAGTGCTGCTGGGCTTTAAACCACTGCCTCGAGTGAGAATCTGTCTGCTCTGTCTGCTTGTTACAGGCCGGGCTGCCTGGGTTCTATGACCCGTGTGTGGGCGAAGAGAAGAACCTGAAAGTGCTTTACCAGTTCCGAGGTGTCCTGCATCAGGTGATGGCGCTCGACAGCGAGACGCTCCGGATACCAAAGCAGTGTGAGTAGCTGCCCCTGGCCGTCACCCGCCCTGTGCCCGGGCCTCGGGAGGCCCTCGGGGAGCTCCGAGTGAGGGGCGACAAGCGCCTTCCCCCTGTCCTCTGCCGGGGAGCAGCAGGCTTGGGCCTCGCAACCTGCTCGGAGCCGGGAAGCGACGCCCCGAGGGAGGGGTCAGCCCTCTCCCAGGTGGAATTAGAGTGAGCTCTGTGCTTGGAAACTGCAGCTCGGGCGGCTGCGTGGGAAGCAGACGCAGCTGCTCGTTTGTGTGCTGAACCAGACGATTGTCAGCAGCTTGTACTCTGCTCAGCTGCAGGCCGGCAGCCTCTGGTCTGGTGATGGCCAAACCCCCGAAGTGGAAAGAAGGCGTGGAAGCAGTTGCCTTTGGACGCCCTGAGTTTGTCTTTTCTTTTACAGCTCACAGAATTGATACCGATGGATAAACTGCTTGAGAAACCAGATTTAAACGAGGCTACAAAAAAACCTTTCCCTGGGAGTCTACAAATTTGGAAACAGGAAAAAACTCCAGACGTCAGATGTGTTTATTTTATATTTCTGTAGAAGGTGGCACTGTATCAATTATGTGAAGGGACCCGCAGGCACCCCGCTTTCCGGGTGCTGTAGGTAGGACTGAGGCAGCCCCACCTGGACCGGAACCACAGCACGGCCCGTGTCTGTTCCCAAGGATCATGTCCTGCCAGGAAGGGCCCTGGGCCCCTGGAGCCTCCAGGTCCCTCCCCAGGTTCCTCAGCACGTGTGCCGGCTGCAACCCCCCAGTAGCTCTTGGTCTGCCGTGAGGTACTTATGAACACCTTGCCCTCACGCATAGGACTGTGAACTACTTTTCCTGAAATCCACACTGAACGTGGAAAATGAAATGGAAGGAAGGAGTCCCCACGAGCAGAATCTCCAAATCAAGTGAGCATCTGTTCGGTCAACTTCCTGAAAACCACCTTTTCCTGCTGAAATATCACTAAGTGAATCTGGAGAGGATTGTGTGGGTTTATAAATCTGCTTTTTATCTGAGAACAAATGGTTTTGGAAATTAGTCTCTTTTTTTCCCCTCCCAGAACTCAAGCCATTCCACTGGCACCTGGCTTGGGACAGAGGGTGGAACTCCGGGTCCCAGGAGCCACCCGTGTCCTCGCGGGAAAACGCGATGCCTCCCGCCGCGCCCCACACAGCTCAGCCCCACTAGAGCGCGGGGTTCAGGAGGAGAAGGGGACGCAGGGCTCCGGCGGGCGCCGCTCCCGCTCGCCGCCACCAGGCGGCGCAGCTGCTCCCACGCCTGGCCAGTCCAGCTCTTCCTCACCGGGACCCCTTTTTGGGTGTCTGCTCCCAGGACCCCCCTCCTTCACTTGCCTCTTTTGTGGATGCATAATATTTCAGGACCAGGAGCCTCCTGCACAGCCTGGCCTGTGAACAGTTACCGGAGGAGCAGAGGCCTGGCTGGTGGTGGTTCTGACAGCCTCTCCGCAGCTACTGTCAAAATCAGGCTTCATTCCTGACGTTGGTACCGGAGAAATCACTCATAACCCCCTTCCTCCACTTTTAAAACTCAGTTCAGGTTGTCCAGTTCTGTACTATTTATCTCCACTTTAAAAAGGTTTCCTGCGAGCTGCCGCTCTGAATGTACATCATGCAATAACCGTCGCGTTAGCGGAGTGCGACCTCGGCCGCAGCCTGTGTCCCTGCCCGGCGGGCGGGTCACTGTACAGGGGACACTCTCTTACCACAATAAACCTTTCCTGAAAGCCAGGGGCAGTGTTTCGGTGCGTCTGTGTTCGCTTCAGGAGTGAGCGAAATGAGGGATGTGCCCCCTCCTCACAAGCCTCGTGCCGCCCTTTATGCCTACGTTCAAACCATGGTTTGAACCACGGGGATCAGTTTTCTGTGTCACACATTTGCCTGAGAAACAGAGTCCAAGTTAGGAGGTCACATAGGCCAGGATTCCTGTTTTCTTTAAAGGCACCTTTTTTTTGGTAGTCAGAGCTGGTCACGCCCTGCTGGCTCTTCAACAGGAAACGGGCAGGCAGTGTCAGAAGCAGCCAGGCGCGGCAGGAGAGGGAACCTCAAGCCAGCGCTCCCTTGTTTTTAAATAAAGGAGGAAACGCGCAGCGCGGTGTAGGAAGACACTTTATTACGTTGCTCACTCACACCTGGCGGGGCAAGGAGGCGCTCCCAGGACAGAAGCCAGCCTCAGCCACTTAGAGAGCCGGCCGTCCAGGCGACAGGGGGCCACTCGCTGCCTTGGAGAGTGCCAGCGCCCTACGGCCCCCCTGGGCCCAGCTGCCCCTCAAGGAAACGCGTTTCCTCCCCTTTGGGGAGGGTCAGCCACACTGGCCCAGGATGGCTCCTCGGGCTGTTGGTTCCAAGGATGCTCGCCCAGCTTGTGCTCACGGCCCCGCCCCTCCCAGCCTGAGGCCACTACCGTTCACAATAGGTGGAGCCCAGCGAATGTCAGGGCAGGACTGAAAGGTCCGCCCACGGCCAGAGCCCCGAGACCACTGCCCCTCCTCCCGGCGGCTCCGCGGAGAAGGCCCATCTGGCGGGCTCAGCTCTGCTGCCCCGGCCACAGCCTGGCCTGGAGTCCCGGCTGCCCCACGCCGCAGGCACGCAGGCGACTGGACATCTTCCTCATCACCAGCCTCTGGGCCTTCAGGCGCCTGCGGAGCTTTTCATTTTCCTTTAGCGTCAGGAAGAGTTTTTTTTTCAGAGCGTCTAAGTCCAAAAGGGCGTAGCTGTGATCGGACGGCTGCGTGGGGCTGGCCGGCTGACCAGGGACCCCAGTGGCTTCCGGTCTGTGTAGCGGGACCTGAGGACAGAGGTCAGTGAGAGACAAGCAGCGGCCAGGGCGGCAGGACGCACTTCCCCAAGCCCTCCCGAAGCCCAGAGCTGCCCAGTCGCAGCTAAGTTCACGGGTGAGGTCTGAATCCAGGCTACACGTCGTGGTGCTCTGGTTCAGGCACGTTTTCTTCCTTCTGTTTGAAGCAAATCCCCTCGAGCTGAGACCAGCCATGCGCTGCCTTCGCACCTGGCCCGGCCTCACCTGTGCTCCGGGGCCTCCAGCGTCCGGGGGCAGCTGCGGCGCTTCGAGCGTCGTGTCCACCTTCCTCCCTGGGCCACCCTCCCCGGCCCCCGTCTCAGGGAGGACCTGGGAATGACAGGGCAGAGGAGGCCACTGACTGACACAGAAGCGGATCCTCCCCAGCTGTTACTTGTCTGTCCCGTCAGTGGTCCCCGCACACCACCCAGGGGCAGCCGGGGCGCCTGCAGAACAGCCAGCCTCCTCCACAGCCTGGGGTCAGACCCTTAGACACGAAGCAGAAGCCAGACGTGACCAGCTGCCACTGCTTGATACTGAACAGGAAGAAGGCGGCACAGAAGGCTTTGGCTTTCCCTTTTCTAGGAAACGAGAGAATCCAAACCCAGCAGGCCAGCCTGGAGGGCAGTCCGAGCGCTCGGTGACCAGCAGGGCAGACTCACCTTTCCCTTCTCAGAGGCAGCATCTCCACTCGGGCCGGCAGGGTCTGTGTTCTCCCTCACCAGCTGCAAAAGACACGGAGCTGCTGCAGACGGGCCCCGGGGTACGGGCAGGAGGTCCGCGCCCCGAGAGCCCACGCCAGGCCTCGTGCGCCTTTGTCCTCACGCTCCGCCGGCTGAGGCTCAAGTAAACTGCGCCCAGAACCCAGCCCAGCTCTCCTCTCACCATCCCCGGCTCCCTTCCTTCTCCGAAGGTGTTCCCAATCTCGGGTCAGAGGCCCGGTGAAGCCAGGGACCTGTCTGATTTGTACGTGTTGCCCCAGGGCCTGGCACTCTTCAAGGTGCACAGTAGGTGACTCAAAGTGGCAGCCACATAGTGGGAAACATCCAGCTCAGAGCCTGCAGCCCCCAGACCTCATCAGAGCTGAGCTGGGGCCGCGGGCGCCAGAAACAACTCTCCCCACCCCTAGGCACCCGAGGCGCCAAGGAGCAGGGCCACCGACGCCCCCCCAGCTGTTAACCTGTAATGGCTGACTTCAGGGCGAGCAGTTTACCACAGATGCGTGACAGTAACCACACTGACTGAATGGGATGGGGTGTGGGGTTCCTAAACAGCGGACATAAGTTCCAGGTCAGCAAAATGAGTAAGTCCTAGAGCCCCGTGGTACGACATCTGTGCCTACAGTCAACGATACTGTAGTGCACTGTGTTGTGCACTTCAAAGTGAGTTAAGAGAACAGATCTCATGTTAAGTGTTCTTACCACAATGAAATGTGTGTATAAAATGAAAGGCCTTCCATGTTTAAAAGAAAAAACCAAAAACTCCTGCATTAAGCGCCTAGTCGGTGCCAGGCAACGTTCTGGACGTTGGCAATAAAAGCAGCGGAGCAGAGCCCGGCCCGCACGGAGCCTCCACTGGGGCAGGTGCTCACAGGGGCCAGAGAGAGCGAGGGGCAGGACAGGAAGGACGGCAGCGGGGGCTCCTGCAGGCACTGGGAGCCTGGACTTGGGGAGGGGGAGGCCGAGAGACCGGGCAAAGGGAAGATCGAGGGCAGGGCGTTCTGGGCGTGTTTGCTGGCAAGTGGCAGACGGCTGCGCCTGCCCTTCCCTGCACCCTAGAACTCAGGGTTCCCATCAGCTCCCTCCCTCTCGTTCCCAATAAAAACAAACCAGCACGGTACGTGTGTGTTCTACTGCTACTCTGCCTCCCCGGCTCCAGTGGGCGCCGGCTCGGGCCCTCCCTCTGAGACTGGGGGCACGGCAAGGGTTTACTATGATTCGCTATGATCCCCTCACAGCTTCGAGCCCCAACTGTCCTGCCGTGAGCCCTCCTGAGCCAAACCCGCACATCCTGCCCCACCAGACACGTCCTCCTCGGCGTCCCATCGGGAAGCCAAACTCAACGTGCACAGGACCGTTTCCTCAGGGAATCTGGGACCCCCGGTCCCCGGGGGCCCAGAGCCCTGCTCTCCTGGACCACCTCCCTCTCAGCCCACCAGGGCTGCGGCGTCGGCCCGCTCCACCCCCTCTCACCGCAGCACCCACCTCTGGCTCAGGCCGCTGTGACTGCCCTCAGCTGCGAGGCCACAGTGAGCTCCGAACCAGCTGCCAGCCAGAGGGACCTTCCAAAGCCATGTCCCTGCCCACGGGCCTCGCCCAAAAACCTACCACCTGTCCACGCCCGTCACCAACTGGCCCCAGCGCCCTCCAACCAGCCTGAGCCGCTGCTGCTGCTGCTGCGTGCACCCAAATCCCTGCCACCGCCAAGCCTCTGCCCCGCTGTCCCCGTCCCCACCAGCGCTCCGCCTGCATCGTCCTCCTGCGCCCCGGACAGGGCTCCGAGCCGGCGCGGAGCAGCCACAGGAGGACCTTAACGGGGACCTGGCGGGTGGCAGGTCCTCAGCCACAGGCCCCCGAGCCCGGGCTGGCAACGAGCAAGAGGCGGACGAGGTCTGAGTGTGGTGCGGCCAGGAAGGTCTCCGCCGCCCTCGAGCCCACGGAAGGACGGAGCTCTCGGCACCCTCGCCCATCAGCTGCTTCCACGGCATCTGTCATGAAGCGTGACTTATTTTTAAAGCAGCTTTAAATTGCGAATTCCCTACAGCGCAGGGCAAGGCCTGCTGGGCTCCAGACGCCGAGGCCTGCCAGCGCTGCCCTGGCTGCAGTCCTCGGCCTCTGCTGTCCCCGCAAATGCCACCTGTGCCCTGCGCCCAACCCACCGCCGGGGCCCCGCGGCCGCGCGCACCTGTGGGGGGCCCTGGAAGGCGAACACCGTGGGCACCGCGTTGTGCTTCAGGTTCTTGCGGTTCCCAAAGGCGCTGAAGCACTCGGGCCGGAAGTGCTCGGAGCAGATGACTGTGTGCTGCTTGGGCTCGAAGTCGCCCCGGCCGATGTTCAGCACCCATTCCTTCAGCAGCTCTGGGCGGCTGAACGGGAACCTGGGGGCACAGCAAGGAAGCGCGAGGGATTCGCGGCACTGAACACAGCAGCACTTCAGGGTCCCAGGGGCCTTTCACATCCCCACACGGCATTTTACTGGACAGCCTGGAAACTTCAGTAGCCTCGTTCTGTTAAACCACATCTACTTTGCCGTTGTGGCTGTAGGCGGCATCCTGAGACCGTGAACGTGGCCAAAGAGCCCAAGCAACCTGCTCCCCGAGCCACATCTGCCAGGTAGGCCACCAGGTGGGCCTCCATTCCGGCTCCGGTGCTGGGGAAGCAGGAGTGGGAGAGACAGCCCCGCCCTCACGGAGCCTACATTCTAGAACAGGGAGACAGCCGGTCCACCAGACAGACACGGACCGTGCAGGAAGAAAGAGTAGGACGTGGGGAAGGCCACCTGAGAGGTGACATCGGAGCAGAGGCTCAGGAAGTGGGACACAGAGCCGTGCGGTATCAGGAGGAGAAGCAAGCACGAAGGCCCCGCAGGCGCGAGGGGGTTGCGGGCCTCGCCTCGGGCAGGAGGGCTTTCCCAGAGGCTCTGGCAGAGGGTGGCAGGTGAGTCCGCCTTGGCTGTTGTACGAGGGCCCCCGGTGGCTGGGATCAGGGTGTCAGCAGGAGGGGGTGATGAGCGGGCAGATCTGGGATGTACTGTGAAAACCAGGCAGTAAGGTTTGCCTGTGGGCCGTGCAGCAAAGGAGGGAGTTTCATGTACTAAGACTGCGGGGGAGTGCGAGGGGCAGCTCTGGGGGGTCAGCAGCTTGGTTTTCTATGTCAGATGTTAAATTTGAGGTGCATTTTACATGTCTGAGTGCTGAACGAGTGGCAGGTGGACATGCGTGTCTGGAGATGTCACTGTGGGCCCGTGCCCAGGTAAGGGTGGCAGAGCCATGAGCCTGAGATGGGCACCCTGGGAAGCGAGCATGGACAGGGACAAGGCAGGGGCATGGCCCGAGCCCTGAAGTGCTCCAGCGTCTGTCTGGTGTTGGAAATGAGCAGGATCCAGCCAAGGGGACTCAGAAGGGACACTGTGACAAAGGAAGAGGCCGAGAAGTGTCCTAGAAGCCAGGTGGGAGGGGGTCTCAAGGCGTCAGCAGTTGTGTCACAGGCTGCAGAGAGATCAGTTCAGATGAGGATGCACCACTGCACGTGGCATCATAAGGGCCGCTGGGGACATGACAGAGCTCATTTGTGGGAATGGTGGGGGTGAGAGTCTGACTGGAACGGGAGAAAACCAGAGGCAACGCCACCCCCAGGTACATACCCGACTGACACTTATGGATACAGGTGCTGCAAGGCAAGACCCAGCAACAATGCGCAGAGCCATGTGCCCGTAATGGCCAAAGAAGAGAGGCACCCAAATGCCCTTCAACTGTAGAACAAGTCAATTCTGGTAAACACCTTCCTAAAACACTATGCAGCAATGAAAAGGATGAGCTGCTGCTGCCAGCAACATGGAGGGCTCACAGGCACAATGTAAGCAAAGCACAGGAAAAAGTACCGCCTGTGATTCCATTCAGTGAGGTTCCAGACAGGCCAAAGCAGTCCGCCTTACCCTTGGGCACTGGGAGGATGAGGGGCTGGAAGGGGGAGCGGTCGGGGTCTCCTGGGGGCTGTGATGTTCTAAATTCACGGCAGTCACACGGGCTGTTCGCTTTGTTAAACTGGTTGGGCTGTGTGCTCATGATTTGTGCACTTTTCCGTCTGTGTGTTACATCTCAAGAAACACATTCACTTCGAAAAAGAAAACCCTTAATAGGAGGAGAGGAAGTGGAGACAGGAGAGCGGCAGCCCTTTGGAGTCCCGCTCTGAACAGGGCAGAGGAAGGAGCCCTGGCTGGAACCTAAAAGAAAGCGTGCGACACTCGACCGATGGGCAGGCGGCCGTTCACTCGGCCGGTCCGGCAGGCGGGGCGCGCAGGGACCGACTCCAAAAGCTCCGCCGTCCTCCCGGGGCTCCCGCAGAGCCCTAGGTCCCGGCCCCGCGCGCCCACCCGCCGGAACGTACTCATTCCTCCTCCCCACCCTTCCTTCCCGGCATGAGGCCCGGAGATGTGAGCACCGCACACCTGAGAGACGTCAGCATCGCTCATCACGCAGCAGATACTGAACACCTACTACGTTCCGGGCAGCATCTGAGAACGAGATACAGTCCCCGGGCCGCGGAGGGGACGCACACCAAGTAACCGCAAGGGCGCAGCGCTGAGCGCGCCCCAGGCCCGCCACGGCCTCCCCCGCGCGCGGCTCCCCGGACCGGCGGGAGGCTGTGCGCCGGAGGGCAGGTTACTCAGCCTCTCCGACCGTCTCCCCGCGCGCCCAGGCGGCCGAGGCGGCGCCGGGCTTCCCGGGCTGGGACCTCGCCGGTCCCCGGGCCGCCGCCCCTCCGCGAAGGGCTTGGCCGCACGCCCTCGGGCCTCCCAGGGACCGGGCAGCGGCCCCGGCGTCCCCACCCCCCGCGCGCCAGGCCTGGGGCTCCGGCGGGGGCCGCGGCCGCCGGCCCGGGCGAGGCGAGCCCTCGCGCCCCCCGGCGCCCCCACCCCTCACCGGTGGAAGGTGAGCTGCTTCCTGCGATTGCTGTAGCGGTTGCAGCACTGCCGGGCCGCGCACGACTTTGGCATCTCCAGACACCAGGCCCGGCTGCCCCTAATAAAGATGGCGGCGGCGGGGCTTGAGGGAGGGGCAGGGACACCAGGAGGGGCGGGATCATGGGACGGGGCGGGGTCATGGGACGGGGCGGGGTCATGGGACGGGGCGGGACTGGCGAGTGGAGGAGGAGCGAATGGGGCGCGGCCAGTAGGAGAGGAGGGGCCTGCGGGAGGGGCGGGGAGGGGCGGGGCCAGCAAGGAGGTTGGCAAGTGAAGGCGAGCCGGGCTCTGCTCCGCGGCCAGCATCTCGCGCAGTGTCCGCGACCCGCGTCAAGGGGTGCTTCTGGGCCCAACTCAGGCCCAACACCCCCAACTGGGCTGGCCGGTGCAGGTTTCACCCCGGTTCGCTGAAGCCCGTCACCTTCACCTCCTTGCCTTGGAGCCTCACACCCACCCACAGTCTTGGACAAGGCTCACCACCCACTTGGGCCACTATTTTCAAGATTTTAAGAGGTGTTGATTCACACATTTTGGCAGCTCCGACGTCACAGGAGGAGGTACTGGCTGACCACTAGCTGGTACCATATCAGTTAGGCAGACACAGCTGATTGACAGAACAGGTTCAGCCACTTGGGACCCCCAAATGTAAAGGGCAGAAGGAGCACCCGGGGCGGGGGGCGGGGGATATGCTAATCCCGCTTGCAGAACCTGAGGAGGCGGCAGCTTTTACAATGCAGGGTAACCACTCACTGGGATTTAAGCTAATGCACAATGGGATGAAGAAACTGTGAAAGCTATTCCTGTCATTCCTACTGCGGTTTGTTTCTGGAGAATTTACTAGAAAAGTATATTAAGGGCTGTGAGCATTTTCCATCCTGCTGAACCAAACTCAGACTCTGATTTCCCAAGTCTTCACTTCACTAATCATGGTTTGGGGGTGGTGATGAACAGTCTTTCAACAGAAACACCTGACGCTAGACATGAACCTCAAAGTAGCAATATATTTATTTACAAAATATACAGTTTCACAGAAACAGCTTCGCTTCATACACATAAGCTTTATAATTACGCAGAACCATGTAAACGATGTTAAGTGTCTGGCCTGGCCAAAGCCAACGGGAGGGGCCTACTTTTGGGGTGACAACTTTCCCTCCCCCTACTCCATTAGCCTCCAACCAGGAGCCCCTAGATGGGCCGTATCTAATTTGCATAATGCTGATTGCAGCTGCCCAGCTCACTCTAACAGAAAAACCAAGGTGTCTTGACTTCTTAGACACCAGCCACAGGGGTAAACATGTCAAAAGAACAAAAAGGAAATGAAGGAAACAGAAATGGAGATGAATATTAAATGCCTTCCAGAGGCGTCACCAGGAATTGAATCTTCTAAGAGCAATACAGCAATTGCCAGGGTTGGCAGTTCCACTCTAAAATCACACCTATTCTTAAACACACTTTCAAAACTTTGCGGAGTTTTTTTTCTTTAAAGAGAGAAACACTTTGAAACTTTGGCTACTCTCATGGTGAAGACACGGGACAGGCAATGTCATGGGGCAGATCTTTGGCAAATTCCTCTCCAGCTTTTCCTGGACGTTTGCCCTAGTCAGAGCCAGACAGTTGTCTGAGGAGAAGGATGTTTCTAAGCCACCTTCTTACTATTTTTCTCTACAGCAGAACTTCTCCCTTGGGGATCTACCCAATAAAATGGGTTTCAGAAACTCTCTCTATTTTCGTGTTAATAGAAGCAACAGAATTAAAAATAAAACAAAAAGGCAGTTGGCTGGTCAACCATGAAAGATACTAAGACAAAATATAGGCTCTGATTAGCCAGTTACAGTTCAACCCCCCTGGTGCTTCAGTGTGAGAATGTGGACCAAGTTCACCTGGTGGCCCTGCACAAGGGGACCACGTGGAGAAGCCCCCAGCAGAGAGGCTGAGGGTCCATCTTTTTTTTTTTTCTTTTTTTTTTTTTTCCTACTTCCTTTTTTTGAGAGTCCATCTAGATGTAAATAAATATGACTGACTTGGGCATCCTTCCCTTTTCACACTTTATAGGAAACGATGTTTATGAAAACATACCAATCGATTTATAAAAAGACTTTTTTTTTTTTAACAAAAAAAAACATTTTTGAGAACAAGTATTTGAACTGCTAAAGAGCAATGTCAACTTCAGAGAAAGCTGAAGCCCTCCCTCTCCCTCGAGCCCCAGAACCACCAGTGTCCCGGACCACACTGCCCTCAAGCAAAGGCCTGCAGGGGCTCCAAACTCCCAGGCTTCTCCAGAGCTGGCCTGCACAGGGGTCTCCCCAGTCCAGGGTCCTAGTTTAGACCTAAGGAACTCTGCACAGTTCAGTGGTACATTCCTGGAGACTGATGTTACCGTATCACTCACTCACCACTTCAAACCAAAAGAAAGGCTTCGAAGTCCTAACCTTGCCCCATGCAACCAACAGGCCAGCCTGTATGAGGGGCATACTAAGAAAAACCCGTGGGAGAGGCCTTCCTCCCAATTTTCCCTTACCCCTCTATGTAGAGGAACATGGTTCCCCAGTGACTGCCTAACCTTTAATGCTGCTACTAGAAAAAAGTGAGGGAGAGAGACAAGGAGAGAATCCGAGTGCCCCCTCGCTTGAAAACAGCTTGCTGGGCACCCCCAAGGCCCTCAGAAGCCAACTGGAGAGAAAGGGAACCCAAGGCAGAAGTATACCAATACTTTTGGCTATTTCGTGCAAAAAGACAGGTTTTTTTTACATCGTGCAAAACAGGAAACTGAGTTATGAACACGGGCCACCTTGACCGCCCCCCGAACCGACCCCCTTTCCGCAGAGAAGCAGCTGCATACTGTTCCTTTTAACAAACAGAAGGAAACCTGGGGGTCACTAGCTAGCCCACCCCCAGGCTCCTCTCAGGGTGAGACCAAAGGACTCCAGCGGGCAGCCCCCAAGGCAGGGGAGAGGGCGGACCACTAAGGGAGGGGCAGCTTTGATGGTTGCTGTACAGACGCCTATGATAAAAGACTTACACTCGAGAAGAAGCTTACAGGTATGGCTGTTCATAAACAGGCCGGGGAAACTGAACATCTCCTCTCGCCAACACAGCGGAAGCAGGAGTAACAGCTAGCACTTGTTCCAATTGGCGGGAGTTTGTTAACAATGAGAGTAAGAATTCACAACTACCACGTACCCTCATCTTCAGCTGGACCAAACCCACTGCGCTTGGGTGTGTAGTCCACCTCCACTGCAGAGAACACAGCTCTAGCAGCAGCTTTGGCCAACGAGGATTTTATTCAGTCACTGGCTATGTACAGTTTATACCTTGGACAGCTGGTCCTTTCGCTTAGGCACCTGAATGGCAGGGGTCTGCCCGCACCAGAGCTGAGAGTTCTGTGCTCAACTAAGACCAGGGCCAGCAGGCCCATCGTCCCTTCCGATTCCTCGCCCACAGTCTGCTTGCTCTCCAGCAGTCAGTCCAGAAACAGCTTCCGGGAGCCCATTCGGGACCGGTTGGAACGGCGGATGTCAAACTTGGAGTCCCGGCACTTTTGGCAGACAAACACTTCCGGAACGTTGGACTTCCGGATTTTCGCACAGGACAGGTGAATCCAGGTATGGCACTCATTACACTCTATCATGGGGCGGCCAGCAAATGGCTTCATGCAGAAGCAGGTGACGAGGTCCCAGGAGTCGTCGTCTGAAAGGAGAGAACCACATAAGAGGAGGGAGAAAACTTCTCACAACCCCTCTCCGTCAGGAAAGCCCCTCTCCGTCAGGAAAGCCGCTCTCCAATAGGACAGAGCAGCTGAGCTGCGGTGAAACCGATACTTCCCTCTTAAAATGCAGCAAATGCACAAAAAGCGCACTGAAACACGTGGCACCAGGAATTACCTGCGAGGTGTTTACTTACGAGCTGCGTTATTTTTACATTTCGAGGTCTGTTCTGGAATCTCAGCTGTCCTCAGCTGCGATCACCCCTTCCTAAACATCTCGGCATCCACTTTCTTGCACCTTTTCCCCTGAAGGTGGTAGGGCACGCTCCACTGTCACACTCCAAGGAAGGGACCGCGCTGAGACCCCTCTTACCATCCCCTCGTCTGACCACCCGCCCGTGGTACGCCGTCCTTCAGGGGCCACTCACCTGAATCCACCATGATGTCCTCATCGTTGCCGGTGCTGTCCTCGTCCCGGAACACCACCTGCTTGCCCTGCCGGACGATAGTCCGTTTGCCTTCAGTTTTTATCTCTTTGACCTGATCCGGTGACACCGTGGCACAAGACCCACTGGAAGGAGTGTCGGAGTCCCAGCCCGAACAAGGGTCGCCGGGGGCCTGGGGGATATCCTGCAGGGTAGGGCTCGTGGGGGTCTCTGCATATGGGTCGGCGGCTTCCAGCTGCAGCAAACCCCCCATGTAGCCCTCCTTCCCGGGCACGTCACTGTCCCTTCGCTTCCTCTTCTTCTTCTTCTTCAGCTTGTCGGTCTTCTTTCTGTCCAGCAGGAAATTACTGGGCTTGGCTCGCTGCAGGAGGGTGGGCTGCAGGTGGCCAAAGCAGCGGTCAGAGACGGGCAAGGGCACGGCGGACGAGATGTCGCTGAAACCAGCCTCCCAGCCATCACTGTCAATGGTACCAGCAGTGCTATTTGCAGGGCTGGGGCTGCTCCTCAAAGGGAGTTCCTGAAAGGACAGAGACAAAGGTGGCGGGTTCTGATTATCCCAAACAGCCCCCAGCACCAAGAGCTGGCCCAGAGCAGAGCTCCCCAGGGCCCCCGGCCAGGTCGGGCTGCAAACGTGGGAGATGCACAAGCTGGAGCTTCCCAGCTCTCACCAGCATTATTCTTTAGGAACAGTGTCATTAGTTCTTTAGTGTGACCTTCCAGCTAGAACATGAACCCACACAGAGGACCCTCCAGCCCTTGCTCAACCCTCCCCCCTGCCCGAGTCAGGAACTTAGTTGATACTCAATACGTATCTGTGAAAGGAGTGCTAAAGACGCCCTCACACTCTTATCTTTCCTGATTGTACAATCTCCCCTCAATTTGTCCTCCCAAAGGATGTACGTTTTAAATTAAGTGAATGTAAAATAATTGTGAGGATTTTCTGACGTCTCAAAATATTGCAAAGTCAAAGTAGGTAATTACTGCCCCAAAGCAGTGAGTTCAACTCTATGGTTCCTTCAGATCAGTCAAGCACTTTTATTTGCAAATAGTGGCAACGTTCTGCATGGCACGATGCAAGCATTATCCACCTAGCTGGTGGCAGAAACAGTCAGCCAGTGCTGGGTTCGGCCTCCTAGAAATACGGGATTCCTTTCTCTTTAGCCTTACATAATATGACGAAGCCCCTGAAGTTTGCGCACCATGGCAGCGCTGGTCCACAGTTCTGCCCATTTCTCAGCAAGAAAAGAAAAATGCCTTCATTTACATGGGATTTTGGCCACGAGTCCCTGAAGATTCTGCAATGTGGTGTGCATAGCAACCAGGAAGCCACCCACCAGGCAGGGCAGGGTGGACTGGGCCTGACCATCTGATCAGCTTGAACCCCAGGCTCCACCACCGATTAGCCTGTGACCCAGGATAAGGAGTTCCCTCTCTGTGTCCCAGTGTCCTCATCTTTAAAATGGAGATACATAGGGAATTCCCTGGCGGTCCAGTGGTTAGCACTCGGCACTTTCATTGCCGGGGCCCGGGTTCGATCCTGGGTCGGGGGAACTATGATCCCGCAAGCCACACAGCGCAGTGCAGCCAAAATAAACAAACAACAAATAAAATAAAATGGAGATAAATAATAGCTCCCACCGCATATCACTGTAACAGCCAAAAACGAGCGCCTGGCCGTAGGAAGCCCCTGATAAGTATGGGCCGTTAAGAGCAGGCAGATATCAAAAACATTATTTGTAAGCAAACTTTGAAAGTTTATCAAACTGTTTCGAGACAAGCCTGCACCACTTCCCAGGCTGGTCCAACTTTGTAAGATAGAGTTCTGCCCGACTATTGACTCAAGTCGTCCCAGGGAATCCCTTCCAGAGCCACCACCGTGTCAAACACTCTGGTTTTGCTGCCGGCAAGAAGTCAAAAGTGCTGAAAATTACCTCCTTTGGATAAGGGATGTAGCCTGCGTAGGCCAAGACAAAGGTGCAGAACTTGTTGAAATCCTCCACGGTCCTGCGCCTCTTGGAACTGGGGGAGTACTCCTGTTAACAAGCAAGGAAAGGGAGGGCGTTTGAAAGCAGACACGTACAGGGGGGGGTCGCAGAAACAAAACTAGGCAAGCTGGGGCTTTTAGGAGCTGCCAGTCACAAATACACCCGAGATTTACAGACACTCTAGAACAAGATAAGGGAAGTTTGGGTCAAGAAATAACACTGTGTTCAGAAGTTGAAAGGGGGGGTATTATGATGTTATGCCAAGAATACTGGGAAACTGGTTAGGAGATAAAAGCTTGCACAAAAGTCTATTTCTTAGCGGTCATGTGGCTCTTTTTTTGACATTATCTGTTAGTTTCTACAGGCCTATCAAGAGCCTTTTTTGCCACAAATTTTCCACTTTGAAAATAAGCTCCTGCTGCAGCTGTAACTAAAGTCTTTTAAGTGACTTCAAAAGTCAACTACTCCGTAACATTCAGAACTCAGACCTGGGACCCTGGACCTGAATCTCGCCTGACCACCACCACCCCCCCCAGCCAGGGCTGCGTGAGGACCCCTTCCTCCTACCAGGCTCTCTCCTCCAGACGAGACACTTCCCCGGATGGTCCCTCCACTGCTTCAACATCCGGGGGCCAGGCACCCAAATAAATATTCCCCAACTCAGAGGATAAACCAGAAACAATCCCGCTACTACCATTTGCACGCTAAAGATGAAATACTAGAAGTTTTGGCTTGTGTGTCCCATCCCCATTCAATCAAGAAACGCCCTCGACAAGAACAGATTTCCTCCAGAGGAAGAGAGGAGCTCCAGATGAAAAAGCTCTTATTTGCTCCTAAGCAAAGCAACTGTGTTTCACTTGGGTTCATTCGACTAGCGCACTTAGGTTTCCTGCAAGCATTTCATCACCCACCCCAAGCCCATCCGTAGGAGCTCGGCTAACACCTCCAGAGCCTAAGGGCCCGCTCCACGATAGAGTGAAAGTGGGGGAGGAAACGAGGCGGTGGGCTCCTGGACCCGCCCCAGCCCAGCGCGCCCGGAAAACTGCGCGGCCCAGGCCTGCCACCCGCAGGTCTCCTTCCAAGGGCTACACTTCTTTTGATTTTCTCAACTCGGTGCTAGCAAACCGCTTCTGACCCCACCCCTCGGCCGCCCGGACCCTGAGGGCCGCGCAGGTCAGCGGAGCGCCGGAGTCCGCGCGGTGCCCAGCCCTTCCTGCGAGGGGGAGAGCCTGCCCCCCTCCCCGGGAAGAACTGACCGCCCTCCCTCCGGCCGGGTGGGAGGGCCGCGGCCCTCAAACTCTCGGGGAGAAGTTTTATTTCGGCGGGGAACGTGCAGAAGTGGGTCAGCAGCCGGGACGGACGCAGAGTGGGAGGCGGCGGGGGCCTCGGGCCCGGGGCGGGGAAGCCGCGCCGCCCCTTACCGCGCCCGCCGCCCTGGCCCCGCCGCCTGTAGGAAAAGCAGATGGCGGTGCGGCCCCCTCCCCGCCCTCCCGCGGAAGCCGCCCCCCGCCGACACTCGGCCCCGGAAAGTGCGGGGCCCATCCCTCGGGGGAGGGGGCGCGAGTAGCCGGGCACGATTCGGGCTCCGGTACTGGCAGGCCCCGCGAGCCCCCGAGGCGGCAGCGCGGCGAGCGAGCCCGACCGGCGCCGCCTCCCCTCCCCCACCCGCCCGCGGCCAGACCCGCACCCCGGACTCGGCGGGCCTCGGGAGGGGGAAGGGGAGGGGACCGCGGCGGGGCGGGGGTCGGCCGGGAGAACCGAGGGCCGATCCCCGGAAGGAGGGGGAGCTGGGGCGGGGCGAGTCAAGCTCGGGGGAGGGGACCCCGGAGGGGGACTCGAGCGTGCCCGGGGTGGGAGCAAGGCTCGGGCCGCCGCAGGGGTGGGGACCCCGAAGGACGAGCCTCCCCCACCCCAGCCGGAGGGGGCGGGGGCCGAGCGGGAATTAGGGGGCGGGGCGCGGGCCACCGGGCCCGGGGGATTAGGGGAGGAGGCGGGGGCGCGAGGAACGGAGTCCCCGTCCGAGGGGGCCGCGAGCCCCTCCGGGAGGGGGTGGGGGATTCCTCCGAGAAGCGGAAGCGCGGGGCGGAGGCAGCTCGGACTGACTCCCCGGGGGCGGGGAAAGGGTAAGCCAGGCCGGCGGGGAGGGGCCGGGGGCGCAGACAGGTCCCCGGGCTACGCGAGGCCGGGAGGGATGATCGCGGCAACCCAAGGGAAGCGGCGCCGGGAGGACGCGGACACCCGCGGAAGGGACACCAAGGAGAGAGCGGGCGGGGAAGACCGGGCGCGGGCCCGAGTGGGGGGCGGGGTTGGGCACCCGGGGGGCGACGAAGGATAGCTGGGGGAGGGGAGGGCGGCGCTCGGCCGGCGGGGGTCCGGCTCCGGAAGCATCGGATCGGGGTGGAGGCGGTTAGGGGCTATCGGGACGCAGCTCTCACTCACCTCTGGGTGGAAAGCGGCGGCGCAGGAGTCGGAGTCCATGTTCAGGGTGGGGGGCGGCGACAGCGGGAGTGCTGGGGCCGAGCTGCGGGCGCCGGGCCGCGGGGCCGCTCGGGGCCGGGGGCTCCGGCGGCCGCGTAGGGCGAGGGCGGACCCGGGAGGGGTCGCCCCGACTGGAGATGATGAGGGGCTCGGTGTGTCGCGTCCCGGGCACTGTACTCTCGGGCCGGCGGCTCCACAGCCGAGCAGAGTTGTCGATGCAGCTCCCGCGACCAGCGCGACTGGAGAGGCGGGAGAGTCGCTGCGGAGGGGGCGGCGGCGGCGGCGGCGAGCGGGAACCCGACCGGCTCCCCGACCTGACGCCCAGTTCGGCTCGTGTCTCCGGAGGGAGGGCGGGAGAGCCGCGAGGGCTGTCGGGAAATGTAGTCTGGGGTGACGTGAAACCGACGGTGAGGGGGCGTGGCGCGGGAGTGGGAGCAGGGCATTGTGGGAGTCGTAGTCCCCCGTTCCGCGGCTGAGGCGCACAAAGGTCCCCTCGAGGACTCCAACCCCCAGGGAGCCCCGCGGCGGCTGCCCGGTCTACGGAGGCGGTGGCTCCGGGACCTGAGACCTCCGGAGCGGGGGAGGTGCGGGGGCTCGGGCCGGCTCGGCGATGGGGGAGGGGCGGCGCGAGCGGTAGCGCCTCGGTCTCCGCGGGGGCGGGGGAGGTCAGGGGTCGCCCCGGCGAATGGGGGAGGGGCTGACGGCCTTGGTAGCGACGGGAGGCGGCGGCTGGCGCCTCCTCTTTCGCCTTCGGGATTTGAGGTCTGTGCACCTTTGTGGGGCTGGGGTCCCCACGGCCCATGCCGGGGCGCTGACGTCGCAGCCGCCCCACGGCTGAATCCCCGCGCCCTGGACCGGGCGGAGCGAACTTGTTTTCGCGGCTGTGGCTTTTCTGGCCGGCTCCTCCTTGCCCTGGGGGTCCGGGACGGCGGTCCGAGACCAGGCGGGGTGGGACCGCCCTAGTCTCCCCAGTAGGAAACACTGCGAGGTGTCGGGTTACCACCGCATTTTTAAAAACTACACCAGTGTTGCTGGTGTTTGAGAAGATGTTTGCTTTAAATACGTTTTTCCCCTCTTCGCCTGACCTTGAGACCACTCCTGTTTTCTCACTTTGCCTTGAATTATTTCCTGAATATAGTCCTCACAGGATTACAACAGTGGGTGAGGCGAAAACCTGATAGAGATATTTGGTGTTGACATTGACTTTGTTTACTGATATTTAATTGAGGAGTTGGCAGTGTTGAAATGCTGCGCCGCAGAGTATTTTACAACTCTATATGTTGAAGGTTGATTGACTCTGAACACTTAGTTGAAAATTAACTGCTCTGATAAACTTCCCATGAGGAGGCCTCACGTACTTAAATTATTTTTAATAACCATTTGAAAGGAAAAAAAATTCTGTATACGAAACGCAAATGATTCAATCACATATTTGGTAGCTTCGAAGACAAAGAAACTGTTAAAGAGGAGTGACATAAAATTTTAAATTCAAATCAGAAAAGTGACTCATCTGCATATACATCAGAGCGATGACCGGAAGAACCCCTAAAAGATGAGATTCTTTCCGAGGTAGGGAGTGCTACATTGATTGGCTCTTGCTATTTCTGCGGTTAAGATAATTCTGATGGAAACACTTAGTGGTTACGAGACTGACTTATCTTAGAAATACTTCTCTAAGCCTCAGTTACCTTAGCTATAAAATGTGTAACTTGCCTCAATAAGTAGTAGTTTACTGTTATGACTGTTGCCACTTTTTTCAAAATATTATTTTAGCAAGATCTTCAAAGATTGGAGGGCTCCCCAGAGGTGACAGCAAATTGAGGTGCTTCACAAAGCTGGTAAGATAAAAACAGACATTGGATTTAGCCTGTGGAAACATCATTAACATCTTCTTGCAGACTTGTCACATTCAGATGCTTTAGCCAGAGTTGGGATGTTATCTGATCGGTGAGGCCAGAGCAAATGTCCTGAGGTAAGCCAATGCTGCCCAGGGTCAGACTCACCCAGGGCAGCTTGTTTCGCCTGAATACCGAAAGGGCCAAGAAAGACATTATCCTATTGGTAGTTTAAAGGTGTAAATACCAAAAAACCCAATAATTATTAGAGGCAAAGTCCAAATGAATAAAGAGGAATTTTTTTAAATTGATCATTATTCCCTCTGGTATAATTTTGCATGTAGTAAACATTAAATTCCCCCACCCACCCACCCAATTAAGAAACTGAAATAAAGAACTTGTTCATAGTCATAATGGGCTTGATGACAAAAGAGCCTAGAATTCAGGGACCTATATTGGACCACTCAGTCACACTAAGAAAATACCAAACTTGGATTCTGTCATGTGACAGTGATAACTCTTGCTCAGAATAGGTATCCAATAGTTATCTCTTGAATAAGTTCTTAGTACACAGAGGCGACCAATACACCCGGTGTACTCTGCTTGTCTCCCTGGCTGCCACTCAGGTGAAATAGAAAACTTCACGGAGGAAGCCCTTTGTCTCTCCTTCCTTTGATTTCCCTTAGAAATTTGGCCCTTTGGTTTAGATGTTAATATCTATCATCCCTTCCCTAGCCTGAGAAAGGACTGTAACACCAATAATTGACCCAAATTCAACAGCATAATGTGTAGCTGTGGGGATAATAAAGCTAGTTTTCTCCGTATGACAGGCTTAGGTTTCTTCAACATATTTAGTTTATTTCTCAGGTATACTGTACCACTCCTGGGCTCCAGGGGGCAAATCTAGAATCCCAAGACCAATGCAAGAGCATTAGCCACAGTAGCCAGATCCTTGTTTTCTGCTTTAAAAAGCAAAAAACAAAAAACACCTGCTGCTGAATGCTAACTGTCAGATGATTATAGTTACTCAGGAAAGAGGAAGACAAAAGCCAACATTAGCACAGGTTATGACAAGTTTCAAAATACTAAGAATGGTTTCCCAGTAAGTAGCTTGAGAATGTAGTTCTTTTAATTGGGTTACCAAATATAGTTTCACCTTCCTAAATCTCACCAGCTACACTGCAGTCACTTGGGGAAAATTCAGGAATGCCTTCTGCCTCCGTTTTAATTCCCTGTGCTCGAGTGTAGTTATAAACATAACCAAAGGTTTACTTCTCCTGAGATTATTTTTTAGTGCTTCAGCTTTTTGTTCGGCTTAATAGGATATTCTTATGGATTTTTCCTATCTTCAGGTCTCTGCCTTTCTCACTCCCATTTCCAGGAGAGGAAAATAAGTGAAAATTCCTCATAACTGTATTGTTTTTAATTTTTAGTACCTTGACTGCTGTATGAATATACATATGTGTGAATAAAAAAAAATTTTTAATAAAAAATAACAAAAAAAAGAATATATGTGTGAATAATTTTAAATCATTAATAAATTTCTAAACTAAGTATTGTCAACTTTTCATATAGTGAGGAAAATTACCTGTGCATAGAAGAGTCAAATGAATTTCTCGTGTTATGGTTTATACAGGTAAAATATAAAGATTAATAGCTAACCCTATGCGCCAAACTATTTAAATGTGTTTACTTGCAGTATATCATTTACATATAATAATGCTCTTAATAGAGAATACTGTAACATTCCTTAAAGGAAGAAGTTTATATGTAGTAAGCGCATTACAAACCACACCTTAGGCAGCCCAGAATCAGAAAAAATCAGTGTGTAATACGAAAAAGATGCAATCTCTTTTTGACTCTATAAATGCTATGGTATGTGTTCCTATATGCTCTCAAAGAAAGGAAAAAGGATGTAACAGCAGCTTTTAAAATTATCTCAGTTACCTCTTGTCCTGTCTGCCTAAAATCAGAATTCAAATATCAAAATTAAGTAGTTTTCATTTTTTTAATGAAACAGTACCATTATTTGTTAATTCACGTTGTATTACATTATCATAAAGTTACTTAGACAAAGACCATTTTCATGATTTTAGAAGAGGTACACTTCTAAAACTCTCATGGCTCAAGTTTAGTCTTTAAATCCATTTTCTCACAAACTATTGCTTGTTGGCCAGAGTTAACACCTTCCTCACCAAACAATGGTGTTTCCACCATGCCAGGGTGTTGGATGATATTTGAGAAGTTTAAAGCCCCTTAGTTAATACAGTTTGCTGACTGTATCCATCACATTGTCATACCGCAGTGAATGAATTTCGCACATTCCCATTTTGAACATATGAGATTAATGAGCAAAAAAAAAAAAGGGGGAACTAAATAGCATGCTTGGGTTAGCAGGTTATTCAATTCCAAACACAGCTGATAAGTCTAAATCTGTTCCTTTCTTTTCTAACCACATTCCTTTATTGACTTAAGATACATACACGTGGCTTCAAATAATGTTAGGTCTGGGCTATTAATAATATACTTTTTTTCCTCAAGAACTGAACTTTTTATTTTGAACTTTTAATATTTCTTTAATACACAGGGTATATATGTTTAGTACAGAAAGACAGAAAATGCAGGCAAGAAAAAACAACAAAACAAACCTAGCCACCTAGAGAAAATGTTACCTTCACAGTTTTTTGGTAGGCATACGAACACATATAACAAATGGGGCACGGGTTCGATCCCTGGTCAGGAAACTAAGATCCCGCATGCTAAGATCCTGCATGCACCGCGTGGCCAAAATAAAAATAAATTAATTAACAAATGGGGTCATACTATGGGTAATCAGATTGTTTGCTGGACATTATAACATGAACATCTTTCCATTTCAATCAATATTGCATCATTATTCTTCAGAGTAAGGCTGAAACATGAGTTAAATAACCCCCTGTTGTTAGGAATACATAAAACTGGACTCGGTTCTTAACTACAGAAACATTTAAAAGATTTGATTTATACCAGGTGGATGAGTTCTGACCCAGAGGGACTGTAGTACTTTTCCCTACAAACATCCCACTTCCTGGCTACTTAGACTTTCTTGTCACAAAGCCTGAGCAAGTAAGCTTATTGGCCGGGCTCCTGGGCCCAGGAATGCTGCTGCTGCCGTTAATAGCTGTGTGAACAGTCCATCTATGGGCAACAGGCAGCCCGCCTGGGTACCTGAATGCTTTCTGACTTAGGCCTGTGCTTCCCATACTGACATTTAGAGTAGATACCTTTTCACGGCCAGATGATGGGAGATTCACAAGTAGAAGAGAAAGCCTACAGTTTGCATGTCAGACATGGAATAAAACCAAGATGTCTTCTCCAAAGGCTGTGCCGACTGAGCTGGAACCAAGAAATGACAGCAACTCCTGGTGCGCCTGGCCTGCCCTGGGACACACGTGGGCGGGCGGAATGAGGCTGCTGTCTGGAATGTCTTTGCCAAGCCCACGGGGCATGGGGGTTGCTATCCAATAACAGAAACTCAGGTTTCATCTGCAACACAAGAAGTGGAATAAAGGTCTTTTCTTTCTTTTTTTTTTTAGACAGTTAGATATAACTTTATTTTTATCATTACAAACAATACATTTAAGGGTCTTTTCTAAAACTGAGCAAAACATACATTAAACTAAAGAAAAAAATGGCTTTCAAGTGAGGGAACTTTTTCATATGGTTTCAGTGAAAACACAGTCCTGGCATTGTATCTATTGGAACCAAAGTAAGGAAGATTTCTTTCTTCACGGTCACCCCACACCTGACTGTGACATCTCTGAACAGCCACATCCCCTGGTTTTTAAGGCAGTCCCCTGTGTGACCTTGAGCTGAGGGCCCTGACCCCCAGGTACCTAGTGCCCCTCTCATGGAATAGGAAAAACTATTTTTTCCCTGGAATTATTTTCTGATGCTTCAGCTTTTTGTTCAGCTTAATAGTATATTCTTATGAATTCTCATGGATTTTTCCTACCCTGATTTCTGCCTTTCCCACTTCCATTTCCAGGAGAGGAAGGGCGAGGAGGCCAGGATGACCCCTTCAGAGGGTAGCTCAGGAGCCTGAAAGAGTCTCTATGACTCGGAAACTAAAATTGCGCCTTCTGCGCTGACCAAAGTTAACGACCGCGTTAGTCAAGTTTGAAACTCCTGCAGGAACACAGTGGAGCAGATTCCTGGCATCTGGCCCCGTGTCCCTTACGGATGCGCCAAGAAAAAAAGTCACCTAAAAAACTTATAATTGTTCCTGCTCTGTTCTTGAATTGTAAAAAAAAAAAAAAAGAAAAGAAAGAAATTCTGTCGTTTGAAACCTGTACCGAGATAGGGTTAACTAGCAACCCTTGGAACTAGTGGAATTCAAAAAAAAAAAAAAAAAAAAAAGCCATTGTACCGAGTCGCCCGGGAGCAGTTGGGAAGTCTGGCGCGAAAGGGGTGGCTTCCTCCGCCACCACCGGGTTTTGTTCAGCAGCCGGGCCCGAGTAGGCGGTGGGCAGGCCCTGGAGGCCCCCGATCCCAGCGCACGGCAGGGCCGCCCCTCGGAGAGGACCCTTGTCACCCGGTGTCCCCTTCTCGGGCGTCGGCGGGAGGCTGCAGGAAGCCCCGGAAGGGCGGAGAGAGGGAACGGGCGCGGGCAGCGGTGACTCAGCCTGGAGCGCGGGGGCGGGAGCACGCGAGGGGAGGCGAGTCAGCGAGCTCAGCCGGGTGGCAGGACGGGCGGCGGCGCCGGGCCCGGAGGGGTTAAGTGGGCGGTGCCGGTGACGCCCCGCCCCCGCCCGGCTCCCGCCCCCCCGGAGGCCGAGGCGCCCGGCCCTATTTATAGCCGAGGCTTCCAGCTCCTAGTGTCTCTCCCGCTGGCCCTGGCGGCGGATTTTCCGAGTAGCGCGCGCGCGCAGCGGCCCCGCGCCCCCAGCCAAGGCGCCATGGAGCGGCCGGCGCCCCTAGCCGTGCTGCCCTTCTCGGACCCTGCGCACGCGCTAAGCCTGCTGCGCGGCCTGAGCCAGCTCCGCGCCGAGCGCAAGTTCCTGGACGTGACCCTGGAGGCAGCGGGAGGGCGCGATTTCCCGGCGCACCGCGCCGTGCTGGCGGCCGCCAGCCCCTACTTCCGCGCCATGTTCGCCGGGCAGCTGCGCGAGAGCCGCGCCGAGCGGGTGCGCCTGCATGGCGTGCCGCCCGACATGCTGCAGCTGCTGCTGGACTTCAGCTACACGGGCCGCGTGGCGGTGAGCGGCGACAACGCCGAGCCGCTGCTGCGCGCCGCCGACCTGCTGCAGTTCCCGGCCGTGAAGGAGGCGTGCGGCGCCTTCCTACAGCAGCAGCTCGACCTGACCAACTGCCTGGACATGCAGGACTTCGCCGAGGCCTTCAGCTGCGCGGGGCTGGCGAGCGCGGCGCAGCGCTTCATCCTGCGCCACGTGGGCGAGCTGGGTGCCGAGCAGCTGGAGCGGCTGCCCCTGGCGCGGCTGCTGCGCTACCTGCGCGACGACGGGCTGTGCGTGCCCAAGGAGGAGGCCGCCTACCAGCTGGCGCTGCGCTGGGTGCGCGCCGACCCGCCGCGGCGCGCCGCGCACTGGCCGCAGCTGCTCGAGGCCGTGCGCCTGCCTTTCGTGCGCCGCTTCTACCTGCTGGCGCACGTCGAGGCCGAGCCGCTGGTGGCCCGCTGCCCGCCCTGCCTGCGCCTACTGCGCGAGGCGCGCGACTTCCAGGCGGCGCGTTACGACCGCCACGACCGCGGGCCCTGTCCCCGGATGCGCCCGCGCCCCTCAACCGGCCTCGCGGAGATCCTCGTGCTGGTGGGCGGTTGCGACCAGGACTGCGACGAGCTGGTCACCGTCGACTGCTACAATCCACAGACGGGCCAGTGGCGCTACTTGGCCGAGTTCCCCGACCACCTGGGCGGGGGCTACAGCATCGTGGCGCTGGGCAACGACATCTACGTGACGGGTGAGTGAGTGGGCTGGGGGCTGGTCAGGAGGACCCTTGGCCGCCTGGACCCCCGCTCCGCTGGGGGAATACATCCACCTGCAGGAGAACCCGCAATACCTGGAATGCCGGGACCGCCCCTGGGTGCAAGTGGCCACTTCCCTTCCCCCTCCTTCTCCCCCAGGCTGGCACGCACGTACGTTTCTAGGGTTGATACTTAAGATCTAGAAGAAGAACCCCTTGTGTGAGTGGGACAAGTAGCTGTTTGTGGGTCTCTTCCCAGCACGCAGGACCTGCCTGGGCAGCCTCCTCCTTGCCCGGGTGATGCCCCCATTAGGTTGCAAGATACTGGGGCAGTCACCCCGCACAATGAGTGCTTTCTTTTTCTCCCTAAGGAATCTGGGGACGGGCCAGGGACTGACGCCCTGTGATACATCCATTCTCCCCCCCCCCACCCCCCCACGGGGGATTTCTCCCTCATGGCTGAGCAGCACGCTTGGTCACCAGTGACAGGGCTTGGATCTAGGCCCTGCGCTTGGGTCACGTGGTGTTTAGGCTGCTCCCTGCCCAGCGACTGTAAACAGAGTCACATGCTAAGAGGTTTTCTTCCAGTTACTTGGCTCAAACCCCAAAACACTGCCGAGTCATGCTGGGCGTGTCCCAGCCCGCCCTCGTCCTGGGCATCTCCCACATTTTTCGTTAAAGATAAATCCCAGTTCAAACATGAGTCTACCTCCTTGAGCGGGGTGAGGAGGGGCGGTCTGTGTGACGGCTATATAAGGAAAGAACCGACCAGGCCTGCACTTGGGGCCAGCAGAGGGCTGGATCAGGCTGGGAGGCCCCGGCTGTGCCATCACGGCGCTGTGTCCAGCCTGGCACGGTCCGGAGAAAGCCGGCCCTGAGCTGACAAGTGGGGCGCATCCCGGCCTAAGGACCGGCTCGGCCCTGTGGCCACAGCTTCCTTGGCCTGCAGCTCCAGGTCCAGCCTCTGCGGGAATCAGTCCCTTTCCAACCTGAGGTTGGCCCTGTGTTGTTTGGGGACCACCGTTCCCACTCCCCCACCACAGAAGTCTGGCCGGTGAATTCCCAGAACTGGTGAGACTCGCCCCAACTTTGCACACCTTTCCATAAATGTCTCAGCTGAGCAGCTAATCCTTTGGGTTTAGACAGGTGGCTGAGTGGGTCCCTACAGCTGCCTCTAGGGAATTTCACGGGGCGGGGGGATGAGAAAGCGACTTCAGCTGCCTTTGACACGGTTCTCCTTTGGAAGGAAGAAGGCTTCAGCTGCCTTTGACACAGTTCTCCTTTAGAAGGAAGGAGGCAGAGAGGACTTTACAAGGACCCTGCCTTCTCCCTCTAAAAGCTCAGGGCTATGAGCCGGATAGAATGTCAGGCCGGCTCTGCTCTGCCCTGTGGCCCCAGCCTTGGGGCAATAGAGGAATGCAACCCCCAGGCTTCTTGGGGTCCCTTCATACTGTGGGAATTCTAATGTCTTAGGTGAACCTGGTTTAATTTGTGGCTATAGCCAGTACCACTGGACTTTGTTTGGTTGGTTTTAAGCCTTTTTTTTTTAAATATAGACGGAAAAGTATACATCATACTTGTACAGCTCAATGAGTTTTTTCCAAACAAAACATGTCAGTACCTTGCGTATAAATCAAGAAACATAACCCCAGAAGTCCACTCATAGCATCACTTCCTTTTTTTTCTTGGCCTCACCATGCAGGGTCTTAGTTCCCAACCAGGGATTGAACCTGGGCCCCCTGCAGTGGAAGTGCAGAGTCTTAACCGCTGGACCGCCAGGGAAGTCCCCGTAGCATCACTTTCTGTGTTAGGTTTCTTGCTTGCAGGGTGCTGTAGATTTCCGCTCAACTCATCCTGGCACAGCCTTGGTTAGGGGCCGCCCGGGAAGCCTAGAATTTGGTGGACAAGACCCTGGGCCCCCCACCCACATGCTTTGTGGCTCCCCAGGAGCGTGGACTCTACGGCCTGATGCCCCAGTCCAGCTGAGGTGTTGACTGCTTGTGCGGGGAGTCCAGACTGAGATTGCTGTTTACTTAGAATTGCGGCCCCTGAGCCTTGGCTTGGCCCGCAGAGATTTGGTGGTGTTGTTTGTTTGTTTGTTTGTTTTTTACGGTATGCGGGCCTCTCACGGTTGTGGCCTCTCCCGTTGCGGAGCACAGGCTCCGGACGCGGACGCGCAGGCTCAGTGGCTGTAACTCACGGGCCCAGCCGCTCCGCGGCATGTGGGATCTTCCCGGACTGGGGCACGAACCCGCGTTCCCTGCATCGGCAGGCGGACTCTCAACCCCTGCGCCACCAGGGAAGCCCTGGTGGTGTTTTCACGGCCACCCTCCTGGGCAGCGGTCAGCCTACGCATTGCCGGGGCCCCTGGCCCGGCCTTGGTGAGAGAGGATGTGTGTTTACCTGGAGGCAGGTGAGGGTTATCCCTCCCCCAAGATGACAGGGTTGTCTTTCCCCCTCTGAGAAATTCAGGGAGTCGCGGGTGGGTGAATCACCCTGAGTCAGTGTGGGCTGACCATCTGCACGTTGTCTGCCCCGGCAGGCGGGTCCGATGGCTCCCGGCTCTACGACTGCGTGTGGAGGTACAACTCAAGCGTGAACGAGTGGACGGAGGTGGCGCCCATGCTGAAGGCCCGGGAGTACCACAGCTCCTCCGTGCTGGATGGGCTGCTGTACGTGGTGGCCGCAGACAGCACGGAGCGCTACGACCACACCACTGACTCCTGGGAGGCCTTGCAGCCCATGACCTACCCCATGGACAATTGTTCCACCACGGCCTGCCGAGGCCGGCTCTACGCCATCGGCTCCCTGGCCGGCAAAGAGACCATGGTGATGCAGTGCTACAACCCAGACATGGACCTATGGTCGCTGGTGGACTGCGGCCAGCTCCCACCCTGGTCCTTTGCCCCCAAGACAGTGACTCTGAATGGACTCATGTACTTCATCAGGTGAGTCCCTAGGGGCCAAGGCCACTGCGTGATCTTTTTTACCAGGTCCTATGCTAAGCTCATCTTTACTGTTGTCCTCATTTCACAGATGAGGAAACTGAGGCCACACTGGGCTCTGGGGCTGGGTCTTTCTGACCTGGCGCCTTTGTTCTGCCCCCATTCTTTAGAACGGTTTCTGTGGCCTCTGAGGATCTCAAGTGGGATGGAGCTAGGTCCTCGCAGAGAACTTTTTGAGATTCATAGAAGCTAAATCAGTTGTATCTCTTTGGCTGGACTTCACCTGGTGGGTTCCACTAAAAGCCCTTGTTGGTCTCATGTGGCCTTTACTAAAAGGAACCACCTGTCCTACCTGAGAGGGACTTTGCATCTTAAAAAGACCAGAGGAGAGCTTTCTGGACACTTGAATCTTTGGGGTGGGGTGGCCTTGATAGAGGGACCCTTTGCTCACCAGCGGGCTGGTGCCAGGCGGAGGGATCAGCCCTGCCCCCTCTGCGGAAAGCAGCACTTGTGTGTTCAGTGCGTTTCCGCACGTTCTGTCTATCCCTTCCCGCCTGGCCTGGCACAGGGAGGGCTGGTGAGTCTTGCTGAAAGAATGCTGTTCTCCAAAGATCCTGCAGCCACCCAGGACCAGGGAGGAGCCTGATACTGACCAGGCCCAGAGCTGCCTGTGGGAACGATGACAGTAGTTAGCATGTTGGGGTCCGAGCTCCGGTTGCCTGTTTCATGGGCATTTTCACAGCTGATCCCCGTGACTGTCTGCTGAGATGGGCACCACTGTCATCCCCATTTCACAGGTGGCAAAACAGAGACTTAGAGGGGTAAGGGACTTGCTTACAACCACAGGCTTTACGTGGTGGCACAGGGTTAGGACCAAGGACATCCAGCGCAGGTCCCGTGTACCGTCACCACATCACAGCCTCCCTGGGCCAGGCTGTGGCCTCGGCAGCCTGCAGCGGAGCTGGGCAGCCGATGGGTCACCATGCATCTGTGAGTCTTGATGACTTGGCACAGCGACATGCCCCCTCCTGATGGGCCAGTAGGCGTCCAAGCAACTAGGAGCTCCCAGCCACTGCTCACAGCTTCTGCGTACATGTGCACGTATATACGTGCTGCAGGTGTGTGTACCTGCTGCTCCCCTCTCTGGCCTAGAGCCTGCCTGAAGGTAAGAGATCAGAAGGAAAGGGTAAGGTGTGAACGGCCATCCCCTCTGTCCCCTTTCTGCCTGCGACTTTGAATTGGGAGCCTCTGAGGACAGGGACACTGTGCTGCTCGGCCCACACCCCCGCACTGTCTGAGCTGCCCCTCCCCCAGACTCGAGGTGCCTTCCCAGGCTTTCGGGGAGAACACATCTGGAACTGAGGTGGTGGTGCTTGTCACGCAGGTGGCCAAGGGGCCAGGCCTCCCCGTATCCTAGGAAGTGAAGATCTGCTCTGAGAAAGCCCCAGAATCCCAGCCAGCTCCCGGTCCTGTTACAAAACATCATCTGACCCTTCGCCCAGCTCTCCCTCCCCCAAGTCATGTCTTCAAAGATGGGGGTGGAGATGGCTATAAATACAACTCATGAGGGTGCCAGAACCTTGGCTTCAGCCCCTCGTGGCAGTTCCAGGCTGCGCAACTTTGAGAACATCCTCCCCTCATCCCCCACCCCCTCTGCCGTGGTCCTAGAATGAGAGGTGCCCAAGGACCGGTCTTTGGAGGGAAGGCCCCTGTGCCTGCCTCCTCCTGGTCAGGGTCACTGGTCAGCTGCTAAACTGCCCCACGTGTGAGCATTAGGGTGCCCCCCAGGTCCTCTGTTAGCCTTGGTACAGGGTCGCCTGAGCCATGGGGGGCCCGGGAGGTGGGCTCAACTCTGCTCACTGCACACTGCCACTGCCAAACCGGCCAAGAGAGTGAGTGGTCTAGAAGGGCAGCCTGTTGAGTAGTGCGGGCCTGGCCTCACCTGAGAGTGTGGGCGAGGCCAGGGGCCTGGGTCTCGTGTGCTCGAGCGTTCCTGCGCTCTGTCCACGCACTTCGGTGCCTCAGCCGCATCTCACTGCTCAGAATGCCACCTGTTGGGGTAGCTCCGGTCCACAGGAAGGGTCCACGCTGCGTGGAGGCCGCAGCCTGTGGGCTGCTGCTGCCCTGGGCTCTGAGCAGTGACCGGTGGCCCCCGCCCGCGCCTCCAGCAGTGCTCTGCCTCAGTCCCCACTTACCGTGGCTCCCGGGCTGGGCTGTCCCAGCGCCCACAGAGGCAGAAGCCGAGAGCGTTGTCCAGCCTGGCACCTTCTGGCTGCAGCTCCTGTGTCTCTGCAGGGGTCGGGGGGCAGCCCAGCGGGTTCCCATATCAATTATCATCATCTTATGTGTCACAAACTAAGGGTGGTTTTTACATTCTGTGGCTGGAGGAAAAAATCAAAGTGAGTAATACTTTGTGAGTAATACTTCGTGACGTGTGAAAAGTTACGTGAAATTCAAATTTGTGTCCATAAATAAGGCTTTATGGGAATGCAGCCAGCCCCTTTGTTTATACAACTGTGGCTGCATTTGTTCTCAGCTGCAGCGCTGGGGACCTGCTACAGAGACTGTCTGCTTGGCAAGCCCTGAAGTATTTACTCTCTGGCCTTTCTGCTGATCCCTGACCTGTGACCGTCGTTACCGTCAATACTCCTATTTGGGGGGTAGTGTCTGTTTTTCGAGGCTATGCCTTTGAGCCATGTATTGCAGGTATCAGGAGCCTGTCAGACAGGATTGAAGGAGCCTGAGCCCAAAGGGGAGGGCAGTGCTGGTGTCCTTATTCCTGGGACTCCGGTCACCCTGCCGGGCACTTAGGATGCAGCAGTGAATGGGGTGGGATCGAGGGACTGACAGCGGTGGGAGGGCAGTGGCCGAGCAGTGGTCCAGGGCACGGGGGCTGTGCAGTGGGCCGGGAGGCCTGGCCTAGACTGGTCAGCCACGGAAGGCTGTCCTGAGAGGTGGCCCAAGTGAGCTGAGGAAGGGTGAGTGGAGACTGGCGGGAAGGGCCACTACCAGTTCAAGATCTGAGGCCAGGCTGGGTGACCGCAGCGAAGGGGAGGGGCAGCTGTGTTGGTGCTGGGCTGCGGGGAAGCGTTGTAGCACCCGAGAGCACGATCTTTGGGTTTGTGGAGTGTGGCTGGGTTCCGGCCTCAGAGCCCAGGCCAGATAGGTGAAGTCAGCCCCTGCGAACCAGGGATAGGGTCCCACTGGCCGGTGGGCTGCCAAATAGCATCACAGAGGTCCCCAAAGGAGATGGGCCCGGAGGACCCTCCTCTCCAGCCCTTCACACTCAGGCGCTGCCTAGTCACTCTGACCCATTCTTCCTCCTCCTTCCCCCCTCCACTCCCCAGGGACGACTCTGCTGAGGTGGACGTATATAACCCCACCAAGAACGAATGGGATAAGATCCCATCGATGAATCAGGTAAGTTTGCAGACACGCCAGCAATGGGAGCACAAGCTGGTTCTGGTTTCCAACCGAAGTGTCAACGTGAGTTTGGGATGCAGTCCTCGTGGGCAGGGCCCTGTGTTGGGCCCTTTCCTGGTGTTACCTTCATGAACAGAGGGCTGCCGTTGTCCTCGACTTGTACTCGAGGGTCACTGAAACAGAGACCTTAAATAAGATGCCATGGTCACACAGCTTAGTGAGTTCATCCATTCAGACCAGTGTTCATTGAGTACCTGCCATGAGCCAGAGAGCACGCTGGGGAAGTAAGTGTTCCACAGAGGGACAGCAAGTGCAAAGGCCCTGGGGTAGAGCATGCCTGGTGTGTTCATGGAACAAGCCCTCAGCCTGGTGTGGCTGGAGAAGAGTGAACAAGGGGGCAACAGAGGGGTGAGGTCAGACAAGGAGGTCTTTGGGGATTGACCTTGGGAGTGCACTTATTGAGCACCTGCTGTGTACCCACACTTTTGCTGCCTAGTGGGGTCTCACCTCTCTTTGCTTATTGAGAAGAGGGTGCTGAGTTTCACAATGTGATAGAGCCGGGAAGGCTGGGTGACTTTTGGCTACACGGGCAATCTCCTTAGTCTCAGATACACATCTACACCCGCCTATATCTTTTTTTTTTTTTTTTGCAGTACGCGGGCCTCTCACTGTTGTGGCCTCTCCCATTGCGGAGCACAGGCTCCGGACGTGCAGGCTCAGCGGCCACGGCTCATGGGCCCAGCCGCTCCGCAGCATGTGGGATCTTCCCGGACTGGGGCACAAACCCGTGTCCCCTGCATCGGCAGGCAGACCCTCAACCACTGCGCCACCAGGGAAGCCCCTGCCTATATCTTTATTTTCTGTCTTCCTTAAAATTTCCAAACCTGGGAGTTCTCTGGCGGTCCAGTGGTTAGCACGTCCACCGCAGGGGGCATGGGTTTGATCTCTGGTCGGGGAACTAAGATCCTGCAAGCAAGCCGTGCAGCGTGACCAAAAAAAAAAAAAATTTCCAAACCTGCTCTCCTGATACCTCTACAGCTTATTTAACATCTTTAGGGGAATTCCCTGTCAGTCCAGTGGTTAGGACTCCTCACTTTCACTGCCGAGGGCCCAGATTCAATTCCTAGTCAGGGGACTAAGATCCCACAAGCCACGCAGCACAGCCGCCAAAAAATATATATATATATTTTTAAATAAATAACATCTTTACAGTTAGGAAATATAACTTTGGTTTTCCCCATAGTGAGCTACACGTACTCATCATAGCAGGTCTTGGGCAAGATGGGATAGTCCAGCCTCGTGGTTCAAAGCTCAGACTTTGGATCAAGTCCCAGCTCTGCTGCTGTCGGCTGTATGAGGCTCAGTTTTCCCATCTGTAAGATGAGGGAGAACAGGGCTTCCCTGCTGGCGCAGTGGTTAAGAATCCGCCTGCATTGGCAGGGGAAACGGGTTCGATCCCTGGTCCGGGAAGATCCCACATGCCGTGGAACAACTAAGGCTGTGTGCCACAGCCACTGAGCCTGCGCTCTAGAGCCCGCGAGCCACAACTATTGAGCCCGCATGCCACAACTACCGAAGCCCGCAGGCCTAGAGCCTGTGCTCCGCAATGAGAGAAGCCACCGCAATGAGAAGCCGGCGCACCGCAAGGAAGAGTAGCCCCTGCTCGCTGCAACTAGAGAAAGCCCGTGTGCAGCAACCCATCGCAGCCATAAATAAACAAATCAGTAATTGCGGTGGGAGGAGATGGGGAGACAGTCATGCCTGCTTTGCAGGGCTGATGCTGCTCACGGGGAGAGTGCCTCCATGGCCCCTTGACCACCATAGGGACCCGCTGTGGCATGTGACCCCTGGGCATGGAGCCCCTATGTCCTAGCTGGGGTGTAGGAAGTGCCAAGGCTGCCCCTCCCAAGGGCCCCAGGCACCTTCCCCATGGAGAGGCGCTCTGGGGCTCGCCCCTGCCCTGACTGCCAGCCTCCACTCACCGCCCCCCTTGGCCCACAGGTGCATGTAGGGGGCAGCCTGGCCGTCCTTGGAGGGAAGCTCTACGTCTCTGGGGGCTACGACAATACCTTTGAACTCTCCGACGTGGTGGAGGCCTACGACCCAGAGACCCGGGCGTGGAGCGTGGTGGGACGGCTCCCAGAGCCCACTTTCTGGCACGGCAGCGTCAGCATTTTCCGACAGTTCATGCCCCAGACGCCCTTGGGGGGCCGTGGCTTTGAGCTGGACAGTGGCAGCAGTGACATGGGTGTGGGCCGGCCCCGGCCGCCACAGAACCCCGCCGAGCTGCACTAGCCCCGGCCCGGCCCGGGGAGGGCCTTGGTGCAGGTAACCCAGCACCTCAGGGGGTAGCACCCCCATCCTTCGTGCACCGGGACAGGTTGGCTGGAGCGTGGGCTCAGGGGCTGCCGAGCGAGCGAGCGAGCAAGCCTCAGGATCTGACAGCTGGAGAGTCTCCGTGCGTGTGAGTCACAGCTGCTGGGGCCAAGGCCCGTTGTGAATGCCGCTCCCTTGGTCCAGGAAGAGCTGCCTCCGCCACCACGTCTCTGGTTCCAGTAAGTCACCCCCGCTGCAGGCCCACCTCACCAATGAAGGCACGTGCACCTCCTGCAGCCACCACCTGTGCCTACTTGCTCCCCCCTTGGGAGAGGAGGGCCACTTCTGGGTATGAGTGGAGGGGCAGGGGTCCTTCCAGGAGAGTGTGAGAGTGGCCTCCCTGCAGGCCCTGCTGTCCCAGAGCATCGAGAATCAGGCAGACGATGGCTGCAGTGGGGTCCCACCCTCCATGGCCAGTGCTGGACACCCAGCGAGCCAGCTCCCCAGATGCAGAGGGTCTGCCTGACCAGCTCCTCGGCCCTGCTGGGGTCTTGCACCAAAACACCCCTCGTGGGTGCGCCTCCTGGAGGTGAGCTCAGACCTAGGGGCACAGGGCAGTGGGAATGGACTGGCGTGTGGCCTTGAAGGGGGCCCAGAGAGACCTGCTGAGTTTCTGTCTCCAGTGGACCTGGGCCGACGCAGGTGCTGGGGGTCCCTGTCCACACACCCACCAGTTGGTGTAGCCCCACCTGGCTTGGGGGCCTCCGGGCCCTTCGTCCCAGGCCAGTTCGGCAGAGGACGAAAGTGCAAGGTCATAGCTCCTCACTGGGAGGCCCTGGGACTTTGTCGCTGAAGCCCAGCCAGGCAGACAGCTGCAGGCGCCCTTGCCCTTGCGGCCTGTGAGCGGAGGATCCTGTTGCTTCTCAAGGAAGCCCGGGGTGGGGCAGCCTCAGCAGGTGGTCACAAGCTTTCAAACACAGTTGGCCCTTCCTTAGAAGGGGGCCAGGCAGCTAGAAACGGGGTCCGGTTGGTTTGATCTTTAACCTCTCCCCGTCCCATTGCCGAAGCTTTCTGCAGGGTGGGAGGGTGGCAGAAGCAGCTCCTGGGAACCCCCGTAGCTGGTGTCACGTCCCTGGTTTTCTCTGAGGAGTGCGAACGGTGGATTGGTGGTCTTGTACTCTCATGGTTTCCAAAGTAGCCTTTGCTTGAATTTGTCCTCCTTCCCTTCCAGAGGGGAGGGCGGTTACGTTTTCCTCGTTAGGTAAATGTTCAACAGTGTGTTCTTAACAAGAAAAAAAAGTTTTCTCACCGTCGCTTCACAAGTGGCACTTAAAGCCCTTTTGTTGGCCAGAAGCTTTGGGGCTGTCGGGCGGGCCCCTGCCTTCCCTCCTGCATCCCTCGTCCCTCGAGGAGCCCTGGTGGGGGGCCACCGCTGTCAGGTCAGCCGTCTTGCTCTGGAACCCCTGCTGGAGCGGCACGGCTCACAGCCAGCCCTTCCATTCGCCTTGCGCTGCGGCTCAGCTGGCCACCCCAAGCCCCCGGTGTGGCAGGCACGGTGGGAAGGCAGGGGATGTGGGCTTGGTTGGTACTTCCTGCCTCAGGCCTTAGCCAGGGTGGGTGCTCGGCCCTCTGCTCCCTTGGGGACCCTCCCCCAGGTCACCCATCCTGGTCTGAGTGTCCTCCCTTGGTGAGTTGGGGCTCGCCTGCCCCTCACCCCAGGGTGGTCGCAGCCCTAGTTGCTCCCTCTCCACAGCCCTCACTTCACTTCCCGTGGGTTACTGAGACCTTTTTTCTAGCCCAGGTGCCTGCCTGGCGAGCTGAGCCCCCCCAGAGGTGCCAGGCTCCATGGGGTGGCCGACTCGGGTTCCCTGCAGCCAGTTGCTGCCCAGGCGTGATGGCTTGTCTCCTGTCTGTGGTAGGGGGACGACAAGGCAGGCCTGCACGGGACTGATGGAGCCCCGATTACATGCCAGTCACCAAGCTCCGTGTCAGACTGTGCCCTGCCCAGTGGGTGTGACAGGCCACACAGAGAGATGTGGTGACAACTTCTGTGGCAGGTCATGGGCAGGGGTGGGGGGAGCTCGATCTCACGGGAGGCTCCCTCCTGGTGCCTTTCCTGGGGCTGGCTCTGTAAAGGGCCCTGGCAGCCCCAGAAGGCAGGGCAGGCAGTGGGGGGCAGGCTTTTGCTGGGACCGGGGGGCTGCAGACACTCATGTTCTCACAGAAACCAGCCTTTGTCACCCGCCGCAGCACTTCTGGTCAGCACTGAGGGCCGGTGCCTGGGCCCGGGCCTTTGTCTGGTCTTTCCTGCATTTTTGGTACTTCACTGTGTGACCGACCACCCCACTCTCTGGCGGCTGCTCAGATGATGGTTTGGGGGGGCAGGGGGCCAGTGATGTTCACTCTAGAACTACCCAGGTCCCCACCCCCCAGACCCGGTCTTTGGGTTAAAAGACCAAACACGGGAAGGGGACGCAGCAGCCTGGGCAACAGCAGGCTCCTGCTGGGGGTCCGGGATTGGGGATGACCCTTGAGAAACGTCTCCTCCCTGCCCTGCCCTGCCCGCTCCTGTAGGCACGGGTTCCCATCACGCACACAGGTCTGTGCACTGACGACCTGGGCCAGCCTGGGAGGGACTGTCTCTACACGTCAGATGTACACAACTTTTTCAGCCTATGAGACGAGTTATGAAAGTTCAGTGACTTGTATTTAATGCTGACCTACTGCTATAAAGTATTCTATATTTATATGACCTCAGAGACTCTTCTGGACTAGGACAGTCTCCCTCCAGCGTCCGACATCCAGTGCCAGCCCCAGAGCGTGGGGCAGATGTGTGTATTTATTTGTCCGTTCGGTAGGCTTACATGTCCAGGATCCTCTTTAAAGTTTTAGGATGCCTTCAGTACACTTTTTGAAATAAAAATATTTCCTATATATTTGGTGTCATTGCCTCTATCCTGCTGCTGCCGGGTCTTGGAACCTTTGGGCTGAGGCCAAGCGCGTGGGGCAAGGGAGGCAAAGTAGTATTGAGGAGCGTCCTTGATGTCCCTTAACTAATGGGGAAAGGGGCGGGGTTCAGAGCGTCCAGGGCTCACGCTAAATGGCTTTGGGGGCAAACCCTTTGAGGCCCTTTCTTGTCTCAGTCATTACAAGGCATGAGGTAGTGGAAAGAGGAGGCCGGAGGTGGGAGGTGGGAGAAACGTGCGTGGCTGAGGCCATGGCTCACCTGCCCAAAAGCTGCTTCAACCTCCTCAGACTCCACCCCTGGGCACTGTGCCCAATACCTTGCTCCCCCCCCCCCACCTCCTGAAGGTGTGGTGCTAAAAGGTGATGAGATCCCCATCTCTTGGACCTGGCAGGAGGGGCTGAACCCTTAAAATAGAGCAGCGTCCCTCCCGGAAGAGGTCGTGAAGTGCAGAACATTCCTCACGTCTGCGAGCCCACAGAACCCGAGGAAGCGGCCAGTGCCGGGAAGGGGGCATCGGGAGGCCATGGTTTACCTCGGTCGCCTTACCAGATCTGAGGTGGCTCATGACCTGGCTGGCAGTTACCACACTAGGATACTTAACTGTCTACGTCTGAGCTCCCTAGTGGGCAAGGAGTAAAACGAAAGATGGTTGGAGGGCTTCTGGGTCTAAAGTGGAGTTTTCCTCCTCAAACCCTGGGAAGCATTTAGCATAGCGTGGGGCCGGTGCCTCTGGAATCCTCCAGTGATGAGGCGTTAAGTGATGGCTGACGCGAGCTCTTGGGGTCACAACTGTCACCACCCGATTCTGTGCTCACCCCGTGCCAAGCGCTGAGCAGAAGCATAAGCACTTACTGTCTGGGGCGGGGGCAGCCATAAACGTGTGCGGATTCTTTGACACTCCTCCCCTTGAACCTAAGGAAGGACATTTTGGTGACTGCCTGGACCAATACAACGCGGTAGGGGTGGCACTGTTGACCTCCAGGGCCAGGTCACAGAAAGGCCTTGCAGCTTCGGCCTGCTGCGACGTTCCTCCTGGCACCCAGCCACCATGCTGTGAGGGAGCCCAGGCAGCCCATGGGGAGGCACCCCGGCCCACGGCCAGTGCCAACTTGCCAGGCACACAAGTGAGCCATCTTGAGAGCGGATCTGCCCCCTGGCCCCGAGGGCAACTCTGGGGTCGTCTGTTACCCGGCAGTGGACTGGAACAGCAGGCTTTCTCATTTAATCCTCGAGCACTGTTACTAATTCCATTAAAAAGTAAGCAAGTGAAGCATTCAGTCACTTGCCCCGGGTCACAGCTCTAAACAAGAGCTGGGAAGGAATCTGGATGCAGGCAGTGGCCTCGCGAGCCCACAGGCTATTCTCCCCAAGGCTGCAGAACCTGGGTACCACCAGGGCCGCTTGCTGTTCTAGGCCTGGCCCTGCCTATGTGCCAAGCCAGCCTTCTGGACAAGCAAACCAAGCTTCTGCCCCAGGGAAAGGTCCTGTCCGTGGTCATGCCGCCAGCCACAAGCCTGCCTGTCCTCAGGCCCCCAGATCCACTTGGCTGCAGAGTAACGGGGCCCCCGTCTTGGGCCAGCCACCATCGCCAGGGCCCTGGCCACTGGTCCCGGTTCTAAAAGCCAGATGGAGAAAGATGAGAGCGCCCTTGGCCAGAGGCTTGTCCCCCAAAGCTACCTGCCCAGGTTTCATTTGGCTGGGGTCTCCCAACAATGTGGGGAAGCTGCTGGCCGAGCTCTGGGGTGCACGGAGGGTCAGGCAGGACACCGTTTCTTCTAGACGACACGGTGGGAAAGCACCTCCCTGGAGCCCAGGTTCCCGGGGAACAGGCCGCTGGATGGGCCAGAACAATTGAGTCCAAAGCCATGTGGTTTATTGAGGGACGGGGCCAAGTGGGCTGGGGGCCGGGGGGTGTCGGCGAGGCGGGGAGGACTACGTGTCACAGTCCTCGGGGATGGCGGCCGTGATGATGAGCGAGGGCTCCATGACGCCCGGGCCCGAGAAGGTCTCCTCCGCACACAGTCTCTGGCCAGGGAGCTGGGAGGCCAGGCCACCCTGGGCCAGCGACTCCACGATGACCTCAGCCGAGCCCACCTCCAGCTCGGTGGGCGGCTGGAGCGCCACCACCACCATCTTCTCGTCCTCGATGACCAGGTTCCGGAGCTTGCGCTGCCGTGGGTTGTAGTTCTCCACCCGGTCGTGGATCTCCATGTGCCTCCGCAGGTGGGCCTAGCGGGGACGGGCGCTCAGGCTGGGCACAGAGGCGTCTGGGGGAGGGGCTCAGGGGCCGGGGGGCGGGGGCAGGAGGAGGCTGGCCCCAGGCCTACCTGCCGGGTGAACTTGTAGCCGCATTCGGTGCACTCGAACTTCCTGACCCCCTTGTGCCTCCTCACGTGCACGCGCAGCTGCTCCACGGCTGCAGGAGGGAAGGGCCCAGTGTCGGGGCGGGAGCAGGGCTCCAGCCCGGAGAGGAGACACAGCCTGCGGCGGTGGTTCTGGGCCCTGCCAGGCTCTCCGGCGCCACCCTGAGGTCACTACTGCCCAAGGCCCTGGGGAGCCTCCGCCCCTGCCTGCGGGCCAGAAGCTTCCACAGTGGAGGAGCCTGTGACAGCCCCTGTGGCCCTCTCTCCCCAACCCGGGGCTCACCCGGGGCAGGGCCAAGGCACCTTTGAAGGTCTTCCCGCAGATCTGGCAGAAGTGGGGCCGGCCCTCCTGGTGGCGGCTGGCCACGTGCCTCAGCAGGGGCCCCTTCTCCGTGAAGCGCTGCTCGCAGAACTCACAGCTGAAGGGCCTCTCGCCGGTGTGGGTGCGGTTGTGCTTGTCGAGGCTGGCTGCGGGGACAAGGTGAGGGCTCAGCCACCGGGCCTTAGCCCCAGGACAGGGAGGGGACGGCCTGCCTCACCTTGGGTGCGGAAGGTCTTGCCGCAGAGGTGGCACTGGAAGGGCTTCTCGCCTGTGTGCGTGCGCAGGTGCATGTTGAGATTGGCCTTCTGGGTGAAAGCGTGGCTGCAGAACTCACAGACGTACGGCCTCTCGTTCCTGTCCGGGTGGGGACACGGGCAGAGGCGTCACCGAGGGAAGCGGCCCCCTTGGCGCCACTGCAGCTGGGAACACAGGCCGGCCCGAGCCACGGAAACAGGCAAGGCTGAAGCCAGCCGGCCTGAGCCTTGGGAACAGGCCGGGCTGCTGCGAGCTGCCTGGTGGAGAAAGGGCTTGGGCAGGGCTGGGAGAGGAGCACGAGCCCCATCCCGGGAGCCACGGGAAACTGAGAAGCTGCCCAGGGCGGGGGTAGGGGAGCCTGGTCTTGCCTGAAATCCCCTGCCCCGCAGCCTCCATGGCCCAGCAGGCTTGCTCATCCCGCAGGCGTCCCCACCCAGAAAGGCTACAGGCACCAGACTCAGGGTGGGGGGCACTCTGGGGGAGCGGCAGCAGACTCTGCCTTCCCAGGCGGCCCGTGGGCCTGGAGGCAGCAGCGGGGCCAGGCCCTGGGGAAGACGGGCCACGCCACCTGTGCTTGGCCTTGATGTGCATCTGCAGGCCGTTTCGGCTCGACGCCCGGTGGCCGCACTCCTCACACACAAAGAGCTTCTCCCCACGGTGCTTGAAAGCCTCATGCAGCTGCAGTTCCGTCCGGGACAAGAAGCACTTGGCACAGGTGGGACACTAAGGGACAGGGTGAGCAGGGCGAGGGTCAGGGGGGAGGGCCGCCCGGGAGCCCCACAGAACCCCCTGGACCCCTCATGGTGGAAACCGCACTGCCCACCCACTCTGGACGCGGCCACGGCCGCCTTCACCGTGCTAGTGCCCGGCATCGGAGTGCGCGGCCCCGGTCCTCAGGGCCCTCAGGACGGCCTGGCACGCACCGCGTGGGGCTTGGGCGCTCCGTGCAGCTTGATCATGTGGCTCTGCAGGTCCTTCTTCTGCATGAACTGCTGCGAGCAGGAGGCGCACTAGAAGACAGGCCACGGTCGCCTGAGGCCCCCAGGCTGCCAGGGCGGGAACCCAAAGGCAGGGCACAGCCCGAGATGATCCCGACCGGGCGTGAAGGCCACACTGGGGAGGGCCTCTGGTGCTACGCCCACGCCGAGGCTGAGGCTGCCCTCCGCGGAAAGACACGGCAGCCCTGCCCAAAGATGCGGGAGCACCGGACACGGGACACGGGGACACGGGGAGTGAGGGCAGGGCTCCTCGACGGCTGGTGAGGGGGAGGCCCCCCGACACCATCCCAGGTAAAGGGCTAGGCGGGAGGGCCCCTGGGGCCGCCCCTCGGCCCCCAGCCATGGGGACAAGCTGAGCCTGACCTTGTAGGGCATCTCCCCCGTGTGGGACACCATGTGCACCCGCAGCTCCATCCTCCGGCGGAATGTCTCCTGGCACACGGAGCACGTGAAGACCTGGCAGTGTGAGGGGCAAGCGGGACCGGCGTCAGCGGGGGCCTCTGCCTCGACGACAGCCGCGGCCGGGGCTTCCACTCGCTGCTGGGAAGAGTCTGCCCGGGGTGGAGGGGGGGGCGGGGGGGGTGCACTAGGGTGGGAGAGGGCAACACATAACCTGCTTGCCCTGACGCTGACCCTCGCTGAACGCTGCAAGCCCACCACGCCAGGCTGGGGGCCAGGCCGGGGACAGGGCCGCAGCCTGCAGGTGACAGGCCTCTAGGAAGAGGTGGGGGTTAGCCGCCGAGTCACACGGGCCAGCCAGGGGCGTGGGGAGAGGTGGCCAGGTGGCCTTTCTCAGCAGCCATCCCCCACCGAAGTACCCCTTTCTCCAAAGCCCAGGGGCCCAGGCAGGCAAACCCAAAATGCCTCCTACAAAGTCCCTCCTGGGCTTGTGCCGCCCGCCCTTGGGACCTGTGTCCCCACCACATGTGCCAGGAAGTGGACCCGATGATATCCAAGGACCCTGCAGCACTTGAGTTTACAGTCCCGTCTAGGCCAGTCCCCTGGGGGCCCCTCCCAGGTGGCAGAGAGACAGAGGCCAGCATGCCCTGCCCGCCAGGACCCGGGCCGGCCCCCAAGTACCTGTTCCGAGCGGTTCATGCAGTTCCGGGCTTCGTGCTCCAGGAGGTTCTCCTTCCGAAAGTAACATTTCCCGCATTTGGGACACTCAAAGGGTTTCTCCCCAGTGTGTTTCCTGCTGGGAGAAGCCACGGGGGTGTCGGGGCTGAGCGCACCTGCCGCCCTCCCTCACCCAGGCCCCCTCCAGCACCTCTGCTGACAGTGCTGTGCTCCGCGGCAGAGGAAGACTGGACGTGGGCCGACACCTGAGGCTCTCCACGAGGCTCGGCCAGACACAGCTGGTGGAGCTGCAGGGGTGAGCCCAGAAACCCTCCTCCCTCCTGGAGACTCTGCAAGGGAGGGCACGGCACAGCTCCATGCTGGAGGGGCTGCCCCAGAGCCACAGGCCGATGGGGAGGCCCAGCCGCCAGCATCTCTCCGAAGACAGAAATGATCCCGGGGCCCTGACTCCCTGGAGAAACCACACAGTCTGCCTGGAGCTTCCATGGGCTCAGCCTTCAAAACCACAGCCAGAATCTGACCACCTCACCTGGCCTCCATGCTACCATCTAGTGCGGCCACGCCATCCCTGGGCCGCTGCCTGGGCCTCCTACCCATCCCGTGCTCCACGCCTACCTCCCGTGGGGTTTCCACTTCAGGAGCCAGACGGGCCCTCAAGTACAACCAGATCGCATCGCCTCTTTGCTCAGAACCCTCTAACGTTGGGCATCTCACCCTGAGAAAGGCCTGGGGGCCTGTGAGGGCACTGCTGGCCTGCCCCTTACCTTGCTGGCCCCCTCCCACCCCAGAGCCTCTGCTCTGGCCCCTCTCTGGCCCAGAGCGCTCTCCCCAGCCATCCGTTAGGCACTTCGAGTCTGCTGGATTATCTCCTTTCTTTACAATCGCAACCTGACCCCACCCTGAACTCCCAGCCCCCTGGCACTGCTGTCCTTTTCTTTTTTCCCACGGCCTTCATCGCACTGCAGAGTCTCTTATCTGGTAGTTCAGGGTCTCATCGCCCTGCTGGAAGGCAAGCTCCACAAGGCCTCTTTGTTCTGCCCACTAAGGTATCCGGTGCGCCCAGCCACCAGGCAGACAGCTCACTGAATGAGCTAAATGAACCCTGACTTCAGAGCCCGGGAGTGGCGTGGAGAGAGCTCCGACAACCTGCCAGAGGCCATACACTCCTCTCATCCTCTGCTGCAATACTGACTGTCCTTGTCCCCTGCCCCAAAGACCTCAGGAGGCCATCACCCCTTCCCAGTTCTCAGGGCCGGTCTAGCAGCCTGCAGCCCAAGGCAAGGATGGGGTCGGTGCCTGTACCCAAGTCTTACACTGGGAGAGCGTCCAGGCAGACGCACATCACAAATGCTCCACTGGCAGCAGCTGCCCCCAGAGCAGGGACAGCAAATGGGCTTCAGCCCCAGTTCCAACTCCATTCGGTCGCCAGTGGCTTCTGAGAGTGTCATACTGAGAAAACATGTATGGCCCAGCCTGGCTTGGCAAGAAATCGCGCCAAGTGATGTCTTGGGCTAAGGAGGGGCAAGACCAGAAGGCGTGTCACCTAGTTGCCGTCCCTGCAGGCCCCGCAGAGAGCAAGGCCCCTGGAGCAGCGCCTTCCAAGAGGATGCTCTGGGATGATGGAAATGTTCTATGTCCGTCCTGTCGATTCGGCAGCCGGGACCACATGTGGCTACTGACCCCTTGAAATGCAGCTAGTGTGACTGAGGAAATGAACTTACTTAATTTTAATTACTTTGATTTTAAATTAAAATAGCTTCGTGTGGCATCTGATTACCTTATGGGACACGGCAGTTTTAGACAAATGGTCTCTCGTGCTCTGCTGACACCTCAGAGCTAACCTGTCCCCAGAAATGTGGGTGGCACCAACCCTAAAGATCGACATCTTGGCCCAAAGCCCACACTGCCAGGCTTTAGAAACACCTACAGTCAGGCCACAGCCACAGCATGGGGCCACAGGCTTCTCTCACCCCCTTGGGAAAAGCCAGCTGGAGGTCCATGTTCACAGCATGTGCAACCTGTTACTATGGTGTCCACAGACCCACTCCAAGCAGAGGGCTCGCAGGAGGGCGACGAAGAAGGAAGCCAACCAAGGTCAGGTGCTCACTCCCCGAAGGCCAGAGGACGCCAATGCCAGGCGCTCTGTGGGTCTGAGGTGGAGCCCCGGGCCCCTACGCGGCCCAGAAGTGGGGATGCAGGCCCCCTCCCCCAACACAGGAACAGCAGATGGGAAAAGAAAATAGAAAAACAGAACGTTTACCTGTTGTGAACTTTTAGGTAATATTTGCTGAGGAACTTTTTATGACATGTGGGGCATTCAACCGGCACCGCTGTACCTTTTCTGTTCTCAGCAGGCTCGGCTGCCCGGGAACCTGCACTCAGGGCTGGCTCGGCAGCACAGGGCTTTCTGATTACGTTTGATTTCCTCCTGGTCGGCACAGTCTCAGTCTCAGAAACATAATCGCCATCCCCATCATCCTCAACTTGAACCACCACTTCCCACTAGAGCAGAAGAGGCAGCAGGAGGGAGCGAGGTCACCAAATTAATCGGCAGGGGTGCTGGGGACGGATCTACGGGGCAGCCAGCTCCATCCAGTTCCATCCCAAGTCCCAACCCAGGCACATCCCCAGACAGGTCCCTTCACCAGTGACTCTTCCCTTCAGGGTCCCAGGGCAGGCAGCATCCGAATCTCGGGTTTGGAGAGCAGGAGCTCTATTTGTGGGTAACTTGGAAGTCTGCCTGGATTTCACTACCCTGGGAGACACCTGATGCCGCCCACTCGACCCCAAGAAGCTGGCAGCCACGAACACGACTTGCAGAAAGGTCAGCCTGAGGAGGCAGGGTGGAGCTGGCTTCCTACATCTGGAGGAAATCTGTTCTAAACCCACAAAACAGATTCTACCTTAGGGTCCAGATTATCCCGGAAAAGCGTCAGTCTCTCCTCCCCACTCCTGCCTCCCCTGCTCCAGCATCCTGGGCACAGTACCTCGTTACTCCCGCCCTGCAGCTGGACACCTTCAGCCTCAAAGGGCCTTGGGGGCACTCTGCCATCCTCAGGCTCCTTGTTCTCAGGGGGACTAAGCTTCAGAGCCTGCTTGAGTTTCCCACGGAGGAAGGAGGGGTTCTCACTCTGAGGAGGGAGACCAAGCTGGGACCTCTGGAGGCTGGGACTACCGCTGAGCTCCTGATCCCTGGGGGTTTGACCCAGCGTCCTCGAAACTTCCTCTTCCTCCAAGCTTGCTGGCTCCTTGAGGTGGCTGTTCACATCCCGAGGGGCGGGTTTCCCCAGCCCGCTCTGGCCACTTGGTGCCTGTCCCACTGAGGCTTTGGGCTTGAAGCTCTGGCACAGCTCTACAGCCTCTGGCACCCGCAACTCCCTGGCTGCCAGGAGCACCTGATCCCGGTTCCCCGAGGTGAGGGCGAGGTGGCCAGTGTAGAAAAAGTCCAGCAGGAGGCCAAAGATCTCGGCGAAGCCGGCAGGGAGGACGACACTGCCCCCTGAGCCATCCCCATAGAGGCTCTGGAAGAAGCGGCTGCAGCAGGCGAGGACACTCCAGTGCGCCTTGAACACCAGACCCCCCACGTCCAGGGTGGCGTCGCAGTACTGGCCCCGCTCCCGCTGCTTGTTGAGCTCCTGCAGAACCCTTACACTGTGCTGGACGAAGGAGCCGTCCATGGTCCGTCTGAAAGGGAGAAAGGCAACAGTGACCCCCTGCCCAGTCCAACCGATCAGTAGTAAGAGAAAGCCCCTGGATCTGAGAAGAGGGTAAGCGGAGGCACACTCTATTCAGTCACATTTATTATAACCAAGGCTTAGATCAAGGTTAGAAGGTGTAAGCTGACACAGGAACGGACTGAAAGCCTCCCTGGGGGCCGGGGCCAAGTAAGCAGCACATATCGGGGGTGGCCAGAGAGTGTGGTGGCGAAGGCGCAGGCGGACTAGGTGGGGACAGAGTCGGGAAGGGTGCTGGTGGGAGGAAATCAAAAGTTTGAGAAAAGAGGCGGGGGACCAGCGCGAACTCATCAGCCTGGCACAGCGAGAGGGCCCGACGCAGGGGAGGGTGGTGGCGGCAGACAGGTGAACGGGGCCCACGCCGCGCCCACACGTCCGGAACGGCCGGGCGGAAGGCGGCCGCGGTCACACTCCGTCAACAGTCACCGCGGCCCACAGCGCCCCTCCCTCGACCCGTTCCTCCCGACCTCCTCACCCGGGCCGGTCCTCCCTAAGCCAACCCCTCCGGCCCCAAGCCAGGTCGCCCTAATAGCCCAACTGACCAACTGCCCCGGCGTTAAGTGCCGGGCCGACCGTACAGAGACGACGCCGCCGCCGCCACCGCCGCCGGACGTGACGTCAGAGCGCGCCGGTCGGGGCTGGATGCCTCGGAGGCGCTAGCCTTTACCTCCGGCCCCTGGAGGCGGTACCACGTAGATAACAGCCAATGGGGTGCAGGGAAAGGCGGGGCCAGCTCCGTTCCCTCGGCGCTGGGCCCGCCTCCTGGGGTTGCCTAGCAACGCCAAGCTGCACGTTGAGTCTACTCCCCGCTCGGAGTCCCGAGGTTCCGGCTGCGGTTAGCCCGGCCGCGCAGCGCCCTCAGGCTTGAAGAGACAGCGCCCTACCCTCGCCCTAGAAAGGAAGCACAGCCAAGACGCACCTTTCACCTCTTTATTGGCAGCCAGCGCAGCCCGGACTGAGCTCTCCCGTGGGCTTACACTTCCCAAGCCAAGGCTGAGGAGCCCAGAGGCCTCCCGGACACCCCAGGTCCTGGGCGCCCCATTCCACCTTCAACCCTGAGAGCAGTGGAGACTTCCAGTCCACCCTGCCCCGGCTTGACCCTGCTGGATCCACTGGTCAGGTGGAGCCACAGCGCCTGGTGTGGTCCTGGGTGGAGGCCTGGAAGTGCTCGGTGCTGTTGAGATCTGGGCGGCACAGGATCACATAGCACTTGGGGAGGGAATAACCGCTGAAGCCGCCACTCAGGCTGCTCGTCTTGGCCAGCACGTTGACCGTGGGCAGGTGCTTGCCCTGGGAGACACTGGCCATGGTGAAGAAGGCGATCCAGGACATGAAGTTGAGGAGCAGGCTGAAGGCGACACATTTGACCTCGCTGTAGTTCTCTGGCAGGTCCTTGCCCAGGTAGCTGCAGGCAAAGGCGCTGACCTAGAGGAGGCCATTGTAGGCGAAAGCCAGCATGAAGCCCGGTAGGTTAGCCTCTGTGCAGTCAAGCACCGCCAGCTGAGGGAAGGGCTGGTATTCCCTGGGGGGCAGTGGGGTCCACACCGCAAGCCACGTTAGACAGATAAGCAGTTGGGTTGTTGAGCTGATCACCACCAACGGGCCAGCACTGTGGTTTTGGACCCACGCACGGAAGAAGGTGGGTACCTTGGCAGAAAACTTGAAGATGAACACAAGTTGGAAGGAGCGGATCGTCAGGCAGGACAGGAAGATGGCAAAACCAAGGGCAAAGAGGCCTTCGCGCAGCAGGCATGTGGGCAGAGTGGGCTCCCCAAAGAAGCCATAGTGGCCGCAGCTGCCCCCCGCCAGGGAGCCCAGCATGAGGAAGCACAGCCGGCCTCCAGCCGGCCTCACCACAGGCGTGTCTAGGTGCCAGGCAAACAGGCCAGCAGTCCCAGCCACGAGCAGCAGCAGCAGCGTATTAGCTGCCAGGAGCATCCAAAAGATGGGCTCATGCCAAGTCAGAAACACCACGGTGCATGGGAAGCAGGTCTGGCTTCTCTCAGGTCCCACTCTTCTTTCCCACAAGGTTGGCAGCTGTAGGGGTCTGGAAGGGAAGGCAGAGAGGGTTCCTGAGAGCCGGGTGAGCATAGCAGGAATGGGGAAGGGAAGAGAGGCCGTGCAAGCCCCCAAGGTTCTGGGAGGGCTGTAGCACAGCAGCTGGGCTCTGCCAGGCACAGCAAGATGGGGGTAGCCCTGGGTGAGGGCCCCCAGGCCAAGTGTTTCCTCAACATGCCTGTGTTAATTACAGATTGTGGAGACACCTGGATCGGTTCTGTGTGGCTCATGGTCCCACGAAACCCAGAAGGGGTTTGCAAACCAGGAGCTCGTAGAGAGGGCCTTAACCCACATAGCCCTGAGGCTATGATCCAGTGTGAGCAGCCAGCCCCAAAGGAAGGGTCTTTTCGTCTCTCCCCAGCACTCCCACTAGCCAAATCCACCTGCCTGAGCTGCCGCTCTGTGGTTTCTCTGAGTTGGAAAGGAAAGAAGAGATACATTCCCATACCCGCAGAGACAGTAAAAGGAAGGCGTGTGGCCCCTGGAGTCCAGCTCTGGGCTGAGCCCTTAGCTACCTCTGTTTGCTCTCTGGTCTTGACCTTGCATCACTGGGTAGAGTATGCTTTTTGTCCTGCTGCAGACATGCTAGTATCTGCATTCAGGCCAAGCTCTTCAAGGTGTCAGCTGTCACTGGCATAGACAACAGAAGGGACTTCATACAGATAAACATGGGAGGGCACAAAGGGAATGATAGCCACATCTGTTTGGATAAAGAGGTTGAATTTAGGGGGATTTCCCTGGTGGTCCAGTGGTTAAGAATCTGCCTTCCAATGCAGGGAACACGGGTTTGATCCCTGGCCTGGGAACTAAGATCCCACATGCTGCGGGGCAACTAAGCTCACATGCTGCAACCACTGAGCCCACATGCGACAACTAGAGAGAAGCCCATGGGCCACAACGAAAGATCGGCATGCCACAACTAAGACCCAATGCAGCCAAAAACGAAAGAAAGGAAGGAAGGAAGGCAGGAAGGAAGGAAGGAAGGAAAGAAGGAAGGAAGGAAGAAAGAAAGAAAGAAAAGAAGGAAACTCAGCTACATATGAGGCCTTCAACTGCTTGTTTCTTTCTACTTGATCAGAATTCAGCCTGATGGAAGGTGTCCCCCAACCTGTCCCTAACTGGCAGCAAAGTGATCAGAGCCCTGGTTCTGCACATGTGTGGCCCAAGGGAGGTCATTTCGTCTGCTCTACAGACCCTAGGAGTGCTGGGTGGCTCGCCCACTCATCACTGGGTCACTCACCTCTCTTGTTGAGGAAGGTCCCGGACTCACAGAGCACACACTCGAAGCAGCAGTGGTGGAAGCCCATGATCACTTTCTAGTCCCCTTCAGGACAGTCGCTGGAACACACAGACTGAGGCACCGGCAAGAAGCCACAGGCTAGGGGCTTCCCTGGTGGCGCAGTGGTTGAGAGTCCGCCTGCCGATGCAGGGGATGCGGGTTCGTGCCCCGGTCCAGGAGAATCCCGCATGCCGCGGAGCGGCTGGGCCCGTGAGCCATGGCCGCTGAGCCTGTGCGTCCGGAGCCTGTGCTCTGCAACGGGAGAGGCCACAACAGTGAGAGGCCCGCGTACCACAAAAAAAAAGAAGCCACAGGTGTTCTGCAACTATGCGGAGGGGCCCAGCTCAAGGGACACTCGTTCTTAGGATGGAAAACTGGATCTCTGGGCATCCGCCTTCGCGGATTACTCCCAGGGCAGAGCCCCTGCTTGTGTGAACCAGTGACGACCGGGCGTCTGTCCGTGAGCCTGTGGAGCTTCCCTGGCAGGGCTGGGGAGAGTCATAGTGGCCTGATACCTGGGATCCCCTCTCCTGCTCTGTGTCAACATTGTCCCTGTGCTCCAGGCTGCCTGTCAGGCAATCACCTGGTGAGTGAACATGTCCCCATTACCCAGTTGTCCTTTCCATGCCACCGGATTTTGATCGTATTTATGTCTAGCCAAACTGGAGACCAAAAGGAGGAGCCGACGACCCTGAAGGTCCAGTTGGGGCCACTCCAGTCCCAGGCAGTTATAACTGCTGAGGGGGTCGCCATTGTCCTTAAATGTCACAATGTCCTTGTGTAAAAGGAAATTCACCTTGAGGATCTGCTCCAGAAGCTGAAACAAACAGGGATAACGGCGCTGCCATAGCTGGCACAGGCTGCTCCTCCAGGACCCGCTGGGACCCAGACGGCCCAGGGAGCAAGTGCGTGGGGCCTTGCTGAGCTTCCATCTGGGTGGTTTCAGCCCATCTGGAAGTTCTGGTCCCTTGCTCAGCTCTCTCCCCTCCTAGGAGGCCCCTTCACCCTCCTATCCAGCCTCCTGAGTGAGAGGAAGTCTCTAACAAAGGAGCCCTTTGCAGAGGTTTCAAGCCCTGGGTCTGAGGCATGGTGGGTGGGAGGGGCCCCAGTTCAGAGAACAGAAGACTAACACGAGCCTCAGAGAAGGAATCAGCCTCCAGTCGGGGGCCTTTGTCCCCGACCCCTTGCATTTAGGGTAGCCGAAGAGGAACCGCTCTGCTTGCCTCAGGAAAGCACCCTGATATAGGGTGCCAGTGGCAGGTTAAGTGCCTTACCTGCCAGGGGTAGACCCAGCCTCTGGAACAGACTCCAGAGGCGCAGCCCAGGAGCTGGTGGAGGCTGTGAGCCACGGCCTAGACAGCCTGGTACGTGTTGTAGGCAGAGCTCATGGAGAACGCTCCAAGTGTGGGCATCTGTGCCGTGAAAGCCCAGCACTCTCCACACAGCTGGTTGCTGCTGCACCAGGAGCCCCTGAGGCAAGGCCCAAGGGCTCCTTTGTCTGCCCAGACATAGGGCTCTTCAAACTCCTTCAGGCCAGGGACACGCCTCTGTGGGATGGCCACACCCAGCACTGTGCCAATGCCCCAGATCCCAGGCACGTTGCTGATGTGTCTGGAGGTGGCCCAGTCTTCTGAGGCGATCCACACCTCGGCAGTCAGCTTAGCCAGCACCACGGACTCAAAGAACACCCTGGCCAGCTGCCTGCCGGAGAAAACGACCACGACCGCGGTCCTCGCTTGGGCCAGGCAGCGTATCACGCTCTGCATCCTCTCATCGCCCGGCTGGGTAGAGAAAGGCACAGTGTCCTTGAAGGCAACGCAGATGCCCTGCTGGGTGGCCTGGTCCTCCAGTGCCTGCACCCCTAGCTGCCCGTAGTCACCTTCACTGCCCACCATGGAGATCCAGACCCACCCGAACCTCCGCGATGGCAGCATCAAGATCTCCACCTGGCGCTCATCACTTGGGATGGTGCGCAGAAAAGAGGGGCAGAGCCGCTTCACGCTGAGCATCACGCTGCTGGCATCAGAGCTGACCTGTGGGGTTCAGTTCAGCAAGTTCTGTGGCATCAGCCTCGAATGAGGGCCCCCCCAGTGCCAGCCCTGTGCTGGGCGCGGGGACACGGGGAGGAAGGAGACAAGGTCCTGGCCTAGGGTCTCAAGCAGAGCACCACTTGACACACGAGGCTAACAGGTTACAAGTCAGGTAGGGAGCAGGTCCCCAGGGAGACTTCTGGGAGAAAAATGGGAATCTGTCCTGTGGACAAAGGGACCACAGCCGCATGCAGGGAGTGAAATGGGGTGTGTGTGTGTGTGTGTGTGTGTGTGTGTGTGTGTGTCCCTTCAGGGACTTCCACTCGGCTGGAGATAAGATCCAGGAAGAAAGAGAGCCTGAGCAGGTGTGTCTGGTCAGGGTGGGAAGCCTTAGCCCCCTGCTGGGGGGCTGGGGCTTTATCCCAAGGCCTCAGGGTTTAGGCAGGGAAGTGACATCAGACTTGTGTTTTAGGAGTGTATCTCTGATCAGTGAGGAACATGTTTAAAAAGGCTCAAGGCCAGGCGAATTCCCTGGCTATCCAGTGGTTAGAACTCCAAGCTTTCACTGCTAAGGGCGCAAGTTCAATCCCTGGTCAGGGAACTAACAACAACAACAAAAAGGCTCAAGGCCAGAGTCACAGAGAACTCCTAGGACCTGATGGAATCATCTAGATGAGAGGGGAGGGCGGTCAGTTAAAGCTGCATCAGTGGCCATAGAGAAGAAGGGACAGCTGGCAGCGGTGAGGGCCCCCTCCCCCACTGACCCCCGGCAGAGGCCGTGGAGATGAGCTAAATGTAGGGGCAGGGAAGGGAGTGAAGGTGGGACTGCAGGGTTTCTGGCTTCCCTAGAGACAGTCACTCTGCCACACGGGCCAGGCAGGGGATGCAGGAAGACAAGAGGCTTGTGTTACGTGGGGAGGGAAGTTCATCTGGGGGCCTGCTGGGTCCATGAAGCGGAGACGCTGGGCGCTGGGCGAGCGTCTGGAAATCAGGCTGGTGCTCAGGGGTCAGAAGGAAGGTGGAGACAGGAATTTCAGCCCCGTCCTCCTCGGCCTGCCTGGGAAGGGGAGGGGTCTGCCCTAGGGAGTCACCGCCTTCTCAGAGGAGATGGGGGCCGGTGGTGGGGGCAGAATTCTCTAAAGGAGACCAAGAAAGAAGTGCCCCAAGTGAAAGGGTCATAAATGCTAAGGGAAAGTGTCAAAATGGCCAAATGGAGGGACTTCCCTGGCTGTCCAGTGGTTAAGACTGGAAGCTCTCAATGCAGGGGGCATGGGTTTGATCCCTGGTCGGGGAGCTAAGATCCCACATGCTGAGCAGCATGGGGCCAAAAAAAAAAAAAAAAAAGATCAAATGGATTAAAGGCCACCTACTGGGCCCTGCACCAGCCCACCTGAGCAAGACGGTCCTAGCCACCTGAACCACGTCCAGTCCCTACCCAGCTGCACCTTCCAGCACCGGCTAGAAGGGCAGAGTCCAGGGCAGCGGAGGGAGGAGTTAAGGCAAAGAGGGAGAAGCAAAGAGGAACAGAGGACTCTTCGGAGAAGCCTGCATGGAAGCAGGGCAGGGTCAGCCAGGTCTGAGAGGAGAAGCGCCTGGAGGGAAGAGGAGGAGGACAGACAGACGGGCAAGCGTGTGGGTGGGGGAGGAGGCCCAGGGAGAGGTCGATGGATGAGCAGAGTAGGGGAAGGACGGGGCTGACCCGCACAGGGACAGATGCCACACCTCTGAGCCTGAGTCTGGGGGGCTGGGAAACAAAGGGTGTTCAGTTCTGCACAAAGGTGATAGGACAGCGGGAGGAGAAAGAAGGGCAGAAGTTTCCGAGGAGAAAGGATTTTCCAGTGAGCACTGAGGCAGGGAGACCTGGAAGCCGCGCTTGGACAGGAAGGAATGCCAGGCAGGTGACTAACGAGCCCAGGAAGTCCAGGCTGGCCTCAGGTGCGGCGAGCCGCCTCCGACCAGCAGAATGACGAGTCGCCACACGCA
>NW_020837953.1:48248663-48614480 GCF_003676395.1 Aethalodelphis obliquidens
TTACTTCAGCTTCCTGCTGCGTGGCAGTTAGCTGACCGCGCCCTACACTCAGGCATGGCAGCTCCTGCCCACCCACCCCAGCCCACATTGGACTTGGCAGGAGGGGAGATGAGCGAACTGCCAGGGCGCCAGCTTATCAGGGGCATCAGGAAGGGGCTCAGCAGGGCTGCAGTGGTGGCAACATAGTTGCTGGCGTCGGGCCCAATCACCGCCACAATCGCAGGGGAGTAGTGGGCAGGGTCTCCTTGGCTCTCCACGTAGCGCGTCCCTGGCGGGCTCAGCGTGGCAAACACGTTGGCTGACTCCGAGCACCCGTCGTACGGCTTGTACCCCAGGGTGACGTTGGGCAGCAGGGCGGTGGAGTTGTTTATCTCCTCGATGCCAAACTGCATGGCCTGGAAGAGGTGGTAGCCGTGGCCATTGAAGGTGCTAGGCCTGTAGGGAAAGCCAGGCTGAGAGCTGAAAAGGGCAAAAGGCCCTGCTGAGACCCTCTGGTCTCCTGGAACCCCAGGCTTGGGGGGTAGAAAAGAACCTCTGAGGTCATCTGTTCAGCCCCCTACAACCATGACCTCAGTGTGGACCCTGTGGCACACATGGTTCTGTTGACAGGCCTTCGGAGAGGTAGGGGGCAAATTGGAGAAATACACATACCATGCCCACCTCCCCCCAAACAAGCATGTTAGCACTGAAAGGCTCCCAAGTCCTGTAGGAGAGAAACCTGCTATATGAGTCAGGGTTCTCCAGAGAAACAGAACCAAGATGAGATGCATACATACATACACAGAGAGAGAGAGGGAGAGGGAGACAGAGTGAGAGAGACAGCAAACAAGAGAGGTTTGTTTTAAGGAGTTAGCTCATGGGATTATGGGGGCTGGCTAGTCTGGGATTTGCAGGGCAGGCTAGAAATTCCCATGAGACTTTATTTTGCAGTCGAGGCTGAGGCTGAAGGTGGAGTTCTTTCTTTTTCCAGGGACCTCCATCTTTTAAGGTCTTCAACTGTTTGGATGAGGCCCACCTACATGATGGAGGGCAATCTGCTTTACTCAGTCTATTGATTTAAACATTAACCACATCTATGGGAATTCTCTGGTGGTCCAGTGGTTAAGACTTCACCTTCCAGTGCAGTGGGTGTGGGTTCGATCCCTGGCTGGGAGCTAATGTGCCACATGCCTCACGGCCAAAAAAACCAAAACGTAAAACAGAAGCAATATTGTAACAAATTCAGTAAAGACCTTAAAAATGGTCCACATCAAAAAAATCTTAAAAATAGACAAATATTAACCACGTCTAAAAATACCTTCACAGCCACATCTAGACTGGTGTTTAACCAAACAACTGGGCACCAGGCCCTAGCCAAGTTGACACATGGAATTAACCACGGTCCATGCTTAACCTTGTTTAACTAGTACTTTTCACTGGGACACTCATGCCTGTGATGAGGGCCTGTGTTCCTCATGGCCTCTCTGGGAAACACCGACAAGGGCGCACTGGGGACATGATTCAGCCCTCCTTGGAGAGTGTGCCAGCCTGTTCCATTTCCCAGCCTCTCTGCTTGTTGCTAGGCTCTCCCATCGTTCCTATCACTCCTGTCCTTGAGTCACTGGAAGGAAATGCAGTCCCTCCTGCCCGTGACAGCCCTTCAGTTACCTGAAGCCGGTTTTCATATGTCTCCTCCTCAAGTCTTTTCTTCCCAGCCTCCCACCTGTAGCTCTCTGGGCCAGTCCTCCTGCGCCAGGCTTTCCAGAACCTTCCTCCTGGGCTGGCTGTCAGGTGTGCTTCATGTTTCGGGCATCCTACTGCTGAGCCATGATACCTTCAAGCTGCCCAAATCTAACACTTGTATGGATGGCAAGAAACTATCTTCTTTATAAGAAAAGCCGTTGTTTTTTCTACCTAGACTGTTGACTTCATGAAGACACCAACCGAATTTATCTTTGCTAAGCTCCTGAAGCTTCTACTGCTGTGTGTTCCCACATGGGGGGAAGCCTCCCCTGGAGGACTGTACTTGCCATCTGGGAGACTAAGGAGTGTGAACTTGGGGAGGAATGGGGTGGGGGAGGAGGCGGAGGAGGGGAAAGGCCATGCTTGCTTAATCCTTGCCATCTAGTTACATCACAAAGCCAGGAAACAACTGGCATGGAATTAAAAGACAAAGGACTCTAACAGCCAGGGCAAAAGGACATATTACAAAGTGGAAAGTGTATTACAAGGTGCCAGGGAAGGGGCTAGCTAGCACTTGAAGGTGGCGCCTGCAGGTTGGGTAGGGACTGGAGGCAGCTCAGACGGTCACCCCAGAGGCAGAACGGGCAGGGTCTTGCTGAGGGGGGCTGGCACAGGGCCCCTAGGCATGGGCCCCCCATAGGTGACAGTTCTGCTGACCCCTCACTCACCTGCCACAGAAGGTCACTGTGGGTCTGCATCTCACCCCTAGATGGTCACCGTGGAGAGGAAACTGGCCCGCAAGCAGGTAATCCCCAGGGAGGCTGAAGTCAGAGGAGGACGCAGTGCCGTGGCAGCTGAAAGCCCAGCAGCAGGAGAGGGAAAGCTGCAGGCCGATGAAGCGCGCCCCCCAGAGTAACATGCTGGCCAGACCTCCCTGGCACCTGGCATGGCCGCGCCGCGCCCTGGGACCAGGCCGGGCCGTTTAACTAGAATGGTCGGCAGCTGCCCATGCTTCCCAGTTTCATGCCTTTGAAAGGGGTGGGACTGGAACCCAGTTATAGGAAGCGGGCTGTTTGCCTCCAGCGTCTGGGGCTGCAGTCCTCCTCAGGAACCGGGCAGGGTAAAGGCACAGGTGCAAACCAGGTGGCACCCACTGGCCCTTCCTCTGGACGGTTGTGGGTTCTGTCCTTGCACTGCTGCCTGTGGCTTCACCTGGCTCAGAAAGAGAGCCCTGGTATTTGGGGGCGGGCAGAGGAAGGCTGGAACACATCTTCTCTGGGGCCCTTGAGGAACAGGGTGTGGAAAGTTGCTCTCTGGGAGCTGAGGATTTTAAAACCTTTTACCTGGGCCTCAGTTGACCCAGTGAGACAAGGCTTTGAGTTAAACTTGCAACTCCACACACCCACCCCAGTCCTCAGTATCCTGAAATTGAAATTCTGAGTAAATCATCCCGATTTCGCCTTGTTATAAACAGGGTTGCTCCCTTCAGCTCAAAGACAAATGCATGCAAATAGACTGGTTTTGTTTAAAACGTCAATCCTGGCGCTTTCTCTGCAGGAAAAAAAAATCCTAGGTGGATTTCCGGAGAGGTGGCCTTGGACTCAGGGTATCTGACTCCCTCTCCAGGCAGCCGGGGTGGGGCTTTTGCATAATGTAAATGGAGCCTTCGTTGGGACTCCCGGCCCGGGTGTCGCCCCAGGCGGCCCCCAGATCCGCGCCCCCCCCCCCGCCCCGCCCCGCGAGAGGGCCAGAGCCTCCAAGGGGCCGGGTGAGGCCCGGGGGCGCTGCCGAGGCCGCCGGCAGAGGACGCCAGCGACTCCCAGGTCGCCGGACGGGCCGCGGGGGCGGAGCGACGGGATCTCGCGAGATTGTCGAGGAGCAGGCGCCGGTGGGCAGCATGGCCGACTCGCTGCTGCTGTTTACGAGGGGTCCTTCTCGCTCCACGTGGCTGCGGGCCCGCAAGGCCCGGCAGCACCTCATCCTCAGCTACCGGCCCCGCCGCCGGCTCGGGAGGCTGCGCTGGCGCAGCCGAAGGCGCTTTCGGCGGCGACTGCTGCAGGCCCAGGCGGCCGGCGTGGACTGGCGGGAGGGCGGCTGTCTGGTGTCGCGTGCGGCGGCGCCCCGGAGGCACAAGACCGCGGCCCCCAGCCCCCGCCCGCCCGAGGATCCGGCCCCGAGTTGTTCCGCGATCCTCCCCATCCCGCCTGTGCGGTCGGCCGGCTCGGGCCGCGCCGTGTTGCTGCTGCCGCTGGGGCAGGTAGGTCGCGCCCGGGGAGCCGGCAGGGCGGAGCGGGGAGGGTAGGGACGCAGCCCCGGGAGCTGCAGGCTGGGAGAGGCCCGTGTCCCCCTGCGGGTTCTTTGGACGCATTCCTCGGGCGGTGGTGCTGGGCAGAGCGTAACAAGGACCCTCCCGAGGGAATTCTAAGTCTTCGGGGCTGGAGGGGCTTTAATAGTAATGATAATAATAGGTAGCATTTACCGAGTGCTTAGAAATGTCAGGCTCTAAGTGTTCTAAGTATTTGGGGCATGTGAACCCATTTAGTACCCATGCATGCTCTACGGAGTCATTACCGCTAGGAATGTTTACAGAAAGAAAGAATATAGCTTAGGTAACTTGCCAGAAAGCTATACAGCAGAGGTAGGTAGAGCCAGCAGTCAAACCCTGGCAGCCTGATTGCAGGGCCCCTGACGTTCACCTGAACGTTGGTCTGGGAGGTCCCCCGCAATACAGGAGGGAGATGAAAACCCCAGAACGGGAGAGACTCGGCAGGCGCTGGACATTTGTAAGAACAGGGAGCCAGGAGTACAGCAGAGCTGAGTTCAGGGGTCCCCCCTGGGTCAGTGTTCACCAGACTCTCTGTCCCTGTAGCTGCCATAGGATATGATCTTAGGTTAAAAAAATTAATATTTTAATCTATTAGTTTAAAATACTAGATAGTCACCTACAAGGTATTCTGTTACTTGGAAATCAGTCTCCTTTTGATGTCTGAGTAGCCAGTTAAGATCTTAGAAGTTTTCTGTCATTGGTAACAGAATCTGTAACCTTATTTCTTCCTTTATTTTTTCTTTCCCTCTAGGGCTTTACTTTTAGCGGGATCTGTCGTGTGACCTGCCTCTATGGCCAGGTGCAGGTGTTTGGTTTTACCATCAGCCAAGGCCAACCTGCCCAAAACGTCTTCTCTACCTATACCCACTGTCGCCTGACTATCAATGCAGTTCATTACTCAGTGCATGAGAAAAGCAAGAAGGAGATGAAAAGGGAAGCCCAAAGTTTGCTCAGATCTCATCTGAACCAAGGTAATGAAAAAAACTGCGTGATTTACTAAGGATGTATCATAATAAGGTGAATAATTTTTTTTTTTTTTTTTTTGGCTGCGCTGCCCGGCATGTGGGATCTTAGTTCCCCGACCAGGGATTGAACCCGTGCCCCCTGCATTGGAAGCACAGAGTCCCTGGACGGCCGGGAAATCCCAAGGCGAATAATTTTCAGATGCTTACTATGGCCTAGAACTTGTACTCTTTACTGTATCTATTTAAACTCTCACCAGGGTCTTGAGAGTGAAGCTATTGTTTTCACGATTTTACAGATGAGAAAAGTTGCCCAAGGCCACACAGCATTTAGGTAGCAAACCTGGATTGACTTCTCCACCCAGGTGTGCTCCTATCATGCAATATGGCCTCCTGGAAAAGTCTCTTAAACATAATTCCTAGTCTCCAAAAGTTTGGAAAATAGCAGAGGAGAGGGAGGTCCTAAAGGGCATAGAGTTTAATGGCGTGCTATTTCTAAGGTAGTTTATATCTCTCTTTACAGATGACAGATACTGTTTGATGAAGAATTTTTCTCCTCTGTGTTCCATTCTGTTGCTGGAACGTCTGAAAACCTCCACTGTGAACTTCATAATCAGCCATCCAGGTTTATCTTACGTTTTCGTACAAGAGGTAGAACCAGTTTTCATTCAGAGTTTTGCTAATTACTTTCACCAAAACAGTCAGATGACTATGTAGGATGCCCCTTTGGAAGATCAGTCTGTCTGTCACGTTGTGCTGTAAGTCGTACAGAATGTGACATGTGTGTAAAGTAAAAGTAGTCAGTATAGAAGGCTATATCGTGAAAATTGTCTCTTCTACCCCCCTTAGCTTCATTCCCCAGAGAAAGTCATCGTTTTCTACTATAGTTGGTTCAATGCCTTTTGATATTTCTTCAGTGGTTATCTTTATATTTTTTTAAATGGTTATCTTTATATTTTGATTTACTAACTTGAGACAGTATGAATTTTCTCTAAACTCTGAATGAGAATGAGTAATTTCAGTGTACTTACACTTTATCCCATCTCTCTCTTCACCTCCAAATTTTTGCTGCCCTTAGTATTAATTTCCTGAAGTCGGGTCGGTCACTATAATTATCTCCCACGAGCCAGTAGACCGAGTCAACTCTATAGGAACATCAGACAGACTGGGTGTGAGGTGTGAGTGCTTGGGGGCACGGAGACGGGGCGCTGTGGGAGGAGACTTAAATCTGTAGCTTAAAGATGCCTCTTAGACATTCAGCTGGAGATGTCAAGTGGGAGGTTCAGTGTGTGAGTCAAGTTCAGAGAGGAGGTTGGGAATGTAAATTTGGGAGCTTTCAGCAGAAGAGGGTTCTGGAGCCCATGAGACAGGATAGTAATGCCAAGGAGTTGATACAGGTAAAAAACGAGAAGGTTCAGGGTCTGAGCCCAGAGCAACAAAGACTGAGCACAGCAGGTGGGCGTGGTCGGGGAGCCGCTGGAGGACACGGAGGCCCCGCTGCAGCTGATGGTGAGATGAGGCCTGAGAAGGGAACTTGGGTGCAGAATCACCATCTGGACAAGAGTGGTTTCATTGCATTGCTGAGGGGGCTGGCCTGACTGGAATGGGGTCAAGACCTGGGGAAGAGTGGAACTCAAGGGTTTAGTAGTAAGGGATTTTGCTTTTAGAGAGTTTAGCTGTTAAAGGGAAGAAAGAAATGAAACAGTGGTGGGAGGAGTGAACATGAACTAGAGAGTTCTGGTTTTTGTGCAGGTGGATGGAAAACAACCTCGTGATTGAACACAGCAGGTGGGAAAGATCCACAGGAGAGCACGCTGGTGCATGAGGGAGAGGATGGCTGGAGCGAGGTGGGGGATTGGACCGCGAGGGACGGGTTCTGGTGTCTGTGGAGGGTTGGCCTTAGGAGCAGAGGCAGTTCCTTCAGAGAGGCCGAAGGCAGTGCCTGGGACAGAGCCAGAGGCAAGGGGAAGGTCTCTTCTGATTGCTTCCCCTTAAGCTGTGAAATGGTTCAAGGTTATCACCTAGGGAGTAGGAGGGGGTTGGAGGCTGGAAGATACGAAACAAGGGCAGGACAATGAATGGGCTCTTGTGTCATGTAAATTTAATCTAGTACAGAATCCAGCAGCTTGGTCGGAGCCATAGAGAAGGGAATGGAAATCCCTTGTTACCAAGTGAATGTTTCAGATGCCACGATCAAACTCATTCTTTTTTCATTTATTTTCAGCTTTTGTTTTGTCCCTGCGACTTTCCCAACCAGCACTGTTTATCCTCCTTATGATCTTTGTTGGATAACTTTCCTTTCCACACTTACGCGTTAACACATTCTGGAATTATATTTTCATATAAGGCAAATAGTAAACTTTCGCTTATCTCATTTTATAAGATGTACTTGTTCTTCCCTCAGTGATTGATAGTTGAGCGGAGTGTAGAATTACAGGTTCACAGAAGTTTTCCTAGAAACCTTGAAGGACTTGCTCTACTGTTTTCTAGAATCCAGAATACCTGCTAGGAATCCTCACCCCAGGCTGATTCTTGCTCCTTTTTTTTTTGCGGCACGCAGGCCTCTCACTGTCGTGGCCTCTCCCGTTGCCGAGCACAGGCTCCAGACGCGCAGGCTCGGCGGCCATGGCTCACGGGGCTAGCCGCTCCGCGGCATGTGGGATCCTCCCGGACCGGGGCACGAACCCGTCTGTGTCCCCTGCATCGGCAGGCGGACTCTCAACCACTGCGCCACCAGGGAAGCCCCTTGCTCCTTTTATGAGGTCCTTCTCCTCAGGGTTGATGAATTGCATGCGGATGTGATCATGGGTGGGGTCTCTTCCTGGGTCCTCCCTTATTCCATCTGAGACCCACTTGCTTCTGCCAGGGCCCTGCTCTCATTCCTCCAGTGGCTTTCCTGTGGTTTCCTGCTACTTCTGCTAGAATGCCATCGGACTTCATGTCTCCACCTTCCACATCCTTTCAACTCTCTTTTTTTAAAGATTTATTTATTATTTATTTGTTTTTGGCTGCATCGGGTCTTAGTTGCGGCACGTGGGTGGTTCGTTGCGGTGCGCGGGCTTCTATCTAGTGGCGGTGGGTTTTTCTTTTCCTCTCGCTCTCTAGTTGTGGCACGCAGGCTCCAGAGTGCATGGGCTCTGTAGTTTGCAGCACGCGGGCTCTAGTTGAGGCGCGTGAGCTCAGTAGTTGTGGCGTGCTGGCTTAGTTGTCCCACAGCATGTGGGCTCTCAGTTCCCCGACCAGGGCTCGAACGCCCATCACCTGCATTGGAGAGCAGATTCTTTACTGCTGGACCACCAGGGGAGTCCCTCCTTTCAACTCTTTGTCTTTTTGCTTGATGTTTTTGGAGACTGTCTTGACTTTATTCCAAATCACTAACCTGTTCTACAGCTGGCGGCTTCGGTTGAATTTTTCTTGTGGCCATCACTTTTTTTTTTTTTTTTTTGGCGGTACGCGGGCCTCTCACTGTTGTGGCCTCTCCCTCCGCGGAGCACAGGCTCCAGACGCACAGGTTCAGCGGCCATGGCTCACGGGCCCAGCCGCTCCGCGGCATGTGGGATCCTCCCGGACCGGGGCACGAACCCGCGTCCCCTGCATCGGCAGGCGGACTCTCAACCCCTGCGCCGCCAGGGAAGCCCCTTGTGACCATCACTTTTAAATTTTCATGCAGTTTCTTTTTCTCTGGAGTCTCCTGCAGAGGTGGTGGCAGCTTGGTAGTAAGCGTAAGCTATGAAAATAGAGACATGGACGGCTTTGGGAGTCAACAAGACTTACCGGAGGGTTGGATTTGGGGGGTGAGAGAAAGGGAGGGATCAAATTTATCTTTTGTAGCTCACAACTACATAAGTCTTATTAATTTAGAACTGGAGAAAAAGAAGTGTGCTTGTTTTCATCTTTTCTTAAAGTTTACATTGTTACTTTCAGATTCCAACTTTCCAGATTAACTCTGAGTATTTCGCCTTGAAATCTGTCGGCATTAGAAGAGAGAGAAAAAAAAACGGCCTTCGTTTAACCGAGAGTGCCTTTTCAGTCATGGAAGAGTTAGTCAGCATTTCTTGTGGTGAGTAACAGGTACCGGTACAGTCTAGCGTTTATCCACCAAAGCCTCAGAGGGTTACTGTTGATGATTAGCGTCCTAAAGAAGGTGGCTAATTTTAGGGGTCAATGTTTGTTTCACCTCCAGAAGAAGCAGACGGCTGCCCTGTCATTCTGGTTTGTGGCTCTCAGGACATTGGAAAGTCAACATTTATTAGATACCTGATTAACCAGTTGTTAAATAGGTAAGCGTATTTTTGACATATTGCTAGATTTTTGGCAGGAAGTAGGATTTTTGATTTGAGAAACTAGATGGGAATGCATCCTGACTCCTAAGTAGAGATTATATACAACCCTGCAAAGCCACTCAGCTGAGTGAGGCCGTCTGGTTATACCAGGCTTTGGGGTGAAGTGATGGCGCTCTCAGGTATACCCACCTTCCCTGTCGGTGAGCTCGTGACAGTTGTCACTTGCTCTCTGAAAATGTATTTGTCCAAATCCAGAGAGTCAGGGTAGGGATAAATTCTGTTGTATTTTAAAAATAAAATGTTAAGAAAGGCAAAATTTTATCCACATGTTGAGTGGACACTGTGGCCTTGCCTGCGTCCCACTTTCTCTTTACCGTCCTTCTGCTGTGTTGGTTGTCGTCTTCGGAGCGTCCTGCCTGTGAGGCTGCACGGGGTGGATTATGCCTGTGCCTCACGTAGAATCTTTACAATCTGATGTACCCTTTGGGCACAGCAAAACTTGTTAAGATTTTCTTTCTTTCTTTTAAATTTTCAGTATCTCCTGCATTGACTATTTGGAATGTGATCTGGGACAGACAGAATTTACTCCACCAGGTTGCATTTCTCTACTTAATGTTACAGAACCGGTTCTAGGTATGTATTATATACTTTTTAAATGTCTTGGTTTTATACAGTGCGAAAGTAATGATACAGAAAGTTCAAAGAGGGCTTCCCTGGTGGCGCAGTGGATAAGAATCCGCCTGCCAGTGCAGGGGACACGGGTTCGTGCCCCGGTCTGGGAGGATCCCACATGCCGCGGAGCAGCTGGGCCCGTGAGCCATGACTGCTGAGCCTGCACTTCCGGAGCCTGTGCTCCACAATGGGAGAGGCTGCAGCGGTGAGAGGCCCGCGTACCACAAAAAAAAAAGAAAAAAAATTGACATTGATTTAATACTATTAACTATTGATATAATACTATTAATTAATCTATAGGTCTTTTTTCAGAATTCATCAGTTATCCTACTAATATCCTTTTTATATTTCAGAATCCAAATCAGAGTCCCACATTGCCTTTTTTTTTTTTGGCTTTGCCTTGAGGGTTTGCAAGATCTCGGTTCCCCAACCAGGGATTGAACTCTGGCCACGGCAGTGAAAGCCCGGAATCCTAACCACTAGGCCACCAGGGAACTCCCACGCTGCTTTTTTGTAATACAAAAATATACATAATATGAGATTTATCATTTTAACTATTCATGTGTACAGTTCGGTGGCATTAAATACATTCCTAGTGTTGTGTAACCACCACCGCTATCTACCTCCAAAACTTTTTCACTGTCCCAAACTGAAATGCTATACCTGTTAAACAGTAGCCCATTCCCCACCCCAGTCCCCCACAGCCCTTAGGTACCGCTAGCCTACTTTCGGTTCCTATGAATTTGCCTAATTAGGCACCTCATATAAGTGGAATCATGCAATATTTGTCCTTCTGTGTCAGGCTTTTTTCACTAAGCATAAAGGTTTTAAGTTCTGTTCATATTGTAGCATATGTCAAAAGTAATTCCTCTTTATGGCTGAAAATTATTCCATTATGTCACATTTTGTTTATCCTTTTAACTGTTGATGGACACTTGGATTGTTTTCATTTTCTGCCTATTGTGATCTTGAACAAAGTAGTTGTGGTGTGCAGGCTGTGGAGCGCGGGCTTAGTTGCCCCACGGCATGTGGGATCTTAGTTCTCCAGCCAGGGATGGAACCCGTGTCCCCTGCATTTTAATTATGACCTTTCTGTGGATGCAAAGTGATATCTCTTTTTGGTCTTGATTTGCATTTCCCTAATGACTAATGGAGTTGAGCATCTTTTCATGTGCTTATTGGCCATTTGTACCTCTGCTTTGGAGAAATGTCTAGTTTAGTCCTTTGCCCATCTTTTTAATTAATTAGTTTATTTTTGGCTGCGTTGCGTCTTCGTTGCTGCACGTGGGCTTTCTCTAGTTGCGGCGAGGGCGGGCAGTGCACGGGCGTCTCATTGCAGTGGCTTCTCTTGTTGCGGAGTGCGGGCTCTAGGTGCGCGGACTTCGGTAGTTGTGGCACGGGGGCTCAGTAGCTGTGGCGCATGGGCTTAGTTGCTCTGTGGCATGTGGGATCTTCCCGGACCAGGGCTCAAACCTGTGTCCTCTGCATTGGCAGGTGGATTCTTAACCACTGCGCCACCAGGGAAGTCCCCCTTTGCCCATTTTTGAATTGGGTTCTTTGTTTTTGTTGAATTTAGGAGTTCTTTATATATTCTGGATGTTAATTCCTTACTTCTAGGAATTTTGTCAGTTTTTGCTCTAACACTTAGGTCTTTGATCCATTTTGAGTTAATTTTTGTGTATGATACAAGGGAGGGTCCAACTTTGTTCTTTTGCACGTGGATGTCCAGTTTTCCAATATCCGTTTGTTGTCCTTCCCCCACTGAGTGATCTTGGCACCCATGTTGAAAATCATTCTGGACTCTTTATTCTATTCCTTTGGTTTATGTCTGCCCTTAGGCCAGCACCACACTTTTAATTACTGTACCTTTGTAGTAGGTTAAAAGTTGGGAAATGTGAGTCCTCCAACTTTATTCTTTTTCAAGATTGTTTGGCCTTTTGGGACCCTTTGCAATTCCATATGAATCTGAGAATAGGCTTTTCCATTTCTGGGGAAAAGGCTATTAGAATTTTGATAGGGATTGTTTTCAGTCTGTAATTTTTTAGGTCTTCTTTAATTTCTTTTCTTTTTTTTTTAATATTTATTTATTTTGGCTGCGCCAGGTCGTAGGTCTTAGTTGCGGCACACGGGACCTTCCTTGCAGCATAGGGTATCTTTAGTTGTGGCATGCAGACTTTTAGTTGTGGCATGTGAGATCTAGTTCCCCGACCAGGGATTGAACCCGGACCCCCTGCATTGGGAGCACAGAGTATTACCCACTGGACCACTAGGGAAGTCCCTTTTTTTAAAAAATAAATTTATTTATTCATTCATTTAATTTAATTTAATTTTTTTTTTTTGGCTGCATTGTGTCTTTGCTTGCATGCCGTTTTTCTCTAGTTGCTGAGAGCGGGGGCTACTCTTTGTTGCGGTGCGCGGGCTTCTCATTGCAGTGGCTTCTCTTGTTGCAGAGCACAGGCTCTAGGCATGCGGGCTTCAGTAGTTGTGGCACACAGGCTTCAGTAGTTGGGGCTTGCGGCCTCTAGAGCGCAGGCTCAGTAGTTGTGGCGCACGGGCTTAGTTGCTCCGCGGCATGTGGGATCTTCCCGGACCAGGGCTCGAACCCTTGTCCCCTGCGTTGGCAGGCAGATTCTTAACCACTGCGCCACCAGGGAAACTCCCTTTTTAATTTCTTTAAGCAGTATTTTACCTCCTTGGTTAGATTTATTCCTAAGGATTTAATTCTTTTAGTTATTGTAAGTGGAATTGCTGTTCTAATTTCCTTTTCATATTGCTAATTGCTGGTGTATAGAAACATAACTGACTTTTGTGTTTTGATCTTATGCCCTGTAACTTTACTGAATTCCTTTATTACCTCTAGTAGCATTCTTGTGAATTCTTTGGGATTTTCTACATATAAGGTCATGTCATCTGTGAATAGAGATAGTTTTATCTCTTCATTTCCAAGTTGGATGCCTTTTATTTCTTTTTCTTGTCTGGTACCTCTGGCTAGAACCTTTAATACAGTGTTGAATAGAAAGTAAACATCATTTCCTTGTTCCTGATCTTGGCGGTAATGCGTACAGTCTTTTACCATTAAGCAAAATGTTAGCTGTGGCTTTTTCACTTTACCTCTGTCAGGTTGAAGAAGTTGTCTTCTATTCCTAGTCTATGAAATGTTTTTTATCATGGAAGGATGTTGGATTTTGTCAAATGCTTTTTCTGTTCCTGTTCAGGTAATTGTGTGACTTTCGTTAAGTTGATTTTTAAAGGAAGCAGACGGTATCACATTAGGTTGCTAGATATATTAGCGATTTAACACGCTTTTAGTCAGTAAGAATTTTTAAATACATTTACTTTATTTTAACAGCTTTCTAAAAAATACGTGTTTAGGTTGGGATAGGGAGGGTGGGAGGGAGACGCAAGAGGGAGGAGATATGGGGATATCTGTATATGTATAGCTGATTCACTTTGTTATAAAGCAGAAACTAACACACCATTATAAAGCAATTATGCTCCAATAAAGATGTTAAAAAAAAAAAAAATGTTTAGGGGAGGCCCCTAGTGACCTAATGTTTAGGATTCCAGGCTTTCACTGCCATGGCCTGGGTTCAGTCCCTGGTCTGGGAACTGAGATCCTGCAAGCCACACAGCGCAGCCAAAAAAGAAACATTGTTTAGACTTAGCTCTTTAGCTGTTTTCGTTGTTCCTCTTTTACATTTTCTCTACTTCATTTAATTTTTTTTCCTTTTTTATCCCTTAGTATTTCAGTGGGTATTTCTAAAAACAAGGACACTGCTGTGTAATCATAGTACAACCACCAGAATCAGGGTAGTAACATTGCTACAGTGTGGTTACTCGATTTGGTCCACTGTTCCAATCATCTGTGTAGGCCCAGTGTGTACTTACAAATCTTCAGTCCCCTTTAGTCTGGAACAGTTCCTCCGGCTTTTCTTATCTTTTAGGACCTTGACAGTTTGAGGTGCGTTTGTAGGCTCCCCTGTGGTTCGATTTAGAAGCGACGCTGTTCTCCGTGTGTCATGTCAACATGCTGTCAGTTTGTCCTGTTGCCAGACATGTTAGCTTTGATCAGTTGGTTAAGATAGTGTTTGCCAGTGTTTTCCACTCTAACTAGCTGTGCTATTTTTATCTTCTTCTGGGTGTCATTTCTTCTAGATCCTCTCCATGGACAGAGTTAGGGAATATGCATATGCTTAAACCCATGCATGTCATGTATGTACGTATATGTGTGTGTGTGTGCACATATATGTACACACACATATTTCTGTGTGTGTGCACATATATGTACACACACATATTTCTGTGTCTATCTCTATCTGTCTGTTTATTAAGAGCCATGAGTTTGCACTGATCTTTTTTTTTTTTTTTTTGGCCACACCACGTGGCTTGCGGGATCTTAGCTCCCTGACCAGGAATCGAACCTGGGCCCCCTGCAGTGGAAGCGTGGAGTCCTAACCACTGGACCGCCAGGGAGTTCCCTGCACTGATCATTCCGATTCTAATCTAGCGCCCAGGGTTCATTCTAGGTAGCCTTCCCCCTTCCATATTTGTAAGTTCCTTCTCTGATGGTAAGAACCCTGGCTGCCGTTACTCGCAGTATATTTACATATTTGCTCAGTCCCCTTGTATTGGCTCAGTCCCTCGACTACGCAGGCCACCCTCTCTGTTGTGGGCTGCCCCGAATCCCCTGGCCCCGACCTGGAGGGGAGCCTCGCCAGCTCTTTCCCAGGCGGCCTCGCCCCAACCGCATTGACCAAGGCCCTTGCCCCGCCAACTGTGTTGCGACGTCGTCCTGGCCACCTGTCTGCTGTGGGCTCTGGCCCCAGCCAGAGGGGATGGACAGACTGCTGTTGTGATTAGGGAGTATCAGCTCTGGAGCTGGACCACCTGAGTTCAAGTCCAGCTGATTTCTACTAGCTGTGTGACCTTGGTCAGGTTAATCTCTTTCTCAATTTCCTTGTCTGTAAAAATGGGGAAAAGTAATGCTTCCTGTCTCACAGGGTGTTTATGAAAACTAGAGACTGTGTGTGTAGCATACGTAGGACACAGTACTGTAGTCCAACAGGTGACTGCTGCTGTTATTAATCGTCGTTTCCTTAGTGTGTAAGCCCTGTAGGGATGTTTGTTCAGTTCACAGAAATGTCCTAAGTATCTAGGACAATGCCCAGCATTCAGTAGGTGTCCAGTAAATGTTTGTTGAGTGAGTGGCTGTATTAGGACTTAGTTGGGGTTAACTGTGTACGTAATCGTGAGCGTGTCTTTGTATGAAGTTGACAGCTTAGGCTTCCGAAAGTAGGAGCACAGCTGTTCCTAGTGGTAGGACGGGCTCGGATTTCCTGAGGAGCTTCGTCAGTGACGATGGCTGGACCAGAACCCTCGCCGCCTCTTAGGTTCTCCCGGATCGATGACGCTCATCTTTATCGTCTTAGGACCACCTTTCACCCACCAGAGGACACCCCAGAAAATGGTCTATTATGGGAAGCCTTCTTGTAAAAACAGCTTTGAAAATTATATTGAGATAATAAAGTATGTGTTCAGCTCCTACAAGAGAGAGTCCCCTCTTATCGTCAACACGATGGGCTGGGTGGCAGGTAAGCCCGCCGAGGCGCATGGGTTGGACGGGAGGGTTGGGCAGTGGGGATAAGTGCGTGGCTTCCAGACATTAGTGCCGAAGCCCGGTTTTGGGGCAATTCCTTGTCTCAGAAGCAGTCCAGCTTTTTGCAGGAGTGCGTTGCCTCTCTGTGCGCTAACTGTGCTCCCGTGGTCTCCTTCCTCGTAGACGAGGGTCTCCTGCTTCTTATTGACCTGATCCGACTGCTGTCGCCCAGCCACGTCGTTCAGTTCAGCTCCGACCGGGGTAGGTACATGCCAGACCTCAGCCCAAGCTACGTGGACAACATGGACGGCTTGTACACAAAGAGCACGTCCAAAGTCAGAAACAGAGGGTTCCACCTGGCAGAATTTGCAGACAGTTTAGAATTTGCTGACGAAGAAAAGGAGAATCCACTTCTGTTTACTGGATTCAAACTGATGTCCGTTAAGTCGGAGTTTGTGTCTGGAAAAACTCCAAGAAATAGGTAAGCAAAGCATCATGGCTGGAGAAGTTAGTTTTCTTCAGTCTTACAAGGCCTTCTGTCCTCAATTCCTTCAAAGGAATAGTCCTCTAAAATTTTTCAGATCTCTGTCACAGCTATCTATTTATGAAGGAGAGTCAGTTATTTTCTGAATGGTTACTTTGCCAGTGGAAACATCCAGAATTGGCTTCCAGGTCTGTTTGCCAGGGCCTTTGACTTGAAGGATTTCCAGGGGGTTTATGGAAGGCCAGGGTCTGCAGATGCTAAGGTTGGAGCGTGGGCTGTGTGCGTAGAATCTGTGTGATGTCTCTAGTGGGAGGTGGGCCTGGAAGGTTAAATCTCTGTTTACCTCGTTGTGATTTCCTTTTCAGAGAATCACATAACAAAGTCCTTCGCGAGTTGGCAGTGCTGAGTTACCTTGGCCAGCTGCAGCCCCCAGTGCCAAAGCCACTGTGTCCCTTACATGGTCTGACACCCTATCAGGTGATCTGAACTCTTGGAATTGTCTTTATTTGGGTTACTTAAACACGCCCGTGCCTGTGTGCCAAGAGCACCTTGACCACTTCATAGCGCCTCACTCATTTAGTCCTCAGGGCAGCCCTATGGTGTAGATTTGGTGACTGTCCCCGCTTTACAGAGGGAGCTGAGTGATCCAGTGTGAGTGGCACAGCTGGCCACAGAGCCAGGCAGCCCAGCTCCAGAGCCGAGCTCTTCACTGCTGTGCTGGGCCTGGCGCTGGGATTACGCCCTGGCAGCCCATCTCCGCCCTTGCACTGACGGGCTGGGTGCAGCTTGGGCTCTCAGCTGGGAACAGCGGTGCCAGACCTCGCAGAACGCTTGTGCGGGCTTCACGAGTGCTCACAGCAGGGCCTGGCGCCCGGAGAGCACTCTTAAACTGTTTCACACATCGTCGCAAGTAGGTTCTGGCACCAGGGTACATGCATCTTGGATTCCAACCTCTGAAGAAGTTCATTTGGGAAGAAACCACCATAACGTTAGGATTCCAAATGATGACAGAATGAAACAGCAACAGGTAGCATTTCTAAGTGCTCACCCTGTGCCGTGCTCTCTTCTACGCCTGGGTTAACTCCTTTACTCACCGAGGCGCTGTTATTATCCGCACTTTACAGACGGCAGAACTGAGGCCGGGGGCACTGAGTCAGCTTGCCCAAAGGCCCATAGGAAAAGTTTGGGCCGGGACTGGCGCCCAGGCGGCCTGACTCTAGAGCCCAGGGTACTCGGCTCTGCTGCGTGGCCTGTGCAGCGCTGAGCACCCGCTGTGCCGTGCGCTCTGCCGAGCACATTACCTGGGGTGGCAGCCTGCCGGGGAGGTGCTGTCATAGACCCCGCTTACAGTGTAGAAAACCGGGCACAGCCAGGCAGACACACTGGCCTGAGGTTGCACAGGCAGGGGCTGTGACCTGGGGGGCAAGGATGCGTTTCCTGAGCCTGATGGAGAGATTGGCTCCAGGCTTCCATGTCATCTCCACTGAACAACCTAAGGCAGTTGGTTTAATGGAGTTTTGGTTGATTTACTGCAGTTTACTCACTTGGCGATGCTCTATAACTGAACGTGAAACTTAGCTGCCAGTAATTTAAACTGCCTTTTGTTACAAGTTCACATTTGTTTTTTAAACAATTTTTTTAAAATTTTATTTATTTGGCTGTATTAGGTCTTCGTTGCTGCGCAGGCTTTTCTCTGCTTGCGGTGAGTGGGGGCTACTCTTCATTGCCGTGTGTGGGCTTCTCGTTGTGGTGGCTTCTTTTGTTGCAGAGCACAGGCTCTAGGTGCACTGACTTCAGTAGTTGTGGCAGTCATTCTTAATGACTGCGCCACCAGGGAAGTCCCCAGAAAAGCATTTTGTTATACATATTATTTAGGCTTCAAAAACAAATGTGAGAGGGACTTCCCTGGTGGCACAGTGGTTAAGAATCCGCCTGCCAATGCAGGGGACACAAGTTTGAGCCCTGGTCCAGGTAGATCCCACATGCCGCGGAGCAACTAAGCCCGTGAGCCACAACTACTGAACCTGCGTGCCACAACTACTGAAGCCCAAGTGCCTAGAGCCCACGCACCGCAACGAAGAGTAGCCCCCACTCCTTGCAACTAGATAAAAGCCCACGTGCAGCAACAAAGACCCAACGCAGCCAAAAATAAAATTAAAAAAAAAAAAGTTTTTCTACTTTAAAAGTTTGAAATTACCCAGAAAGTTACATGTTAAAAGTAATTATTTACCTCGTGCTCCGGGAATGCAATCCATTTTTCTTATTGCAATAATTAAATTAGGGAGTGAATGGAGGCTTTTTCTCACTGAATGGATTTTTACTTTCTCCCATCAGGAGACCTCAGTGAGGGGTTTCCATAGTCTCCCTCCGTCAACTTCAGCTCATGTAGGATGTCTCCAAACTTGCATCTCATTGTGTCTCTGTAGACAAAGTTCCAGGCATTCAGTTTAGATTTCTAGCAGGTATTGCTGGTATACAGGAGCTTTGTTTAAGTTTCCTAGGTTCTCTGTATTAGAACGGTGAAGCACTAAACAAATGCTGGTTGGTGTTCGCATTCTGTTTAGATATTTCTTGGTAGGTGGTTTGGCAGATAGAACGTCAGATAGCTGGTGAGTCGACTTGTAAAAATTAAAAGTAGTCTTTCAAGTAGAATTCATAGAGGGGGATGCGCATGTATCTTTCAGGTCCCTTTCAATGCCGTGGCACTCCGGATTATCCACGCTGATGTCGCTCCTACCCACATATTATACGCTGTGAATGCCAGCTGGGTTGGGCTTTGCAAGATCCTGGATGATGTCAGAGGATACACAAGTGGGCCCATCCTGCTTGCCCAGACGCCCATCTGTGATTGTTTGGGGTTTGGTGAGTCTGAGAGGGACACTGTCTGTAAACCTACTGAAACTGACCCGCTTCTTAACTGTCGATGGCTGGGCTTGACCTTGTCGCCGTCACTTGGCTGGAGTGGCCAGAGAGCTTAGCTTCTCTGTCTTCTGTATAGCGGGCTCTGCGGGCTGGAGGGCAGGAAAGAAGCGGTCCTTTCTCTGCTTCTCCTCCAAGATTCCTAAGGGCCTGGTCACGGCCTCCTTCTCATCTGACATGTTTTCCGTGGGCCCTCCCACCCACTGCTGGGGCTCTGAGTCCATCTTAGGCTGACGTCCGTGGGGTCTCTCCAGCACAGCGGTGCATCAGAGTTCCAAGCCCGTGTGAGCACGGCACTTTTCCGCTTGGATGTCTCACTGGCACCTAAGACTTGGGTCCCAAACTGAGTCCTGATAGGTCCTTCTACCCCTTCCCTGATGTTCTCCCCAGATCTCCTCCTCCCAGCCCACACCATCCCCAGTTCCCAGGCCATGAACAGTCCTTTGAAGATGTACTCTGGTGTTTGGGTCAGGCCCCTGGGTCCTCCTTGGCACCCCCTTGCTTTCATTCTCCACATCCAGCCCACTCGCAGGCCTGGTGGTTTCGTTTTCAGAAAGTCAGACTCCTCCATCTCACCTCTTCTCACCACGCCCGTCTCATTTCTTGCCCTGGACTAGTGGAAAAGCTGTGTAACTGGACTCCCCACGGTCAGGGGCGATCTGAGCACATACGAGATCACACTGCATCCTGGTGCGTCCCTTCGCACAGGTCCAGCATGTGGACCCAGCCTCGTGGTGCCTGGCAGCCTTGGGTCCCTGCGTCCCTCACCAAACCTGCCTCCCGTGATCGTCCCCCGGCTCACTGAGATCAGTAACTGTCAGTGTATGCTTCTGGAAGGGGGCTGGGCCTTCACACCTCGGCATTAGCAGAGCCCTCAGTTGACACGTGCTCTTGATCTATGCAACACTGAACCTCTCGAAAGCATTTCCACAGAACCCGCGTGCTTCAGTACAGACCGTGAAGAAGGGACTGGTGGTGGGGAGAGGCTTAGTCATCTTTGCGTTCCCCACTGGCGGCTTTCTCCCTGGCCCAGGTGCGCCTTAGTTAAGATAGTGTAGGACTTGGGTTTCTCACAGCTGAACTAGGGGAAGGGTACCAAGAGTCTTCAGATATTCACAGATGCCACTTTGTATTTTTAAAGCAAAACACAGTTGAACTTGAAACTCTTATTTTAAAAGCCATTCTACAATTCTGAGTGGTGGGGAAGTTTGATATCTTCCAGAAAGGGTGATTTTTGTGTGTTTTGTGTGCTTTCAAGGAATTTGTAGAGGGATCGACATGGAGAAGAGGCTTTACCACATCCTCACTCCTGTGCCCCCGGAAGAGCTAAGAAACGTGAACTGTCTGCTGGTTGGAACCATTTCCATTCCACAGTGTGTTCTCAAGAGCCAGGTGAGTACGGCCCCCGGGGGCAGCCCTGGAGCTCGCTGGCCGTGTCCACAGTGGGGGCCTGAAGTCGGGGCGAGAGTCACGGGGGAGCAGGTTATTGTCTGGGGAGCTCACACCCCATGGTGGTGTGTCAGCGTGGCCTAAAGGTCTGGGGCCCAGAGTCGCCATCACGCACGGCCAGGAGCCCCGTGGTGGAGCCGACATTGCAGACGTGCGTGTGGGAGAAAAGAGCAGAGGTGGCGTCCCCATGATGAGCCCTCCCTGAAGACAGTCTTCAGGGGTCCCCGTGGGAAGGCCATGGAGGGTCACGTTGGCCAAGGGCATCCGTGTGGCCCCAAACCAAATGGCAGGACCTGCAGGCAGCTGGAGAGGCACCAGTGTCCCCCTCCCCACCGGCTCGTTCTGCCCGTTTGAGAGAGAAGTCCCCACCCCCATTCTCATGCTGTTTGATGTTTTTTGGGGGTTGAATTGCAAGTGGGCCCTTCCAGGGGAGCGGAGCCGAGTGTCTTAGGAGTGAGAGGACCTTCCTCAGACTCTCACTTTTAACACTGTCTTCCGTCTTGGCTGGATTTGAAGTATTTCCTCTGTGTTTCCATTTCAGCGTGGGCTCGAAGGGACAATACCTTACATCACAACAGATTATAATTTTAAACTTCCTGGAGCATCAGAGAAAATTGGAGCAAGAGAAATTGAGGAAACACGTAAAGAGAAATTACACCCCAAACCTAAATTCTATCGAAAAACAAACTGATCCTGCTGTTCTTAATCAGGGAAGGACCTTCTCTTCCGAGAGCTTGACTCTGTCTCCAGGCCGGCGCCAGCGGACCGATGGGGCTCTGTGGCCACGAACGGAACGGCGTGCTGACGTAGCAAATGGTGCAGTGTTTGCTGCATAACTCATGGATATGTTTAGAGTACATTTAAGTCTGTTCTTAAGTCGACATGACCTAGAGGTTTGCCCTGGTCTTCTGTTTTATTTTCTAAGGGAGTAAAGCAGCAGGGGAAAGTTTGTGCGCCATTGAAACAGAAAGAACATGGTAGATTCCTCATAAAGTTTTTGCCGGACCTGGTTGTTGGCATCTGGATAAAAATAGAGTAATGGGAGCCACAGAAACGTCCTAAGGAGGAAGGCAGTCTGGCCAGCAGGATGGAGGGCGTAGCGGAATGTGGTGGCGCCCTGTGGTCCTTCCCCCGGGGCGGGGGGCGTTCCCATCCCTGCGCAACCCCGTCCATGCGTGTGGGCCAAGGGTTAAGCCTCTGTTTGGTCTGTTAAAGTTAATCAATGTTTCAGAGATAAAAGTTTGACTCCAGAGCCCTTCTTCTTCTTCCTTTTTAAAATCTGATGCTGAAAAAATGCTCTCAAATCCAGGAAGCCTGTCTTGGGGCCTCTTTAAAACCAGATTTGTCCTAATTGACTTCACATCTGAGATTAAAAACGCACAGTGGGCAGAGCCGGACACTAGGCTGTTCGGAAGAAGGACCGGGGGAGCAGCTCATGCTCTTGGGCTCGGTGGCTGGACCTGAACTCTGTGTCAGTGATGGTGCTGTTCTCCCAGGGGGCTTTGGGGCCAACGATGGAACTCCATCTTCTTCCTGGTGGTCAGGATTCTTTAACCTCCCAGGTTGGAAGTGGTTTTGGTAAACAATCCGGACAGCCAGGTCAGGTCACCATTTCTGCGTTTAGGACACTGAGGTAGCCTTTCAAACTGGTGGTGTGAATTCCAGCTTCCTAGCAGAATGTGTTGAAGGACAGCTATTATGATGTGTGGGTTTTAATGTTTACGTTCATTTAAACCGTTGACTGTCATTGTCTTAAGTACTCACATGGCTTCTCATCTCATCTTGTAGAGCCCTTGTCACCATCCAGGATCAGGTGTGATACCCTAGAGACCATTTAATGTCTAGCTTCCTTTTTTTGCGGTGGGAACCATTTAATTTGCATACGGAGACTTGTATTTACTGTGATTCTTTCTACCAGAGGAACAAAGGGGGCCCTGCAAGAAGGGCTTCTTTTTTAAAAAAATTTTATTTATTTTTTTATACAGCAGGTTCTCATTAGTTATCCATTTTATACATATTAGTGTATACATGTCAATCCCAATCGCCCAGTTCATCCCACCCCCCCACCCTAATGTCTAGCTTCTTAGTTGCTTCTTATTTATATCTAAATTTAACTTGTACATGGTTTTCTTTCTTGGCCTTGCAAAGACTATTAACAGACAATCCACCATCAACTTTTTGCCTTCTTCCCAAGTTCCTGTACCTTTACAATAATACTGTAGGTCTTTAGCAGCAAGTGGTGGCCCGTCATTTGCGTTTTCATTAAATCCAGGCTCGCTTTTAGCCTGTTTCCTGCTGGCCATTCAGGCTGCGGGCTTCAGTCCCCATCGGTAAAGAAAACAAACGTTGCCGCTAGAGGGAGCTGTCAGCCATTGGTCAGCTGGCCTTACGGAGGCTGGAGATGGCCTGGCCGAGGAGCCCACCTAGGCCTCTGTCAGCATCCAGAGATGCTGGAGACAGGGCGCTGTGGTCAGCTCCAGGTGTGCCAGTCAGACTGGCAACGGCGCAGCCACCTGGTGTGTTGGATTATCAGTGGCGATGGTTTGGGCTTTCTGGCATTTCCACTGTCTGTGATGGCTCAGGACGGGTAGTGAGAGTTCTGCGTTGGAGATGCTCTTAACAAAAACTCAGTCATTTCTGTGTGTGATTTTTAAAGCAGTACATGCTTATTTTAAGAAAATTAAGCTGCCGCTGCCGCTCCTGGGGTCCCTGTGACAGGCGGGTCCTCACCCTTCTGGGCACTCAGGTTTCTGCCCGACAGACGGCGAGAGGACCAAGGGACGTGGGACGGTGATTATTAAAGCGTCTGGTAGTTGTTTCCCTTAGATTTGGTTGAGGCCATTGTCGTGGTTAAGGCAGCAGGCTTTGATGTTGGAGCTCTGAGTTCACCTTCTGGCTGGGCCACTGGCTAGCAGTGTAGCTCTGAGGGCGTATTTAACCTGAGCCTGTGTCCTCTAAGATGGGCGGATAGCGCTTCCCTCGGGGCCCCTGCGTGAGGAGGGCGAGAGGCGTGTCTACAGCAGGCGAAGCAGTAACTCTTAGCATGCGGCCTGTCTCTAAGGGTTGTAAATCCAGAAGGCAGGACCATGATCGTATCCCTCACAGTCACACTGGGACAAAGCAGAAACTGTCGGCACCGGAAACCACCTGACCTGGCGGTCCCCGGGCAGGTTTCCCTTAACAGCGTTCTTCCTGCTGTGGGTCGTGCCCAGGGCTCCGGAGAGGAAGGTCCCAGGGCTTCCACCGATCACCCGCTCCTGGGAGTTTCTCATAAACCCTGCTAACTGCTTTTAAAATTGTGTGACCAGTTCACCATGTAGGAAATGATCCTGAAGTCCCCACCACGGACTCCTTGTGGATGCTGGGATGCTGTCTCGTCCAGTGTTTTTCTAAAATGCACGTGTGTGTTTGTTTTATAAAACTGGTGTCCAACTGTATGTGTGGTTTCTATCCAGCTCTTTTCACTTAATATGTGAACTTCTGTATCATTAAATATTTTTGAGAATGTGAATTTAATTGTGTGATTTTCTTACGTACATAGATAGACCATTTTATTCTCGGAAATTATTTAAATGTTTAGTAGAAATTATGGGGAAAACATCGAAAGGGGGTAGTGAAATCTGGGCGCCATAGTGGGGAAGACAGGAAACCCCAGCAAGTGCCCGGCACCTTTTCTCTGTTTCAGTATTGAGCGGGATAAACTCCAGTGGGAGTTCATCGTCATTTTTCCTTTTGGGCCCATGTATGTAAGTTAAATGGTTTCTGGACTATCTTTGAGAGTATATTAGCAGGGAAACGAATTTTGCTCCCAGAAGAGTTCAAATAGAAAGAAAGCTAGCCAGCCAGCCGGGGGTCTGTGTCTGTAACCGCCTCTCCGAGAGCGAGAGCTCAGCCCCTCGGCCCTCGCTCCCAGGGTGGGGCCTGGTAGAGGCAACGAGACTTGGCTGACAGGCCAAGCCTGAACAGTGGCTAAAATAAATGTGGGGGCCATCTGTGCAGTAGGGGAAGAGCCACGTGAGGTAGGGCCTCCAGAAAGCCTTGGCTGCGTTAAAGTTATTTCCAGGGCTTTGCCAGGAAAAGAATGGGGCAGAGGGTGGGCCGCGGGGTGAGGGAGCAGTCTGAAAGGAGCCGCACTTGGAGTTGAGGGGCAGCAGGTCCAATCTGGAGATCCCGGGAGCTGAGTAAGCAGTCTTGGGAATCGGCAAACAGCCGAGCCGGGCAGACAATGTGTTGGGCTGGGAAGCCAAGGGTTGCCATGGCGACTGGCCCCGATGCTGCTGTGCTGCTCAGCGGACTGTGGCTTGGGTTTTTCTAATGCTTCGGACCTGGGCTTGTCTCCGGGCCGTGCATGTCGGCCGGGCAGGAAGAAGCCACCACACTTGCAGGCCTTCCTCCTGACCGAGGAATCCAGCGGGGGGCTGCTGCTGGCTGTTGGCATTGCAGAGACGAGGGTCTTCGTGGCACTGCTTTCTGGGAAAGGAGGGAAGGCACCCTCTGAGGCAGCCAGCGGTGTGAGGAGTGCGTGCCAGGGAGCATATGGGTACTTGGGGATGGAAAATCCAAGGGGAGGAAACCACCGGCAAGGAAACAGTGCAAACCGCGGCCACAGAGTCCATACGTTCAAATATACAGCGCCCAGGGGGCCTGTGTCGGAGAAGAGAATTGGCAGGGTTGAGAGCTCGGTGGTTTTCTGTGCAGACGATTCAGCTGGAGAAATTAAGGTTGGGGCTGAGTCTGGGAGAAGCCCTCCAGTGTTGGGACTGCAGCTGGGCAGAGAGGGACAGGGACTGTGGGTCGAGCACGTGGCTCAAGGGCCAGGCAAGGTGCCACCACCCCAGAGGTCAAACATGAATTCAGTCCTGACAAAATACGGGTCTCCACCTCGCGGCTGGCTCAGCCTTCGTCCAGGAAGCGGTGAGTGTGTTTTCTTCCTCTTCGGTCCAGAAAGGAGGGTGGACGGCAGAGTGAGAAGAGATTTTGTGGGTCTTGGAGGGGCTGCTTGGTGAATTCGCCTGGGCCCTTTAAGAACCCCTCCTGCAGGCTGGCCACATTTTCTCCTTCACAGTGATTTAATGAATTTGAGAGCGTGGAAGACAGGGGTCGCCCGGTGAGCGTTAGCCATCATCTCTGATCTAGGTGCAGATAGTGTCCTGTCTTCTGAGAAGGCAGAGGAAGGAGGCTTTCGGTTTCAGCCTTCCAAGCCCTGAAAGAAGAAAGAACAGGGTCCCGTGTGAAGAGATATTCCACTGGCAGCTGCCGCGGAGGGGCCAGTGGCGGGGTCGGGGGTGGGGGGAAGCTGCTCCCCAGCTTCCTCTCCTGGGAGGTGGAAGGTCGGGGGGGGGAAAGGGGTCCCCAGACCTTGAAACCTTCAGTTTTGTGCATTAAAGTTGTGTCCCCCTTGCCAGGATGGTCAGGGATAGGTTCCCAGCCGTGCCTTTGTACCTCTCTCAAGAAGGGCTGTGAAATGCCTCCTAAACCGTCAATATTTGTAAGTTCACTTTTGATTCGTGCCATGACGCGTTTTGGCAGAGGGGGTCAGGAATGGCGTTCATGGAATCAAACAGCCTTCCAGCGCCCCAGCATCAGAGACCTGGCCTGGAAAACACCCCATTCCTGGCCAGAGAGGAAGGGCCTGAGGGTGTGTTAGTCACTGACCCCTCTGCGCTCCCATAAGAGCCCTCATTCCGACCTTCATCTGTCTCCCCCTCCCCCCCAGCCCCACGGTTGGCCCAAGACAGATTTAGGAAGCAGACAGTGAGTCACACAGAACTCCTAGCACCCACCCAGGCCTCACTGCAGGGTTGTCTCCACCCCGGGAAGGGTCTGAGCTGCTGATGTAGCCCTCCTCTGGCTCACACCCCCAAGTGAAGCTTAACTACCACGCTGGGGTCTCCGCCTTGAGTGGCCAGAGAGTAAGACGAACGTGTGCCATTCACTTTAGCGGGCCTGTCACCCTAATACACGAACCCCAGTGACCGATGTCCAGTTAACTCAAGGTCCCTCACTGCTCACTCGCCCTGGGGAGATTGCTTCCAGGCTTGGGTGAAATATGGGCTCTAGGCCTTCTGGGGGGGTCCCCAAAATCATGGCTGCCACATGGACATCAGAGAATGGCCATCTGTGCTGCTTCAGCCTGATTGTGTCATTTAAAAATTTTTGGGGAGGCCACACCATGCGGCTTGTGGGATCTTAGTTCCCTGACCAGGGATCGAACCCTGGCCCATGGCAGTGGAAGTGCGGAGTCCTCACCACTGGACAACCGGGGAATTCCCTGATTGTGTCTTTAAGCCCTTTATTATTAGTTTTCTTTCTTTCTTCCTTTCTTTTTTTCTTTTCTTTGACAGTAAAAGGACAGCTAGTGGGAATTCCCTGGCGGTCCAGTGGCTAAGACTCTGCACTTTCACTGCTGAGGGACCAGGTTCAATCCCTGGTCGGGGGACTAAGATTCCACAAGCCTCGCTGCTCAGCCGAAAAAGAAAAAAAAAAACAAAAAAAACTAGTTTTGCTTTTGCTGTATTTCCAAGTTTTAAAGTTTAATAAGCTTCAGTGTGTCATAGTTCCTCATGTAATCAATGTCCAAATAGTTACTGAACACGTTAATCACTGGGCATTGTGCCAGGGGCTGGGGAGATGGCCGGGAGCAAGATACACACCCGTCCTTCTAGAATCTCACTAATGAGTGACGCGGATGTGTCAGCAGGAAATTGAAAGTAGTTTGATGTGTGTTAAATAGAGCAATTGCGGGTTAACAGGTTCACACGTAAGATTCCTCTTACGACACCACCAGTCTTGGGGATTTTCTGAAGTGACATCACCTGAAGGATAAACTGGAGTCAGCTGGGTAAAGAGTAGGGGTAGAAAGGTCATTTCAGGAAGAGAGGAAAAAGGGGCTAGAAACGGCATTGCGTGCAGCCTGACTGGGACAGTCAGTGGGATGACTGAGGGGTGGGAGAGCGTTGTAGGAGCTGCTGGAGGGGAGACCTCTAAAGAGGCGGGGCAGAGGTCAATCCGTAGAGAGGACGGTCGAGCGTCTTGCAGACTTCAGATTTCATCCTTGGGGTGATGAGCATTTAAGCATTTTTAGCAGGGTAGGTAGCATTTTCTGACTTGCATTTTAAGAAAATCCTTTTCGATAGCAGTTTGGAGAGTGGGTTTGGGGGAGTTTGAGAAGGAGAACATGGCAAATAAAGAGCCGAAGAATCAGGAGGCTTTCACAACAATGCAGGTGAAAGGTGATTGTTTAAGCCCTTTAAATTAGCATATGAAGATATATATACATATGCACACACATGTATGCCTGTGTTTACTTTGTTCTGCTTATACAAATAATACATTGTCATTCTCAAACAGTACACAAATAATGAAGATACAAGTCCTGATTTTCTGTTATTTCCAGTTGCATTTCAGATTTTTTTCTATGAATATGTACACAGTACACATACCTAAATATGTGTCTATGTAAAAATGTTGAAATGAAATTGAAGAAAATATGCATTTTTGCAATTGCTTTTGCCAATTAATACTATATTTTGGACATTAAAAATGCCAATACATGAAAATCTACCTCATTCTTTTTAATGGCTTCACGGTTCATATGGATATACCTTACTTTTTTTTTTTTTAATAAATTTATTTATTTATTGGCTACGTTGGGTCTTCGTTGAGGTGCACGGGCTTTCTCTAGTTGTGGTGAGCGGGGGCTACTCTTTGCTGCAGAGCAGAGGCTCTAGGAGTGCTGGCTTCAGTAGTTGTGGCACATGGGCTCAGTAGTTGTGGCTCGTGGGCTCTAGAGCACAGGCTCAGTAGTTGTGGCGCACGGGCTTAGTTGCTCCGTGGCATGTGGGATCTTCCCGGACCAGGGCTCGGACCCATGTCCCCTGCATTGGCAGGCGGATTCTTAACCACTGCACTGCCAGAGAAGTCCCTATACCTTAATTTTTAAACTAGCCCTTGAGTTTCCTGGTTGCCTAGTGGTTAGGATTCCGGGCTTTCACTGCTGTGGCCTGGGTTCAATCGCTGGTCGGGAATCTATCCTGCAAGCCACATGGCGAGGCCAAAAAAAAAAAAACAAAGACTATCTCTTTAGGGAATTCCCTCCAGTCCAGTGGTTAGGACTCGCTGCTTTCACTGCTGAGGGCACGGGTTCAATCCCTGGTCAGGGAATTAAGATCCCACAAGCTGCATGGCAAAAATAAATAAATAAAATAAATAAAATAAAAGGTGCACTTAATCCAAAACATTTTTTTAATAAAAAATAAATAAATAAACCAGCTCTCTATGAGTGGACATTTGGGATTGTTTCCAGTTTTTTACTCCTGCAAATGATGCTGTAGTGAGCATTCTGATACCTGTATCTCTGTGGACTTGTGAAAGAGTATCTATAGAATAAATTTCTGGAAGTAGAATTGTTGGGTGGAAGGGGCTGAGCATTTTGCATTTTAATGGCCATTTCCAAGTTGTCATCCAGAAAAGCCAATTATTCCCCCATCAGCAGAGTATTTCAGTCCTTCTTTCTGTGTCTCCTGGTCATCATTTTCCATGAGCCCGTCCCTGACACATGAGGGTGGGTGGCTGGGCAGGTGTCCCCTTACATGGTCTCAGGCACTTCTCTTCTCTGTCCACCCCTATTACTGAAATGCTGTGGCTCTTGGCCAAGGTGCAAGGGCAGCTGCAGGCTCTGACATCATGCCTCTAGAACTTCCATGGGACAGCACTCCATGGTCCTCCTAAGGACCCTCTTATGTAGTACGTTTTTAACAGCACAGATTACAGAAACAACTGACCTATATTCAATCACAACTCTCCTACTTACTAGCTGGATGATTGTAGGCAAGTCACTAGCCTTCTGAGCTTTAATTTCATTATCTTTCAAGTGGAGTCAACAGCCATATCTACCACCCAGGGTTTTGTGGAGCTCAGAGGAGGCAGTGTTTGAGTCTGTGTCTGGTAATTCCAGTACCTCAAGTTTTTGTGTTTCTGTTGGTTCTCAGACACGGGGTCTTAGTTACTTGTGTGCCTGGTTATCTTTGACTGTGTGTTGGACATTGTATTTTTAAACTTATTTGCAAGAAAAATTTGAGGCCTAGGATGACACAGGATGTTCATATGCTTCTGCCGTATGCTTAGAAACACTACTAGTCTGGGATGACTTTGATCCAAACTCAGGCCTGAGGTTCCCTGGACTTTGATTTTTTCCCCTAGCTCCATAAAGCTGTTAGAAGTGAAGCTGTTTCCCACCTCTTTCTTCAGAATGCATAAATACCCTGAGAGCAAAACCATCTGTTTATCTCCCTAGATCCTCCTCTTTTGTGTTTCGTGGGGTTTGATGTTTTTAAGATTAAAAACAATTATTTTTCACCCAGCTTTTTTGGTTGGCCCAAGAGGGAAGTTTGGTCTGATTTACCTAATCCACGATTGTAGGAAGGAGAGTCTCCACTGAAGGAGCAAAATGTTCAAAGCATTTAGCATATTGTCTCTTTATACCTGTTGTTTCCAAAACCATGGTGTTTTTTTTGTTGTTTTTTTTTTTTGCGGTACACGGGCCTCTCACTGTTGTGGCCTCTCCCGTTGCAGAGCACAGGCTCCGGACGCGCAGGCTCAGTGGCCATGGCTCACGGGCCCAGCCGCTCCGCGGCATGTGGGATCCTCCCGGACCGGGGCACGAACCCGTGTCCCCTGCACCGGCAGGTGGACTCTCAACCACTGCGCCACCAGGGAAGCCCAATGGTGTGTTTTTATGAGTTTTTTTGTAAACTGTTTGTATGAACTATATCTTTTTTTTTTTTCTTTTGGCCGTGCCACCTGGTATGCAGGATCTCAGTTCCCTGACCAGGGATCGAACCCGTCTCCACTACAGTGCAAGCATGGAGTCCTAACCACTGGGCCGCCAGGGAATTCCCCATGATGTGTTTTTAAATATTTGTTTATTTATTTGGTTGGGCCAGGTCTTTGTTGCGGCATGCGGGCTCCTTAGTTGTGGCAGGCAAACTCTTAGTTGCAGCACGCATGTGGGATCTCGTTCCCTGACCAAGGATCGAATCCAGGCCCCCTGCATCGGGGGTGTGGAGCCTTACCCACTGCGCCACCAGGGAAGTCCCCATTGTGTGTTTTTAAAGCACAGGAAACTGAAGTTTGTTAGAATCATAATGAGGTAAGGCAGAGGCTTTCTGTGGCCAACTCAGAGCCACAACAGGGTCGGGAGGTCCCTTGTACCCTCGTAGAATCCCCTCATGTTCATAAGCTCCTTGCATTTCACCTGTAATTACTTCTGTGATAATAGCCCCTTAAAATCTAAGTCAGATCATGTTCCTCCTCTGTTAAAAAAAAAACTCCGATGGGACTTCCCTGATGGTCCAGTGGTAAAGAATCCACCTTACAATGCAGGGGACGCGGGTTCGATCCCTGGTTAGGGAACTAAGATCCCACATGCCACAGGGCAACTGAGCCCGCTTGCTGCAAACCACAGAGCCCACGTGCTATGGAACCCACACGCCACAACTAGAGAGAGAAAACCGGCACGCCACAACTAGAGAGAAGCCCGAGCGCCTCAGCGAAGATCCCATGTGCCGCAGCTAAGACCCGATACAGCCAAAAATAAATAAAACAAAAACAAAACCCCCACAAATCCGATGGTCCCGTCTCCCTCAGAATGAAGAAAGGCAAAGTCCTCACAGGACTGTGCAGGACCCGATGCTCTGTCGCCTCTCTGACTTTATCTCCGCCCCGTGCTTACCCTGCGCCAGCCACAGTCGCCTCCTTGAAGTCTCTTCGCTAGGGTGACCGACTTATCCCGGTTTTAAAACTAACAGTCCTGTGTCCCGGAAATCCTCTTAGTCTGGGCGAGGCAAATTGCATCAGTTGGTCACCTTAACTAGAACACAATATATGTCCCTACCTCAGGGCCTTTGCACTTGCTGTTTTCTCAAATATCTGCATGGCTAGCTCCCTCACATCATTCCAGTCTCTGCTGAAAGTCACCTTCCTCAGAGAGAAGTATCTAAAATAATGTGCACGCGTGTGCACACACATACACGCATGCACGCACACACGCGTGGTCACTCTCTGTCCATTACCTGCTTTATTTTTCTGAGATACAAATGAACAGGACCCAGGCAACACCTCTCCAGGCCCAATGGGAGGCTCACCAGCATCTACTACAAAGCCATGACAGGCTAAGACCCAGCGGCTGCCCTGCCCAGAAACTGCCTCTGTAGGCTGGGCCTACATCCTGGGCTTGGGAGAAGGAGGGGTCTCTGGCCTCCAAGGGCCAACAGGGAGACAAAACCTGTCCCAGGCAACCTGGGTCTCTGCTGGGGGTGTCCAAGGGGACAGCAACGATAGTTTCCAACCATTGGGATTGGTGTTCCAACAATGGGTTAGATATTTTGAAATTCCAGCTGTCCTGGAAGGCTGGCCAGTCTTTTCTGTGGTTGGGAGCCTGGCTCAGAAGCCTTTGTTCCTTGGACAGACTTGGCCCTCAAGAAGGCCCAGCCTCTCAGACTGTCTGGCCAGGTTTAAAAGTCTGCAGTGGCCAGCAGCTGGCAGCAAGACTGGAATGTGGCCATCCTGCCATCACCACAGACAGTCCTGGGGATACAGGCAAGCCCCCACTTCCTCCTCTCCCCGCTCCCCAGGCTGGGAAAACCCTGGCGCACCAGCTGAAGAGTGCCTGGGTCTAGCGGGGTCTCTGCTCCTCCCGTGGGGTGGTCAGATCTGACCCCAGGCCAGGTGTCCAGGCCTGTGGGCTGCCCTCTGAGCTGGGATCCTCCCTGCCACCTTTACTGGACTGAGTTTTGAGGTATTCAGAAGTTGACCCTGCGAGAGATGGTTGGTTATGGACGGATCCAAGTTCAAGTCAATGAGCATTCTCCTGGCACCTGCTCTGGGCGAGGCTGGCCTGGGCCCTGTGTTCAGGGGAGAATTAAGCCAGTAGCTGCTTCAAGGGGCTCCCAGTCCTGATGGATCCAGGCTGCACCTTTCCGTGTGGTCACCTGCAGCAGAGGCAGAACCAAAGGGCGGCCTGGCTCTGTGGCTGGGGGATGACGCCATCAGTCCGCCAGGGAGCTGTGGGTGGAGGCAGGTCCGGGAAGGTCTGAGCAGCCATGACAGGGAGGGTGGCCTTGCCCCACAGGGGGTGGGGAGCAGATTTTTAATTACAGCAGGGACATTTTCAGATTTGCTTTTTTTTTTTTTTGGCCATGCCACGTGGTTTGCGGGATCCTAGTTCCCCGACCCAGGGATCGAACCCAGGCCCTCAGCAGTGAAAGCGTGGAACCCTAACCACTGGACTACCAGGGAAGTCCCTTTGTACTCTTTTTTTTTTTTAAATTTTATTTATTTATTTTTTGGCTGCATTGGGTGTTTGTTGCAGTGAGCGGGCTTCTCTCTAGTTGTGGCATACGGCTTTTCTCTCTTTAGTTGTGGCGTGAGGGTTCCAGGGTGCATGGGCTCTGTAGTTTGTGGCACACGGGCTCTCTTGTTGAGGCACATGAGCTCAGTAGTTGTGCCACACGGGCTTAGTTGCCCCGTGGCATGTGGGATCTTAGTTCCCTGATTGGGGATCGAACCCACGTCCCCTGCGTTGGAAGGCGGGTTCTTTACCACTGGACCACCAGGGAGGTCCCCGTGCTTTGTATTCTTGCCGTGATTGTCGGTCACCGTCCGTGGAGCTCCCACCAGGGGCCTGAGTGTGGAGGCCGCTCTTCTGGATTAAGTCGTTTAATCCCCACAGCAACCCTGGGAGGTAGTCCTGTGAGTACCCTCACTGGATAGACGAGGGAACTGAGGCCCAGAGAGGCTAAGCAACTTGCCCAAGGCCGCACAGCCAGCAGGAGCTGGGATCTGAACCCAGGTGCCAGGCTGCATTCTGGAGGCTTACTTGGAAGGACAAGAGCGAGGCAGGGGCCTCAGACATGGTGGTGGTCGCCTGAGCGGGGGCCAGGGCATTCTAGCGGCAGAGCTGAGAATGGCGTGGGCGGCTGGTCTGTGGCCAGCCCGCCCCAGGGTGTGCTTGTCCCCAGGCCATGGTGGGTAGATGGGTGGGTGAGGATGGCCAGGCCAGATGCTGGGCAGTGACTAGGCCTCCCACCCCTTTGCCTCTGGGGAGTTGCCTGGGTCTGAGGGGCCTGTTGTCTGGCTGTCCCCCCTCCCCCGCCACATACACACGCAGGGGAGCCCAGGAGGGGGCCCATTTACTTCCAGGATCGTGATCAGTGGGCTCAAAGGTCAGGGAGGGGCTTCCCTGGTGGCGCAGTGGTTGAGAGTCCACCTGCCGATGCAGGGGACACGGGTTCGTGCCCCGGTCTGGGAAGATCCCACATGCTGTGGAGCGGCTGGGCCCGTGAGCCATGGCCGCTGAGCCTGCGTGTCCGGAGCCTGTGCTCCGCCACGGGAGAGGCCACGACAGTGAGAGGCCCGCGTACCGCAAAAAAAAAAAAAAAAAAAGGTCAGGGAGGCTTGTCTAAGCCTGAAGGGCCCCCAGAGTCCTGAAGCAGGGGTGCATTTGGGGAAGGGAGGGTCACTGTGATGGGCCCCCAAGATGGGGCCCCCTGAGCCCCTGCGGCTCAGCTCGGGATGCTGGTGGCGATGGGCAGGGAGGGCTGTTTGTTGACTGGATCCTCGTGGCACGTGGAACTTGAATATCTTGGCCACAGAGGGAACCGAGGGTGGCATGGAGTTGGGGGGTGGTGAGGAGACTCTGGCAGTAGCACCTGCCCACTTCCCGGCTGACCTGGTCAGGTCTGTAGGCCCCCCTGCGCCTCAGCTTCCTGCTCTGGACGATGCGGGGATAGTAACACGATGACAGCATCATTAGGCAACTTAAAGGAGCTCCATGTTGAAGGCTCTGGGTCCAGGGCCTGGCACACAAGGGGACTTGGCTAATGTCAGTGTCCCTACTGTGTGCCCAGCCAGCAGCTGGAGAACCAGGACTGAGACAGGGTCCCTGGCCGAGCGGGAGCCTCTGCTTCTGAGGGGTTCGTGTTGGAGTGCCAGGGTGTAAGCAGCACAGGGTCCCCGCCCAGGGCCGCAGGGGCCCAGCCTCTTCAGTGCCGGGCACAGGGCTCCCTGCCGGCAGAGCTCTGTCCCCTGGCGGTGGTGACGGTGTTGGCTCACACACATCCACACTCCGAGTGCTGGCACAGCCCAGCTGTGGGGGGCGCTGCCGAGGAGCTACCCGTGGTGCCCACCCTGGGGATGGGGAAGAGGCCCACCGTGGGGCCCTGCCCGCCTCAGTCCCGGGCTCTGCAAACCCCATCCTGAGTCCTGGGCCCTGTTATGTCCGACATCTCACAAGTCTCAGTCCCAGGCCCTGGGGCCCCCGAGGGTTTGAGAAAGGGCTGTGTGGGCCCTGCAGGGGTGTGGGGAGACCCACGCTGTGCCAGGCCCCTCCGGGCATGGTGCACGCAGCCTGCTCTGGTGGGCGGTGGGCCGCAGTAGCTGGGGGCCGTGAGGAGGTGTCATGGGAGAGGGCCTGGGGCAGCGGCCTGGCAGCGGCTTAAGGGCCAGGCTGGCTCTCAACCAGGTGACCTCGGCACCTTCCAAACTGATGCACCCGCAGGCGGCCGAGGCTTCAGGCCTGTGTATCCAGCCTTCAGAATGGTTTGGTCTGTGTGTGTGTGTCAGGGGGCTGGGGGTCTGTGCTGCCCATGCCAGGCCCCACTGTTCACCCCTCTTGCAGGTGCCAGCCCCAGGTGCGTGCCTGCTGCCTGGGGGTGGCCTCCACCCCACAGGGGCCCCTACCGGGCTGTGGCCCTGGAAGGTCCTTGCCGCGTGCTCTGGCAGGTGGGAGCAGATCCTTTTCACCTGGAGCCGGAGGTCTGGCGTGCTATGTGCGTGGGGCGGGTGGAAGGGGGTCAGTGGGACACGTCTCCTCTCAGGCTTGGCCAGTGGAGCAGCGGCTGGGGAGCTGGGGAGCCGGGAGTTAGGGGTGGCTAGTGCCTGCCCTGTGCCACGTTATATAACAGGCCTCTGGCTGGCCGGCCAGACATAATTCCTAACAGGCTCTGCAGTCTGACCTGGGAGCACTTAAGCACAGCACAGCCCGTGCGGCCGCTTCTCACGCAAGCTGCACAGCTGGCACTGGGCACCACCCTGCCGTGTCGGCTCTGTTACAGGCCACCCCCTCCCCCCCCAAAGATGGTGCTCCCAGTCTGCCCTGGGGGTCCAGACAGTCCTCCCCAGACTCCGGAAGGTGGAGGAAAGATGTGGTCACCTGCTACTGGGGGAGCTCAGGGCACCACAGAGGGTCACGGAGGACCTTACCTGGTGCGGGGGAGGGGCAGGGCCTCTTAGCAGAAGGCAGGGACCCCCCAGGTCTTCATCCCCGTGGGGCAAGCACTTGCTCTCTGCTTAGCCCCAGGTGAGTGGGATCGTTTGGAGACAATACAGTGGTCGGGGGGTGGGGGCGGCCTCTCTCCTTACCCCGTTTCACAGATGTGGAAACTGAGGCTTCAGGAAGTGTCAAGCCCAGGGCTACCCAGCTAGTGAGTCAGAGGCAGGAACCTGGACCAGTCTACTCCTCAGGGAGCTGCCCTCAGTCATCCTGGTGGGAAAGGGGTCAGCCAGAGCTGAAGGGGGAAGGGGCATCTAGGGGGCCCAGGGACCCCTGGTTGGTGAACTCAGGAAGGGAAGGTTCCCCCCAAGGCCAAGGTCTCTGTCGGCTGTGGCTGGCTGGGAGGCAGCTGGCGTGGGGGTTGATGGCCGGCTTGGGCCACCTGCCCCTCTTCCTCTCTTAGCCCCTCTCTCCGTGGGCCTCTCGGGGCTCCTGCTTGGCCTCCACACGGCACTTCCGCTCTCAAGGAAACAGCTGCAGTTTGTGGAGGGCTCGACCCCCTCCCCATGTCCAAGGCCATTGCCAGGAACTGGATGAAGCTGCCTCGGGTCTCCAGCTCCCCGGCCCTCTGCCCGTCCTAGCCCTGGTCCCTGGCCAGTGGGAGCTCACGGCAGTGGGGACAAACCTTTGGGTTTGGGGTCGGGCATGCCGAGAGGAGGGCACGAGCCATTGGTCTCCTGGCTCCCTGGGATCGCCCCGTGCAGAGGTCATGAGCTTCCAGGAGGAGCCAGGCAGGAGAGGTGGGCCTGGGACTGTGGGAGGATGTGCTTCCAGCTCGGGGCCGCCCTGCCTCCCTCTGGACCCTGGGCCCCCATCTGTACCCGGTGACTGCGTCCCCATCTGTACCCGGTGACTGCGTCATCAAGGGCCAGAGAGTGCAGCCTAGCAGTGAGAGCACAGCTCTGGAGTTCACCCTGGTTTGCCCCCTGCCCACTCTGGGTGGCCCTGGACAAGTAAGTGGCCCCTGGCCTCAGCTTCTCCATCTCAGACATGGGGCTGATGTGAGGCCTCATGGGGCTGATGTGAGGCTTAAAGGAGCTAACGTCGGAATGATGCTCAGTGTGGCATCTGGTCCACAGTAACTGTCATCACTCTGTCCACCTGGGGCTGGGAGCACAGCAGCATACACGACGGCCATGCCGCACCCCAGCTCCCTCAGAGGCGGTGAAGAGCCCTCTCCCCACGTTTGTAAGCGGCATCACTAGTTGGCTAGCTTCCTGGTTTCCCCCAGACCCAGTAAAAGGCCCAGGTGTGTCCACCTGCCTTTGACACCTGCAGCATGGTGATGAGGGCTGCTGGGCCCCCCGGGACACCCTGGGGGCCCTTTTACCAGCCCGGGTGGGCCTGCCCGGACCCCCCTGCTCTCCTGCACAGGGAGGATGGAGGCAAGGTCGGGGATGCAGGCCTCTAGCCTGGACAGGAGGAGGGTGGGTGACTCTCCGTGGAGCCAGAGGAGGACACCAGGCAGCAGGCCTGCCACAAGCCAAGGCAGGGTGGTAGGAGGCAGAAGGCACATGTGGGGACAGAGAGAACCTCTGGGAGGAGGCTGTGTGTGCCCCGGGGGGGGGGGAGGGGCGCAGCCAGGCCCAGCTGTGCAGCATCCCGGGCTTGAGCACAAGCGGACATGGAGTAGGGCTTCCGCAGGTGTGTGTGTGTGGTCGGGGGGCTTCTTGTGTTCACCCAAAGCAGGGGTTAGGAAGCATCTCCCACCAGCCTCCGGGCGGGGTGGGTTTGGGGCTTGCAGTTTTGAAACCACAGCCAAGTGTAGTCCCTCCAGGCCTAGACACAGAGGCATCTGGACTAGGTAACGCTCGGGGAGCACTACTCACTCTGCAGCCCGGCCCCTCCCGGTGGGCGCCGAGACCAGCCATGGCTGCCGGGGACAAATCATCTCGCTCCCCCGACATTGGTCTGGCACCCACACACTGGCCACTTGCCTGTAAACACGAGCCAGGGTGCCCCCCACCTCGTGTGGGCCCAGGCTATGTGGGTGCCAGTGATTAAGGACCAGAGGGCCCGGCCGCATTCGTCTGGGCCTGGCCCTGGCCCTGGCCCTGGGCCGGAGGAGGAGGGTGGGCAGGCGGGCAGGCAGGCAGGCATCTGGTTTGAATCACTTGAGCTGCCTCTTGGCACCTTAGCCCTCAGCTGGGGGTGTGCAGGCTGCCTGGTCGGCTACCCCTACCAGCCTCCACCCCGCCACAGCCCTGGGGTGCCCCCCACCCGGAAAGTCGAGCCTTCTGCTGCCAATTCCCCTTGTCTGGGCCTCGTGCCTCTCTGTCGCCAGGCAACTGGTCGGGCCAGGGTGGGGGGCGGCCAGCTCTGCCCCCACCCAGGCTAGCTCCTTCGGGACCCCGGAAGGTTGGGGAGCCGTGGCAGGGTCACACAGAGGGTGCTCAGCAACGTGGCAGAGGCTGGCTGGGGGGACGAGCAAGGTGCCCTTCCCCCATCCGGGCTGGATTCCTACAGGGCCACCCCTTTGCCCTCCGACCACCAGGCCTTCTCCCCAGGTAGCTGTCTGGGCCCCCAAGCTGGCTTTGAGACTAGATAGTCCTGGGTTCAAATTCAAGCCCTGCTGCTTATCAGCTGAGCCAGTGTCTTCCTCTGCGCCTCATCTGTGCTCTGCACCAGCTGGTTCCTCCAGCCCCCGGCCTTCTGACCTCCCTGCCCGCACCCCACCCTCTGCCCACTGAGCAGGGGGCTGTGAAGCTCTGTGACGATGCCCGAGGCCTTTGAGGCCTGCCCAGGGCTTCATGTGTGGTGCAGCCGTTGGTGTAGGTGACACAGTCTGGGGAGGGAGGCGGGGTGGGTGGGCAGCCTGGGGAAGCTTGGCCAGCCCAGCGAGGGAGGGCCCTTGGTGAGAGCCCAGAGGGCAGATGCAGGGCCTCACTGGCAGCTGAGGCTGAGGCCTGGCCCGCAGCTCCTGCCCTCTGACCCTTGGAGGCCTCCCTGGGGCCTTTGCTCTGGGGAGCTGGGAGCCACGCCTCGTGCTTCCTGGGGAGGGGGCCCAGCCAGGCAGCTGAAAACAGCTCTGGGGTCATTCCACAGCACCCCATGGGTGCTTCCACTCCCCACTGAGAAATCCTGCAGGGCCCCGCTGGGGCTGGGGGCTGGGGTCAGAGGTCAGGAGTGGGGGGCTGGAACTGCTCCTGGAGCAGCACATTTTTCTCCTCTGAAAACTTATCTTAGCACAGAGATCACGGAACAATCGGACTCTTTTCCGGGCCTCTGCCGTCCCCAGACGGCCAGCCCATCCCCTTGGGGGGGGGCTCCGAGGGGGCCGGGAAGTTGAAATTTGTAAAATGTCTGTAGGAGGGGAAGAAAGGCGCTTTGTGTGGGGCTGGGGCCCTGGCCATTGGTCAGCTCTGAGGCCCCCGGCCGCTCCCAGCATGCTCCCCTCCCCAGGGAGGGTCGTGCTCGCCGGCCTGTGGCCAGCCCCAGGGTCTCTACAGCCCCTCTGCAGTCCCTGCACCCACTGTGTCCAGGCCTCGGGGACCCGGGTCCCCGGGGCCGCCCAGCCTCTGAGGGCACGGGCCCGGCGGGGAGGCCTCCCCGGGCCTCAGCATGTTTCTCTACTGGAAGAAGCGGGGTGCCTATGCGCTGGAGGCCCTGCCCGGTGCCCTGGCCGAGCTGGAGCTGGGGGCCGTGGAGCGCTTCTCCTGGAGTTCCACCCTGGACATCATCGAGGACCTCGGGGGTAGGTGCAGTTCCACTTTCCCAGGAGGGCGCGCAGGAGGTCCGGACAGCTGGTCTACCCTGCCGCCACCCTCTGGCCGGAGCCTGCGGCCTGCTCACCATGCACATGCTGCTGCCCATCACATCAGCAGCGGTGGGGGGACAAGGCCCTCCTGAGAGCCGCTGCTGGTGGAGGAGAGGGCCCTGAGCACGAGGACCCTGGGGGCCTCGGGGGCAGACAGGGCAGGCCAAGCCAGGCAGCGTGGGCCCGGCAGCTGGGCTGGGAGCAGGGCAGCTGGGCCTGGCTCTGGGCTTCAGGCCTGGTCTCTGCCTCGGTCCTCTGCCTCCAAGATCAGGGCCAGGTGGTGGGACGAGTCTTTCTGGAATGCTCATGTTCGAGGCCCCAGGACATGTGCCCTTTCTCGTATCATCCCCATTGCAGGTAAGGGAACAGAAACACAGAGAGATTAAGCCCCCCGAGAGGCAGCACGGGTGGTGCGGGGTGCTGAGCCCGGCGGCCGGTGTTTGGAGGCTGAGCTGGCCGTGTCAGTGGGGATAAAGATACAGGTGGTGTCGTGCGGTGGCTGAGAGGACTTGCTGGGGTGACACATGGAGCCCTTCAAACCCCGCACGCCACAGAACAAGGGCATGGTCCACGCTGGCTGTTACCATTGCTGTTTTATCATAGCTCCGCTAATGAGTGGCTCAGCAGAACGTTCAGCCTTGGGTTGGCGACTCCGCTTCCGTCAGGACACCAGTGCCAGTGATGGAAGCCCAGGTCTGGCTGGCAGAAGCCAGCAGGGCGCGGTGTCTCGGGCCTCATTTATCTCCTCTGTTGGCCTCATCTGGGGCCCCAGGCTCTGGCACGCCCCCACCCCAGGCCACAGGCCTGGAGAAGCAGGAGCCTCTCAGGGACACAACTTCCCAGCCTGGCGTGGTCCTTCCCTGACCCCTCCCTGCAGCCAGAGGGCACGGAAAGTGATGGCTAGGCCTGGGATCCACCACAGAAAGAGACCACGTGGGGCACGGGTTCCACAAAGCAGGGCAGGCAATGCTGCTCTCAAGGGGGAGAATGGATGCCTGGTGGGCATAAACGACAGCTGTCGAACCTGAGAGGGGGCCCCTCTGGGCAACCTGTCCCGTTGGCCAAAGTGGACGGAGGGATGTGGCTGCTTGGAGGGGTGGGGTGGGCACAGCGCCCACCTGTGCAGGAGGCTGGGCAGGGCATGGAGCAGGCGGAAGTGCGAGGACCGCACGGGGCAGGCGCGGGCCAGCCTGGCAGAAAGCTCCCCGTCTCTTTCAGCCGGGCACTGTTCTGGAACCAGAGGGTGGGTTGGGGAAGTGGCCTGGGGGGCAGACTGAGTCCTGTCTGCTTGTACGGCTTCACCTGGCAGGTTCCTGTCTACTGAGGCAGGGAAGGTGGCTGAGGTCCGGCATGAGGTCACACAGCCAGTCCCAGACACAAGCCAGGGAGGCCAAGCAGGGGTCTGTCCCCCTCTTGCTATTTGTCCTCTTCATCTCAGTCACTGCAAAGTGCCAAGCTTTCCTGCTGCTGGGCCCTCACCCATTCCCGGGGCTTTGGGGCAACCCCTGTGAAGCGCGCTCCCACTCCCCTGCCCCCAGGCTCTCCAGGCAAGCAGTCCCTGCCATCTGTGGGGCCTCACAGCGCACAGTTAGCGGGCACTTGCCCCGTGCCAAGACTTCCCTTGGCTCCTAGAGTCTTCACGCCCACCTTTGGAGGCAGGGACCATTCTTGGTGGCCCCCTCCTTTGCTCTGGAAGGGAAGGCAAGGCTCAGTGGGGTGGTGAGTGGTGGTACCCAGACCCACAGTTCCCGCCCTCCGCCTCGGAGCCGCAGGACCAGGCCCACCATCACGACCCCGTGCCTCTTGGCCCCGGCTGGGAAAGAGGTCCCAGCACACGGTGCGTGGGTCATGGCGCGTGAGCTGGCCTCGGGGGCGAGCTGAGGCAGGCGGGTGGGAGAGCGGGCACACAGCTGTCTATGTGGGCTCTGTCCTCTGCACCCTGCCAGCCCCTGGCCTGGGCCCAGTATGGGTGGGTGGTGGGTCCCAGCGCGATGGGGTGGGGCTCGTGCCCGGAGCGTGATTGTCCGGAACGGGAATCACGCCCCTTTCCGCAGTCCTGCTCTTGCTTTTCTCGCAGCCACTCTCTGTTCCTCCGAGGAGCCTGGGGGGAAGCCCGTGGCAGTGGGCAAATGGGCAGGTGCCCACAACAGCCTCGGCCAGAGGAAGTGGCAGGCGGGCTCCAGGCCTGTGGGCAGGAACTGTGTGGATGGTTTCTTGGGCCCCAGAAAGGGATTCTGAATGTGTCCTCCCACCTCTTCTTACTGAGTCCGAGGCGTGTGGGTGGGCGGGGCAGTGCTTGGGGGTCTCTAGGCTCCAGGGGACGATGACATCTTCAGTCTGGGCTGCAGGCAGGGACAGCATCAGAGACCATGGTCCGGGCTCCTTCCTCCAGCTGGGTCCCCACTTGACGGCCCTACCCCACAATGCTACATGGGGCTTTGGGAAGGGGACCACATTTCTTTCCCAGGCCACCTGTGATGCTCTGACCAGAGTCTGGGGTAGGGAGAGGCGGATGGTTCCTGGGGTCAGCAGCCATTTGCCCAGGACACACCCCTCTGGCTCTCGGGCAGGTTTGGGTCAAATCTTGCCCTTCTGCAAGCTGCCCTGATGACGGGGTTCAGTCCTAGCACAGCCCGCAGCAGCTGCCCAACCATAGATAGGCTCCCAGGAGGGCTGGGTTTGCGTGGGAGGGGGCATTCAAGGCCACAGCTGCTTCCTGGGAGGGGCAGCCTTTGCCAGGCCAGGCCTGGGGTTGGGAGGTGATGGGCAGGGAAGCTCTGTCTTCTTGAGGTTCATTATGCCAGGGGGTGCTCAGAGGTGAGGGGCTCCCCTGAGGAATGACAAGGGTGGTACGCTTGTCTCACCCTGCAGCCAGCTGGGAAAAGGGGTCTTATGTGACAATGGGGGGATCATTTTATGTGTGCCAAGCACCTAACCATGTCAGGAACCATGGGGGCACCATAGGGGCAGTGTGGCCTGTTGGTTAGGAGTAAGACTTGGAGTCTTCCAGTCCTAGGCTCAAGTCCCAGCCTCATCACTCACTAGCTGCATGACCTTGGGCAAGTCACCCAACCCTTTGGGCCTCAGTTTCCTCATCTGCAAAATGGGCAACAATCAACATACTTTCTTCTCTCAGTTGTTTAGAACAGTGCTATCCCCTAGAACTTTCATCGTTTAAATTTTTTTACTAGCCACATTAAAAACAAAAAGCAAAAAAACAAAAAAACCTAAAAACAAGCAAGTGAAATGAATTTTAAGAGTATATTTAATCAACCCAGTCTATTTCAAAAACATTACCATTTCAACTTGTAATCCGTATAAAAAAATCCTCAATGAGATTTGATTTTATTTTAGTTTTTGGCTGTGCCGCACGGCATGTGAGATCTTAATTCCCCAACCAGGGATCGAACCCACGCCCCTTGCAGTGGAAGCACGGAGTCTTAACCACTGGACCGTCAGGAAGTCCGCATCAATGTGATTTTACATTGTTTTTTTTCTTCTTGCACGAAATCTTCAAAATCTGCTGTGTATTTCACACGTATAGCGCATCTCAATTTGGATAAGCCCCATTGCACATGCTCAGTAGCTACAGTGGCCAGCAGCTGTCCTTTGGGGTTAGCCCATGCTGCAGAGGGTTTGACAGTGAAATGAGACCATGTGTGAAAAGCACAGAGCGCCCAGCAGGTGCTGGGTAGGTCAGAGCTATGGTTATAGGCAGGTGTTTCTGGAGCAATCTGGTGGGGAAGAGAGGTCCAAAATAACAGGTCAATTCAAAGGCCCATCCCAGGACAGTGGGATCTAGGAGGGAGCGATTCATCTGGAATTTGGATATTCTGAGATCGAGAGGCCTTCCGGAAGGTCGCTGCATTCAACTTGGGCCTTAGAGAGTGGGCAGGATGTCAGTTGACAGTAGACAGCGATGGGAAGGATGTGGCAGAGGCAGAGGAACAGAACCAGGAAGGGCTGGGCCGCGGTCAGAAGCTCAGTTCCGTCCCAGGGGAGGTAGTGAGTAACAGAGGGAGGGGGCTGGAGTGAGGCGATAGGGAGTGGTGGGGACTGTGGAGGGTGGAAGGGTGTGTGCCAGTCTAAGGCAGACACAACTGGGGAGCTGGAGCCATCAGGAATATGGGTCCAGAGCTGCCAGGCTCCTCTGGTTTGTCCATGGAAGCCAGAAATCTGGATTTTTATGTGAAATCTGACTTTTCAAAGTTGGCAACCAATTCAAATTCTTTTGAAGCACTGCGCTTCGCCAAGCAAAACATGTCTGCCGGCCGGCTTCTGCCCAGGCGCCCTGCCGGCCAGTTGTCGTAGAGATCGTGTTGGAGAAGGAAAAGCGGCATCGTGTGACTAAGATAGAGGGTGGGGGACGCTGGCATGTGGGCTTGTCTGCCTGGCTGAGGGGCCCTGGCTTTCCCCAGGATGCTGGGAGCCGCAGGGGCCCGAGGAGGCCAGGAGGGCAGCTGGGCTGTTTCAGACCCGGAGAGACGACATCTGGCACCCTGGGGGTGGGCAATTTCCAGGTTCCAGGTCTGCCTGGGGCTGGCCAAGGGCCAGCAGCCAGAGGGGTACTCCGGGGCGGGGACCCTGGGGGGAGCGAGGGCAGGTGGTGGAGGCGGCCCCTGGGAGCGTACCCACTCAGACTGACTTTCTGTGACCTCAGGGCTCCAGGGCCCAATAGGAGTTGCCCGTCTCAATTCAAATTCTCAAGAGAGCAAGTCTAATTGAACAGGCTGGCCCAGGCGGCCACCTCTGGCCCAATCAACTATGTCCAGGGTATGTACCACCTGGTACGACATCTCCCCCTTACCACACCCACCCATTCTGCAGGGCTGCAAACCGGGCAACTTGTCAGAGGGGAGCCCATGGCAGGCCTGGGGTGGGGACAGCCCGTCCCGATGCCTGATTCCTCCCTGGCCCCCAGAGGCCCGTCTCTGGGCCCTGAGAGCTAGCAGGGTCCTCAGCGACGTTCCTGTGTTTGGAGTCTCTGGGGAGAGAAGCACACCTAGGGGCTCTAGGAGGCTGTAGCTTTCATGTGGAGTGCGGGGAAACTAGATTCCAGAGGGGCTGGGCCTGAGCAGTCCGCAGAGGGGGCGTCTAGAAAGCAGACTGAGCACCTTGAGGGAACTGAAAATGGAGGGGGGGCTGGGGGAGGGGGGGAGGACGGCGGGGTTGGGGGGATGCTAGAGGCCAGAGAGGTTAGCCAGGTAGAACTCCAGTGCTTGGAAGAACCAGGACAAAGGACTCCAGACCCCACGACCACCCCACGGTGGCCGAGGGGAGTCTGGCCCTGGAGTGGCTGTGGCCTGGGGCGGTCATGGCAGGACCCAGAGGGCTGGCAAGGCAGCTCCAGGACCCTGTGGTGGCGTAAGTAGCCCAGAGCCTGCTGAATTTAGGACCAGAATCCAGAAGTCTTGGGACAAAGGGGGTTAGAACCCAACCCCAGGCCCTGAGTTGTGAGAACCCAGGGACTCAGGGTTACAAGCAGACCTCATTTGGCTGAGTTCCCCAGATTCAGGTAGGGTGCATGGGCAACTCCCCCAAAGCTGGCTGCGGTCTCCAGGTCCCTGGAAATCCAGATGGCAGAGGAGCTGCTGCCGGGTGGTGGAGAAGAGCCCTGCTTCCCACCCGACCCTTGAGCCAGCTACGGCTTGACAGGCAGGGCTGGGGCAGGGCCAGCAGGATCGCTGACCCCAGGGACCCCGTCAGGGTCCTCACAGGGCTGTTTCCCCCCTCAGCTGCCCCTGCCTCCGGGCTAGAGGCAGGACAGGCATCTCTGGCCCTTCAGACAGCTGAGATTCCGAGAGGGAAATCAGAACTGTGTGATTCTGTGAACTGAGTGAGGCAGGGCCCGCCTGAGAGTCCTGAGAACTAGCAGGGGCCCTTCTCAGAACGCCAGGTTCCCACTGCACAAACAGCAGACTGGGGGACACTGGGGGACACTGTGCTGTCGCTTCCCTCTCAGCCTGGAAGCTTCGGAACACCGAGCAAGGCCTCTTGTGCAGCTGCTCCTTCAGCCTCCTCGCCCCGGCCGTGCCGGGCCCCACATGAGGCCCCCAAGACTTGTCAGGGTCACCAATGGGTCCCCAGTGCCCAGCTTGGGGCTAGATACATGGTGAGCCCTCAGAGGACCCTTGCTGTATGTTTGCTGAGTGAATCCAGAGAACCCAGAAGACTTGGGATCCATCACAGTGCCCTCTGTCACAAGTCCCTGAGGGCAGGGATGGGGTCCTGGTCACCCCTGAGTTCCCAGGGCCAGCCCATGAAATAGATGCGCGTAGAAAGGCAGGCACCCTACTCTGGTTGGGGAAGGGGCCAGGGGAGACTTTGGGAGAGAGACCCGGGTCCCATGGGAAACTGGGTCTTCCATACCTGGATCTCATCTACCCAGAGCCTCCCAGCACCAACCTGCAGGTGGGATGGGGTCTACGCAGGCTCAGGAGAACTCTGAGTCCCTTGGGAGAGTCTTGGCCACCTCCCCCAGGCTCCATTTCTGAAGTGAAAAGTGTTTTGTAAACACTAAAATGTTGTCCAAGTATCTCCTGGTGCTATTTACATAAAGTACAAGACCAGGCAAAACTAATTGAGACAGAGGTCAGGACAGCACCCCCTGGGGGGTGGGGAGTGGCTGGCAGCTCCCATGAGGGAGCCTCCTGCAGGGGGGCTGGTGGTGCTCTGCTTCTTAACCTGCGGGCTGGTTATTTTGTAAAAATACGTTTTGTGAAAATTTTCTGAGCTGTGTACCCATGAGAGCTGCACTGTTCTGTACATATTTATTTTATACTTCCATAAAGTTTTAAAAATGCTAACCAACACAGAGATGATAGTAATAAAACAACAGTAGCCACCAAGCCCACTCCATTTACGGAACCCTTACCCCCACAGCCGACAGCATCTCTAAAGGAGGAGAGGGTCCTCTGCTGGGGGTGGAGGACAGAGGGTGCAGAGATCTGTCCTGACCTGCATGCCTATCTACAAGAAGGCACCGTTTCCACTTAGACGGTACCTTTGGGGCCAGGAGAAATAGCAGAGTTGTCTAAAATGCCTTCATTCCCACTTTCCAGGAGATTGAGAAAATGTCTCCAGACCACATCAAAAACAGAGGTGTTTTCTTTTGAGGTGGCTGGGAGGCTGAGGGAGTTGAGGGGCGGAGGGATGGCCTTTGGTCACACCCACGACTTTTCAGAGAGGAGGGGAAGGCTCCAGTTGTGGGGAGGGAGGATGGGTCGCGTCCTCCCGGCAGATGCCCCGCGCCCGGGGGCAGGCTCTGCCCAGCGGGGGTCCAGGCTGAGGGGCGCAGGGGGCGGGGCACGGAGTCCCGCCCTCCGCAGGCGGGGCCGCCGCTCGGCTCCTCCCACCGCCCACCTGCCCCGCCCCGCCTCTAGCCGCAGAGGGTCCCGCGGCCGCGGCGCTCCGGCCTCTACCCCGGCGCTCGGCCGGCGTCCGCCCCACGCCGCCGTTGCGCTCGCCCCCGGCCCGCGGCGCCCCCCGCACCGCCCGCGTTCCCGGCCTCCCGGCGCCTCTTCCATGGGTGAGTGCGGGGCCCCCGGCCGGGCCTCGCCATGCAGGCCGGCGGGCCTGGCCGCCTCCGCGCCGGCTCGGGGAGGGGCGCGGGCGAGGGGCATCGCGGGCAGGCCGGGGAGTTTGGGGCGGGGGAGGATCAATGGGAGGGCAGGGCCAGCTCCTTCCCCTCGGCAGGCGGGGGCTCAGCCTGCCGCCTCCTTTGGGGAAGGCCTGCTCGCGGTGGGAGGTAGACGCCGGTCTCGGAATCAGGGATGCGGGGGTCCAAACTGTGCCCCGTGTCGGGGCGCGCTTCATCACCCCTTCCCCTGGCCCTGCAAGCTGACCGGGGCGGGCAGCCTCTTTCCCCCCTTCCTTGTCCCCTCCGCTGCTGTGCCCCAGGAGGAGAGGCAGCTAGCTTGGAGGGGACCAAATGCTGGGTCAAAGACGGACAGCGGGTGAGGGGGACCACCCCAGGATTTTGCGGGGGAGACCATCAATAGAGGCAGCGATGTGGAGGACAGGGGTAGGAAGGGATCTTGGGCCCCTGGCATCCCCCTTCCCCCCGTAGTCTTGCAGGGATCCCCCAGGAACCCTAGGGCCCCAAAGTCACTGAGCCACCCCCCTCCCCAGACTAGTGGTACAGAGAGAGGGAGCTGCTCATTTCCAAAGACGTTTTCTCCCCCTGGAATCTGGATACTTTCCCTGGGGAGCTGCTACAAGAAAAGGGCTCTGCTAACAGATTCCCGTGCAGATAAGTTGGCATTTAAAAGAGAAAGGGACACTGCCCTCCTTTGAAGGGTGCATTGAGGAGACGGCCCCACCCATCCTCTGGTCGGGAGGCTCCTGGGGCCCCGGGGAGCCTGGGTGCCCCAGCCTGGGCGCACCCTCCCTGGGCCCCGCCCGACTAGTAACCCTCTTCTCTCCTTTGCAGAAGACCGGAGCCTGGCTGAAGAGAAGGGGCTGTGCTGTCAGAACCCCGACTGCATGGACAAGGGGCGGGCGGCTAAGGTAGGGTGGCTGGAGGGCCGGGGAGCAGCTGGGGGCAGAGGGGACAGGGCTCTAACCGCACTCGCTGTCCAGGCCCGGAAATCCACAGGGCCCTGGCAGGGGTGCAGCTGGCCTGGCTACAGGGTCGTGTGGGTTCTGGGGTGGGCAGGGCCGCAGGGTGGCTGGCTTAGGAGGCAGAGGGGCTGACCCCAGTTCAGAAACAGTGGAGCGGGGGGGACTTCTGCAAGGGCAGCTGGAGCAGGGGTGCCCCAGAGCCCTTTCCTGCACTGCAGTCCTTACAGCCCTGAGGTGACGGGAGCTGCCGCTCTATGTCACAGATGAGGAAACTGAGAATCAGCAAGAAGGGACACCCTCCCTCCCACCCCCCACCAAGGTTCCATTCCAGTGCCCAACGGGCACTCTTCCTGGGGCACCAGGCCACTCTTCAGGCCTGGGCATGGGTCAGGGACACTTTGGGACTTTGTGATAGTGACTATGGGCCTGGGGATGACAAAGGGAAGAAGGGACCAACTGGTCGTGGAGTGTCAGGACTTGGGAGCTACGAGTGGACAAAACAAGAGGGATAAGGATAGCAGTGACGGCGGGGCACTTCTGCCTGGTTCGTGCTGGGCTCTGTGCCTTCTGTGCTGTGGCAGCTCTGCTGGGAAGGTGTCGGTCATTGCCCTGTTTTCCAGATGAAGATACCAAGGTTCAGAGAGGTCCTGTGACTTGGAGGAGGCCCCACAGCTCAGGAGAGACCGAGCAAGGGTTTGAACCCAGGTTTGGCCCTTCCCAGCACGCATTTGAGTGACAATAGTTGTAACTGCCACAACTCACTGTGGGCACTGAGGACTCTGTCTCCTCCCTCTAGCCTTCTGACATCTGTCCTGTCATTATTCTCATTTATAGTTGAGAGGTAGCAGCCCATCTAAGAACACATCGCTAGGATGTGGTAGAGATGAGATTGGAACCCAGAACCCAGATCTGTATGGTGCCAGAGCCCTGTTCCTAACCACTGTGTAGCTCAGCTCTGCCAGCTGCAGGAAATTAAAAATGCCACCCTGTTACCCCCCTCCATCCAGACACACGCGCTTACATTCTGCACAGGAAGACCACGGTTAGAAGAAACGTGGAGGACTGTTCCGCGGGCGGGGAGAGGAGGGGGAGGCTTCCAGTTGCCGTGGTCACCAGGCAAGGGGGTGGCTGTGATGTCAGATGCAATCTGCTGGCACGGTTGGTGCCTGGCATCGGGGCTCTGGTGCTGGCTGGTTGCCTCTCCCCCATATGGGGGCTCCTGGCAACAAACTGGCCTCAGTTATCCTCAGTTACATCCTGCCAGGGGCCTGCAAAGCCTTGGGCCCTCTGCCTGACCCGCAGGGATGACAAAGGGGGCCAGGCCACACTGTCCCAGCCTCTCCTGTGGGCAGCTGCTCCTCCTGGGGCGGGCCCACAAGCTGCCGCAGGAAGGGCCAGGGGTGAGGCCTGTGAGATGAGAGCTGGTGTCAGAGCATGTGTGGGCCCTCTGCAGCTTCCAGGTCCCAGCCCTGGGCTGCCTGCAACTCAGCATGGCTGACATTGGCACCAGCAGCCAGAGGGTCACCCAGCCTGCAGGGGGAGAGCCCAAGTCCTATCACTGGTGGGACCCACTCTGGGACAAATGACACAGACTTGGGGGACAAGGATGCCTGAGCCATCAGAGGGAGAAGGGCTAGTCAGGGAGGACATCCCGGAGGAGGTGACCTCTGGTGGAAGTGAAAACATAGATAGGCAGAGCAGAAGGCAAGGGCCCTCCAGGAAGGGGGGACTGCCACAGGCAGAAGTACAGAGGCAGGAAAGAAGGGGTGGGAGGCAGGTCTTGCCAAGGGTATGAGCAGGCTGGAGCAGAGGGTGAGAGGAGGTGAATGACACCCAGGTTTGGTGAGAAGGAGGAGAGAAGAATATCCTGTTGTTGTTTTCTATTTTCTGGCCGTACCGTGTGGCACGTAGGATCTTAGTTCCCCGACCAGAGATCGAACCCGTGCCCCCTGCAGTGGAAGCGCGGGTCCCAACCACTGGACCACCAGGGAAGTTCCAGAATATCCTATTGTTGGTGATAATAATAACCAGCAGGCAGGCTGTTGGGCCCTCATGCTTGTCTCACTGAACCCTCGAGGGAACCTCAGAAGAAATACATTATTATTCTTCCCATGTGAAACATAAGGAAACTGAGGCTCAGAGAGACGGAAGAACTTGCCCACATCCCACAGCATGACTGGCACAGCTTGGCCTGGAGTGAGACGGAGAGCATCGTTCTCCCTCTCCTCCCCAGCCATTCGAGGAACGGCTAGCAGGATGTGACTAGCTTTCTGAAGGAGATGACGTCATTTATTCAGTCACCAAATCAGCTTTAAGCACCTGCTGTGCCAGGCCTGGTTCTAGGCCCTGGAGATCTCCAGGGAGCAAAGGTTCTGCCCTCCTGGAGCTGCATCCCAGCCCCACTGGGAGGAGGAGGGAAGTGAGGACTTGGGTTTGTCAAACTGGCCCCCCAGGCTACCCTGAAGGGCCATCTTCCAACAGGGCTGGACCCTTCCACTTCCTGGCCCACCCTTGAGGGTTTTGTTTGTTTGTTTGTTTGTTTATTTATTTATTTATATTTTTGGCTGCGTTGGTCTTTGTTGCTCGAGCACCGGCTTTCTCTAGTTGAGGTGAGCGGGGGCTACTCCTCATTGCGGTGCGCAGGCTTCTTATTGCAGTGGCTTCTCTTGTTGCGGAACCTGGGCTCTAGGTGCGTGGGCTTCAGTAGTTGTGGCACGTGGGCTCAGTAGTTGTGGCTCGCGGGCTCTAGAACTCAGGCTCAGTAGTTGTGGCGCACGGGCTTAGTTGCTCCATGGCATGTAGGATCTTCCCGGACCAGGGCTCAAACCCGTGTCCCCTGCATTGGCAGGCGGATTCTTAACCACTGCACCACCAGGGAAGCCCCACCCTTGAGGTTTTATTTGAGCCTCTCCTGGGTGCTGGGGCTTTTGAGATAAATCAGCCACCTCACCCCTACCTCCTGTCCCTGGAGTTCACTCTAGAGGGATGGGGATAACCAGGATGGGCTTCCTGGAGGAGGCTGCTGGTGTCCAGAGAAATGAGGGGGTATTGAGCTGGAAGAAAGCTGAGTGAGCCAGCAGGCTTTCTGAGGATGTAAGGAGTGAGCAGGGCTGAGGAGGGGCTGGGGAAAGGGAGGCAAAGCTGAAGAGGGAACGCCCTGATGTCCAGGTGAGGTGTCTGGATTACCTGCCTTGGGGATGACCGGAGGGAAGGTGTGTCCCTACCCTTCCCCAGGATGAAGATGTATAGAGTAGCCCACACCTGGGAGCTCCAGGGTCACAGCCCACCCCTTTCCCGCTGCATGACCCTGGGCAAGTCACTACACCTCTTTGAGCCTCAGTTTCCTCATCTGGAAACTGAGTTTTCTCAAGTTGCAACAAGGGTGAAAAAGAGGGCTTACGTGCGAACTGCTTAGCACAGTGTGGCTTGCTGCAGCTGCTCAAGAGGATGCTATCTGCAACCACGTGTCCATCTTCCTTGCAGGGGGAGAGAAACCCCTAGACTTCGTGCGTGTCCTCCTTCCCCTCCCTGAGATCTGAGACCTCCTTGGGTTCCATCCCAGACCCCAGCCAACCCCACCCAGCCAGACAAATGTTTATTGCACATCTGTCCAGTTCCCAGGGCAGGTGTCCTGTCGGGGAGACGGAGGAAGTGTTTGCTCCCTCTCTCCCGGGGTGCCGGGTGATGACACGGTGGGTGGCCCCGCCCTGCTGCAAGTTAACCACGGGGCAGAGTCTGGGCTCCCTTGAGCTGGGCACTCTGATGAAAGTCTGTACAGGGCACCTCGGGTCACAAGGGGACATGGAGGAGGGCTGACACTGGCCTAGGGGACCACATTTGAGGGGGCAGAAGACTTGGGGGTGTTTATCCTGGAGATGGGACGCTAGGACATCATCCTTAAAGGTATTAGTTCTAGCAGCCGCCATTTACTCAGCACCTACTGTGTGCCAGGCCCTGCTTTAGTGCCTCACCACAAGGACCTCATCTAGTCCTCACCCGCACCCTGTGCAGTAGGGACCACCCCATCTCCATTTTAGAGACAAGACACTGAGAAACAGGGAGGTGCGATGACTTGCCCAGGCAAGGCCAGAACTCAACCAGGTCTGTCTGTCCTCAGAGCCTATCATTTCTAAGGAACTGTCAGGAGGAAAGGGAGGTGAGTTTTTCTGCATGGGTCCCAAGGGGCCTGGCAGGGAGGTGAGCTTTTGTTCAGTATAGGCAAGAGTTTCCAACAGCTGAAGCTGTTCCCTGATGTATAGATAGTGAGTACCCCACCCCTAGAAGTATTTAAGCGGAGAGAGTGGAGATTCAATTTGATGACTTCAGAGCTCTCTTCCAGCTTAACAGTGGGCTGTGAGGTGGCAGGGATGAGTCGGGAGGGTGGTGTGTGTGTCTAGGGGAGGGGTTGTCAGATGAAGACCAGTGGCCACAGGGCAGAGGAAGGGGTGGATCTGAGGTCCCTGTGGAGAAAGAATGGGCAGGATGTAGTGAATAATGGGAGAGGGAGTGACCTATTCTCCTGGGCAATGCTTTGGGGGTAAGAGGTAGGAGGCCAGCCAGGGTGCCCTTGAGAATGGCCAGATTCTGGGGATCTCTGGAGGTGGCTGGTCTGTGGAGATGCTAGTCAGCTGTAGACAGGGGGCAGTCCAGTGTACAGCTGGAGAATGGGGCAGGACCAGAGGAGCAATGCAAGGGGAATTTGGGGGCTTTGGCTAAGTAATTTGGAGGGGAGAAGGTGAAGGCCTGGGGTGCCCAAGAGGCAGAGACAGAGGACCCACCTCATGCTACCTGGCGGAGATGAGCTGCTCTGGTGTGGACCAGCCCCAGGAAGGTCAGTGCTGACAAGGAGGGTAGCTCCCATTAGGAGGGGGCTCCAGCAGCCTGGAGGCCCAGGCCTGGTGAGGGGCCTGACGGAGGTGGTCTAGAATTGGCAAAATGCAGGTAGGCCTGAACCCGGAGGCTCCCGCGGGGGTCCCAGTCCAACCACGCCCATCTGCTAGCTTCGGTAATTAGGGAAGCGGGGAGGTGTGCCTGGGGCTGGGTGGCCTGCCTTCTCAGTGGGATCCCTGTGTCCCCAGACACTATCTCCACCTCCAGTCCTGAGGGCAGAGTTATTCTAAACTCAAGATGCTGGGAACCACCAAAGGGCGGAATGGCCCCCTTTTTCAGGACCTGCTAGGCGTGGGCCAGGAAAAAAGAGGGAGGCACGGAGCAAGGCGGGCCCGTTTCTCAGGCGCCGTGGAGGGCGCCGTTCAGAATCCAGCGGAAGCGAGCCTGGCTTGGGGCGATTCCCGGGACGGGCTGGGCCTGCGGGTTTCCCCCCACCCCGCCTGGACCCCGGGGGCAGCGTCCCGCCACGGGCCCTAGGCGGGGGCGGGCGAGCTCGGGTCTTCAAGCCCAGGTTAAAGACTACAGACTTTGAACTTTTCGCAGGTCTGTAAAGGGCAGCCCCCTCGGAAACAGTGACAAGCGCCTCCTCCCCTCTGTCCACAGCGCGGACCCTAGATTAGCTCCAAGCGCCGGCCGGCCCTCCTGCCACCCCCCTGGGCCGCCGGGTGGGGCGCCGGGCCCTTCCCGGGACCGCAGACCCTCCCCCGTCCCAGCCGGGCGCGCCGATGGTACGTCCCGGCCCGCCCAGGTGGTAGCGCCCGCGCCGGCCTACCGTAATTCCCCTACGCCCAGCGCCCCTAGCCGGCGCAGAGCGGACCGAGCCCGCCGGGCGGCTCCGGTCCCCCTCTCCCCGCGGCCCCGTCGGACTCTGGCAGCCTTGGCCCGAGCCCCAGCCACTGGGGAGGAGAACCTTGTCCCTAGGTGAGTCTCACGGGGAAGCTGGGGTCCGGACGGGGGTGGGTCCGGGCGCCAAGACTCTCCCTGAATGAATGGACAGAACCCTGGGTGGAGGGTCCCGCACAGTCCTAGGCCAGCAGGTGGGTGTCGATGGGCGCCACTGGCCTTGCCTCCGCTTACTTGAGGGTGGAATGGGCTCCAGCGCCCGCCTCCACAGTGACTCTAGGGTGCGGTCGGCTGGGAGACATGGTCGTGAGGAGTCTGCAGGGCCCCAGCCCTGGTGTGAGGGCTGCTGGTGGGGCGAGGGCATCTGAAGGGGCTTTGGCGCGGCTTGGTTGGGTGGTTTCGGCGACCTTGCCCCATCTGGGCGTCCGAGTCGGTCCCAGGCGGAAAGCCCTCTCGAGGCCGGCAGGGGGCGCGAGAGTCTGCACCTCAGGCAGCCTGGGCCAAGCCTGGCCCCCGCTAGGGGGAAGGGCAGAGGGACAGGACCCACGAAGCCAGGACAGGCCCTGGCCCACCTTGATGAAAGACTGAGGACTTGGAGGCCCAGGGGGCCCAGGGCCCCACAGATTCCTCCATTGCCTTCCCCAGGTTTGGGGGGCTCTAGGAGGATCTCACTATTTCTCTGCCCCTTTGCCAGAGTCCAGGCACACAATGGGACCCAGCAGCCATGCCTAGATAGAAGATTCTAGAGAACTGGCCAGTGCCCTCTTCACACAGGTGGGGAAGGGCAGAGGGGTAGATGGGCCCCAGAAGCAGGTCTCCCACAGCCCAGGCCTGTGCTCTCTGCCCCACTCCCTCCCAAGGAGCCTTTTGTGTGGCTCTGAAGAAAGAGGCGCCAGGAGAAGGGCACAGGCTGCCACGCCGGGGTCCTGTGCAGGGACTGGGCAGGAGGTGAAGTTCATGAACCACAGCCTTTCCTTCTCCCCCTAGCACCCACCAGTCCCAGCTGTTCGGCTCCCTGGGGAAGAAGGGGCCTTGCTGGCTTCTGCAGCTGGTGCAGTAGGGCTGGCCTGCAGAGAGGTGCTCTACACCCCTGCCATCTGCCCTGCACAGGGCAGGGCCTTAGGGCAGGCTCTGTGTCCAGGTGGACCCCAGGATGAGGGGTGAGGCCGAGGCCTAGGGGAAGGGAGGAGCCAGGTGGGCCGCTGGGAGCGGGAGAGCAGCCTGGCAGAGCTGGCTCCCCACCGGCTGACGTGCCCACGCGTGCGGCCTCCACCCCTGGATTTCCAAGGTACCAGATGGGGCCCTGGGGCTGGTAGTCTCCCAGGGGAGCTTAGCTCAGATAGGGAGCCCCTGGGCAGGGGTATCCCCCTGGCCAGGGAGCCCCAACTCCTGGTTCTAGGCCAGTCTTCTGTGGACAGAGCACAGAACTGGCTCCAGACCTTGGTCCAGACCTGTGACCTCTCCTAGACAAGGAGCTCCCTCTCCCACTGCAGACCAGGCTGGGGCCCCAGCCCGCTGTGGGGGAGGGGATGCCCACAGGCCTCTGCTTTTCTGGGGCTGGGGAGGTGGTGCTGGGCGGGAGTGGGAGGGGGGCTCCTGCCTTGGTGACTCCATTATTCATCAGCCCCAGCATCTGGTTTCTCGGTATCAGTTTCAACAAGCCAGTCCTGACTCATGAGCCTGGAGCTGCGGCTGGGCTGGGGAGGGGCCCCCTCCCCAGGGAGTCAGGGGCTGGGACCTTTTGGGCCTGCGCATGGGCCATTTCAGCTCTCTTGTGTAGAGAGGAGGTGGGAACCTCAGAGCCTGATGAGGCCTCCTCCCTCCCCTGGTGCAGGGGCCTGGGGTGCCTTTCCTCCCCTGCTCTGCAGGTTCCTTGACCCTGCACTCTTGGCTCTGGGGCAACAGGGCCCTGGCTTTCTAAGGAGCAGCCCCAGCCCTGGATGGAGGACCCAGGCAGGAGCATGATTCAGGGTGGCCAGAACCTGGTCACTCAGGTGACCTCTGGTGACCTGTCCTGGCCCAGCCCTGATGGTCTCCACTTGATGCAACCTGGTTACCCTAGGCCAGTGGGCTTGGGGATCTGCCCTGTCCCCAAGGGGGTGGACCTCAAGGCCCTGCTGCCCAAACCACCACTTGGCTGGCCTTCATGTCCCCATGCCTTCTCTGTGCCTGAGGCACATGGGTAGTGGTCCAGTGGGCATCTGCTGTTAGTACTAGTCACTTTACCTTTCCGAACCTCAGTTTCTTTGTCTGTTGAATGGGGGTAGTACCAGTGTTTCCTCCTTACGGTCTTTTAGAAGAGTGAACAGGACTTGGCACAGGCCTGGGCACTTGGGACTGCTCAGCGGCTGGCCACGGAGGGCAGCAGTAGGGGCAGGGGGCATGCGCAACACCTCCAAGCTTTGAGGTGGAAACGGACCTGCCTGGGGCCAGCAAGCCAAGGTCATGGATGCTAGGAGGAAGGAGAGAACCTGTGGACAGGCAGTGGGGAATGCTTTGTTGACTGTTGGCCACAGAAGGGGACATCCTGGCCAAGACCTTTCAGGCCCCAGTGGCCTTCTCTGGCACGAAGCCCCTTCCTCCGCTTTCATTCATCCATTTATCATCTAGTCTGCACAGAGCATCTACGGTGGCCAGGACTATTCTAAGTGCCGAGGATGAAGTGTGGGCCAGACAGCCAAGACTCCTGGCCACTGGAGAGGATAGTCTAGCAGGGAAAAGTGATAATCAAGAAGTGAACAAAGAAATAAAATAATTTCAGGTAGTAATAGCTGCTTCGGAGGAAATAATTCAATGTAAGGGGTTTGAGAGTTCCAGGGTAAGGGGCTATTTATTTTGAGAGACGGGTGAAGACCTCCTTGGGAGGTAGCAGTTAAGGTGGGGCCCAGTGCCAGCTGTTGGAAGATCAGGGGCACGTTGTGTCCCAGACAGAGAATGCAGAGGTGCAGGCTCTGAGCTTGGTGAGTTGTAGGGATGAAGGAATCCAGCACGGTGGACCACCCTGTGGAACTGGCCAGAGGGCACGGTAGGAGCCAGGCCACAGTTGGGATTTTATTTTAAGCAAGATGGGAAGCCACAGGAGGGTTTGTGGAGGAGTGACATGATCAGGCTTTAGTTTACAAGAGATGTGCCAGTGGTGTGGACAGGGGGATGGCCCAGGATTTGGGAGCAGAGGGGGTCCTGGAAAGCTCCCGGCCCGAATAAATTGCTGCTCTCCCACCCTCTTTCCACCCAGAACCATATTGAGGGGGAGCTGACTAGGGGATGGGAGGGGGCTGATGACAGCATGTCCCCCTCCCCCATGGGTCCTGAGGAGTTCCCCAGGGAGGCCATTCCAGAACCTCAGAGTCAAAAGTCTGGGTGTCAGTCCTGCCTGTGGACTTTTCCCTCACTTTATCCGCCACGCGATGAATGAAGATAACAGTGCCCCCCTCCGCCTCCCGGGAATGAGTGTAAAAGCGCTTTGACAACCTACAGTGGGGACCCCGGCACCCCAATCCTGGTCGGCGTCCTCGCCAGTCTCTGATGAGCGCCCCCTGGCGGTAGGGCACCCGGAAGCTCCCGCGTGGCCCCTGGGCCGGAGGGACCAGCCTGCAGCAGCAGGGGCCTCACAGAAAGCTGAGTTGGGCTGCGGGGTTTTCCGCGACACCCCCGTCTCACTGTGCTCCTGGAGGCTCCCCAAGGACTACCCTCTCCGCCCCGCGCGCCTGCCTTCTGCCCGCCGCCTCCACCTGTGGTCACCGGCGCCCCTCTGCTCCTCTGCCAGCACCACTGGCCTAGGCAGTGGGAGCGGGGGTCCCCCGGGCTCAGGCTCTGAGCCGGGGGTCGCTTGGATTGTGGGCGGGCACTAAGAGGACCCTCAGGAGGGCCTCTGAGCGCCGGCTGTGGCTGAGGCGGGGAAGTCGGTGGTCAGAGCAGAGACAGATGTCCTCGGAGCTGGACAGGGAGCGGGGGTCTGAGGACCCGGAGAGGGATGTGTCCCTGGTCTGGTCCCCCCTCTTCTGCCGCCAGCATGAAGGGAGTTCCCTCAGGGGAGGGGGAAGAGGTCCCCCGGGCTGAGGCTCTGGGGCGGGGGTCCCCAGGGCTGGGGGGAAGGGACTGAGATGCCCTTTCGGCCGGGAGGGATCTCCTGTGCCCCAGCCGTTTGCGTTGGGGTCGGGATGGAGGTCTGAGCAGAGTGGGGCGCCCGTGGGACTGGGCGGGGGCCGGGATTCCGCAGTCAAGGCGAGGGCGTTTGTCACCGGCGGGCCCCCTGCCCCCAGCATCCAAGGAGTTCCCCTGGAGGAAGGAGGAGGTCCGGGAGGGACCCTCTGAGCCCGGGACCTTTGGGCCGGGGGTCAGAGCCGGGCTGCGGGCGGGAGGGTGGGTGTTCCCCGCCCCCGGGGTCCCGGCGCGCTCAGCGGGCGGGCGCGGCCGCACAATGGCAGGAAGCGGGGCTCCGCGCTTTGTCCGGCGGGCGGCGCAGACCGCCGCTTCCTCCGGCCGCCATGGGGACGGGACCCGGCGTCTCCGGGCGCCGCGCGGCCTCCAGGCCGAGCCCCGGGCTGCCCTCCCGGGACTCCGAGCCCGGCTGGGCGGGGGGTCGCGGCCGCCACGGGGAAGACCAGGTAGGGGAGCGGGGGGCCGGGCGGGGAGGCCGGGGCGGGTGCGCGCGCCCTCGTCCGCGCGCGTCTCTAAGCGGATGGGCAGGCGGCGGCCGAGACCCCTGCTCCGGGTGCACACCGCGGGGGTGCGGGGGGCGATGAGGGCCTGGGGGCCTGGGATGTGTCCCCCACCCCGGCACCAAGGGTGCCAGGCAGCGGAGGAGACCGCCAGCGCCTGGCCTTTTGTGTCTGGGGCTGACTCCGGACACACCTGTGGGTCCCAGGCCCTGGACTGGGCCACCCCTCCCCCTTTCCTTCCTCTGCCCAGGCCCTGCCCACACCCCTCCTACTCCTGCCTCTGGCCAACACCCTGGTGTGACAGGGAAGACTGACTTCTTGTGCCCCCATCCCTGTGGGGATCAGCCTAGACCATGATCCCCAAAGGGCCCGGCCCCCCGTTATTTGTAAAATTGTGGTCCATTCTTTGCCTGTGGAGATGCAGCGTGACCTGGCTGTTCTATCTGGTGGGCTCGCCCCTCTCTGGCTGAGTCCTGGGGACCTTTGGTCCTGGACCCTGCTGTCCGTCTCTGGCTGGCTGGGGTGCTGTTACCCTCAGAGGGTGGGCGTGGTGGGCAGCAAGGAGGTGGGGAGTAGACCCTGGGTCTGAGAGAAGAGGCCCAAGAATCTGGCTTTGGGAAGGGGCTGCCCTGCTATAGTGCTGGGGAGACCCCCAACCCTGGAGGGGATGGAGGTGAGAGAAGGGGTGGGGAGCAAACAGTGTGGGCTCTGCCCGCCCGAGGGGGGTTCTCGGAACTTCATCCTCAACCAAACCTGCTGAATACTCACCTGCTTCAGATCCTGGGCCTGACTCACATCGCCCCTGGTGTCCCTGAGCCTGGGGGCTGCTGGGAGGATGGGAGCAGAGGAGGTCAGCCCGTCGTTATTATTAGCGTTAGTGTCTGGTAGTAATAGTAGTAGCAAGAGGAGAAGGAGAAGCTGTGGCGGAGTTAAACAAGGCCCAGCACGGTGCTGGGAAATGAATATTCCCGAGTCTCTCCAGCCCAGTGCCCTTGCAGGGCAGGGTACATAGAAGGTGCTTGATAAATATTTGTTGAATGCTAAATCTGCCTTAAAGAGTGAATCTTTGTGAAATCTGCCATCTATATACTGGATTGGTTTAAAAACGAAATTGTGGCACAGAACCAGGGACTTGGGCTGGAAGGGTCCCAGAGACCGCCCCCACCCCAACCTTTACAACCTAGCATGGCTCCTGCCATGTCCAGGTAGGAGACCAGGGCCTGGGCAGCTGGTAGGTCTGCAGTCCCACTGCCCAATGCCAAGCCTAGAACCAGAAAAATGAAGCTGTCAGGGAAATGGCGAGAGGCCTGGAAGGGGTCAGGGGGGCACCTGTGCCAGCCTGGCTGCCAGGCTGGACACAGAGGGTAAGAGGGCTGCCGAGCTGGCAGGCTGTGGGACTCCTGGGAGGAAAAGACATGTGCTTTCCCCAGATTTGTTGTCAGGAGGTGATGCTCACGACCGTGGGTCCCAGCATCTGCAAAGCTAGGCCCTCTGTCAGAAGTGCCCCGGGGATGCCAGAGGGTGGGGGGCAGAGCCATGGAGGAGAATAGGGGTTTTCACACTTTTTAAAAAATGTTTTGGGGGCTTCCCTGGTGGCGCAGTGGTTGAGAGTCTGCCTGCCGATGCAGGGGACACGGGTTCGTGCCCCGGTCCGGGAAGATCCCACATGCCGCGGAGCAGCTGGGCCCGTGAGCCATGGCCGCTGGGCCTGTGCGTCCGGAGCCTGTGCCCCGCAACGGGAGAGGCCACAACAGTGAGAGGCCCGTGTACCGCAAAAAAAAAAAAAAAAAAAAAATGTTTAGGTTGGTTGGTTTGTTTAGTCTTTTGGCCACACCACGCCGCGTGCAGGATCTTAGTTCCCCGACCAGGGATTGAACCCGTGCCCCCGGCAGTGGAAGCGCGGAGTCTTAATCACTGGATCGCCAGGGGAGTCCTCACACTTTAGCAGTAGATCAAGTGAAGATAGAAACAGCTGCTCTGCTTAGAGTGCCCCTCACCCTTGCCTCCAGCGCGGAGAACACCCTTGAAGACCCCTCAAGAAGGGTGTGGAAGTGTGGGGCGCCTGGTGCTCCGGCTGCCATTGGGAATATGGGCCATAATGCCCAGGGCTCAGCCCCCCAGAAGCCAGACCCCCCTGGAGCAAGTGGCTTCTGTAGTCTGCCTCCTGCCAGCTGTCATTTCTGTGTCCGTGTTCCCTTTCTGTGTGATGGAGGAGTGGAAGGGACACAAGAGCCAAAACATCAACCATAAAACTATTCAATGTAACTGATTTCCTCTTGTCTCCTTAGCCCCCCAGGCTGGCCCGAAGCCAGCCTCCCCCACTCCTCGCTCCCTTCTCCACTACTCAAGAGATGGTGTGAATGTGGTGAAAATGTGGGCTCTGAAGCTACATACCCTGGGTTCAAGTCCTGACTCCACTGGCTGTGTGACCTTAGACAAGTTACTTAACCACTCTGAGCCTCACTTTCCTCATCTGTAAAGTACAGACAATCGTAGCCCCCACCTTCTGGGATGAGGATTCCCCCAGTGCAGCCCCAGGCACATGAGGACCATGTTATCAATGATCAGACTTTTTCAGCTCCCTCTTTCCTCCTCTCTCGGGCCACTTTCTCTGCTGTCTAACCCATCCTCACCCTGTCTGTCATCTTGAAAATCTCTGATCGGACTCTCTCCAGCCAAGATCCCCAGTGATCCTCCATCACGCTACTTAATAATTGAACCAGTATTTATTGAGCGGCTAGGACTGGCGACCAGGCAGCCAGCCCGACGGGCCAAAATTGCTGTCCTTGTAGTGCTGGCGGTGTGGAGGCAACAAAGTGAAGCGCACGGACTGTCCACCAGTGGGAAGCCTGCAGGAGAGAAGGGCGGCGGGGTGGAGGAGGTGACCGGGAGCGCAGAGGAATGAAACCTTAGAAGGGTGAGACGAGGACTTGTGAGTGAAGGTCTGCAGGAAGGGAGGCGGCTGGTTGGTTATCTCAGCGTCTGAGGAAAAGCATTTCAGGCTGGGGGATTAGCAGAAGCCCAGGCTCAGCGGTGGAGCACGTCCGAAGAAGCACATCGGAAGGCGGGAGGCTGGTGGGCGCGGTGGACAGAGCCAGGATGGGAGAGCAGGACCGGAGGCCCCTGAGGTCACCAGCCTCGGCAGGAGATGGGCAGCCGCTGCGGGGTTTTGAGGAGGTACGTATGACTCCTCTTTGACCTGGGTCCACTGTGGCCGCTCACGGAGAGCAGACTGGGGTCAAGGGCAGAAGCAGGGAGACCGGCTCTGAGGCCTTGTCACCGGGGCCGGGGCCCGAGGTAGCCTGGAGAGGGTGGCCGGGTTGAAGCTAAGGATTTAATGTCTGCGGGTGGAGCCCGCAGAAGTGTTTGCCTGAGTGGGGGAGTAACAGAAAGATCATGGGTGTCCCCAAGGTGTTTGGCCTAATGTATTCTTGTCCTGGGGCTGCCGTAACAGATCAGGGTGGCTTTAGAGCAACAGAAGCTTGTTCTCTCAGTTCTGAGGCCAGAAGTCTGCAATTAAGGTGTGGGCCGGCCGTGCTCCCGCTGAAGCCTCCAGCGTAGGATCCTCCCTTGCTTCTCACAGCTTCTGGCACGTCTAGGAGCTCCTCAGTATTCCTTGGCTTGTAGGTGCATCAGTCTCGTTGCTGCCTCCATTGTCACATGGCCTCCTCCCTGGGTGTCCCATCTCTGTGTCTCTTCTCCTCTTCTTTTAAGGACAGTAGTCATACGGTTACTCCATACTCTATGCTGTATGATTGCAGACCCCAGTATGACCTCAGCTTAACGAATGACATCTGCAATGCCCATCTTTCCAATAAGGTCACGTTCTGTGGCGCTGGGGGTTAGGACTGAACCTGTCTTTCTGAGGGACACAATTCAACCCATAACATCACCACCCCCGGAAGGCGTTGCTAGTAATTGAGATGGACGGTGCTGCGTGGAAAAGTTCAGGAGCTCATGCAGACGTTTTATTTTTTTTATAAATGTATTTATTTTTGTCTGGGTTGGGTTTTCGTCGCTGTGTGCGGGCTTTCTCTAGTTCTACGCGAGCGGGGGCTACTCCACGTTGCAGCGTGCGAGCTTCTCATCGCGGTGGTTTCTCTTGTTGCGGAGCACAGGCTCTAGGCGCGTGGGCTTTAGTAGTTGTGGCTCGCGGGCTCAGTAGTTGTGGCTCGTGGGCTCTAGAGCGCAGGCTCGGTAGTTGTGGCGCATGGGCTTAGTTGCTCCAAGGCACGTGGGATCCTCCTGGACCGGGTCTCCATTGGCACGTGGATTCTTAACCACTGCGCCACTAGGGAAGTCCCTGTGCAGACGTTTTAAGTTTGAGATGCTTGGTCCCGACTGGAGAGTTCACTGTGGGAGCCCTCCCCATGAGAGTGACTGAGTCACTGGAGGGTGGATGTGGATAAAATAAGAAGGGGTCCACGGATGGTGCGAGAGCAGGAAGGAGGCAAGGGGACTGAGAGGGGAGGGAACCAGCAGAGCACGGGTCCTGGGGGCCGAGGAAGAAATGGTTCCCAAGAGACCACCTGTGTCAAATGCTGGGTCCTGTGAGAACAGACGAGAGGACTCAGAAACGTGGACATCACTGGGGACCTGAGAAGAGTGAGCTGGGGAGGGGGCCAAAGCTTGACGGGAGAGGGTCTGAGGGAAAATGGAAGAATTAGAAAATCTCCAATTGCAGCCATCGTAGTAATAACTGATTTAGGCAAAAGCCATCAACAAGGGCTAAAGCCCTGGAGTGTGCGATTGCTGGGGAGCAGGGTATCTCAAAGTGTCACCCCAAGATGACTTCCTCATTACAAAGAGAGAATGCGACTTTACAAAGTACAGCGAGATCCCCGGGTGACCTGACACCAGGGCACGCTGAGGAGGACACAGTCCACCCTCTGGCGTCCTGGCCCAAATGCTCAGCCTGAAACTACCCCAGACCTCCAGACAAGTCCACGTGGAGGACCTTTCTGCCAGCTGGCCTGGCTGCTTCAAATATATCAGTGTCATGAAAGATGGGGGGGAAAAACTAGGGCGTTCATTCTTTTTTTTTAATATTTATTTATTTATTTATTTTTGGCTCATCGGGTCTCAGTTGTGGCATGCCGGCTTAGTTGCCCCGCAGCATGTGGGATCTTAGTTCCCTGACCAGGGATCGAACCCGTGTCCCCTGCATTGGAAGGGGGATTCTCAACCACTAGACTACCAGGGAAGTCCTGGGCATTCATTCTTTTTTTTTTTTTTTTTTTAATGTTTATTTATTTTGCACCGGGGCTTAGTTGTGGCAGGTGGACTCTTTAGTTGCGGCTTGCCAGCTCCTTAGTTGCAGCACGTGGGCTCCTTAGTTGTGGCGGGCAGGCTCCTTAGTTGCGGCATACAGGCTCTTTAGTTGTGGCATGCGAAGTCCTAGGTGAGGCATGCATGTGGGATCTAGTTCCCTGACCAGGGATCAAGCCCGGGCCCCCTGCATTGGGAATGTGGAGTCTTATCCACTGCGCCACCGGGGAAGTCCCCGGGCATTCATTCTTAAAGGGATAAACAGACAAAACCAAATGTACATGTGAACCTTGATTGGATCCCATGTGGGAAAAAAAATCTATAAAGGACATTATTTAGACAGTTGGGAAAATGCCAAGGTAGACTCTAGGTGGACTAAGTATCATTGCTCAGTTTCCCAAGTGTGACAGTTGTGTTGTGGTTCTGCATGAGCAGGTCTGTGTTCTCAGGTGGTGTCATGATTTCCTCCCCAGGGGAAGGGGGTCATGAGCCAGTGTGGCAAATGTGAACAACTGGGGAAGCCAGAAGGGTGTATGGATGTCATTGTACTATTCTTATAACTTTCTGTAGGTTTGAAATATTTTGAAACAAAAATTCAGGGAGAAAGAAAATAGAAGGTAATGGGAGGAAAGAACAGGAAGGAGTAAGTTTAGCTGTAAAGGGAAGGAGAGAAACAGGTTGGTTTGCCCGTGGGAATGATCCAGTGAGAGGGATGAATGCTGAGCGGAGTCCTGGTTCTTAGGCTGGAGAGGGGGGTTTCGGTGGAAAACTGGCCTGGGATTGGAGCAGGGCAAAGCCCCTGCAGCCCGGGGCAGGGGGGTGGACGTGGTGGTAGGAGCTCATGGACCGCCTTCTGATGGCTTCTGTTTCCCTAGAAAAGTAGGCAGTCGGGTTGGTGGGGAGTGAGTTAGGGAGGGCTGGGGGTTGGAGAAGATAGGACAGTCATCCATGGTGGTGGGGATGAGAGTAGCCTGGGGCGATTGGGTAAGTCTGGGATCCTGTCACTAAGCAACGGGCCTTGGGTACCACATAGGCACCCAGAGGCCAACACCATTCCCTGAATCCTCCATAGTCCCCTTCACACCCTAACTTAGAAATCCAGGCGGGGTCAGCTGTTCGGGGGCCGCACAGGTCATAGAATCGAGGGCAGAGGCCCTGGGCAGGGAGGAGGGGGAGGTATTCTGTTTCAGACACTGAGTTGGGCAAACCAGCTGCCAGCCCCAGCTCCACTTTTTGGTGCCCTTTCTGCGTGCGCTCCGGCAGAGGCCCTGGGAGCACCCGCCTCGTGGTTACCTACTTGAAGTCTCCCCTTCGGCATCGCGTTCCTTGCGGGCAGGGCTTTGCTTTCTCTGCATCTCCCAGAATGGACACCTAGCAGGCGCTCGGGAAGCGTTTGACGGGCACTCTGTGGGGCGTGGGCGGTCGGACCTGAAGAGTCGCCCCCATAGGGGCCAGGAGCCCCGCGTACTGCAGTGGTCTGGGTCCACCCCACCCCCCCATCCTTCCCCTCACAGATATGCCACCACGCCGACTGCCAGCAGCTGCACCGCCGGGGCCCCCTCAGCCTCTGCGAGGCCTGTGACAGCAAGTTCCACGGTGCCATGCATTATGATGGGCACGTCCGCTTCGACCTGCCCCCCCAAGGTGAGCACGGGGAGGGCGCCCAGCCCCTAGAGCTCCCTGCCTGGGGGCACAGTGGCCTGCTAACTGTCGGCCGTCACGACAGGGCCATCAGAAGGACACGAGTTGACTGTAAACGATGAAACCCAAGTCCACTGCCGTCCCTTTTGTTCCACAAGTTTTTTAACAAGAGAAAAAGTTGGGGACCGGCCCAGCTCGAAGGCGGGTCTGTCTGCACCAGGTGCCGGGTCCTTCTTGATGGGTCTGCACCTCCCACAGCTGCCCCCGCCTCTGTCCCTGCCCTCTTGTCCTCAGGGCAGGGGATCTCTGGGCAGATTCTCCTGCCAGGCAGCCAGTGAGCAGAGGGTGGGGTGGGGATGGGCAGGTCGGAAGGAACTTGCAGCAGGAAACAAGAAACCCCTCCTGCTGAAAAGGGACCTGGCCCCGGCCTACTGCCAACTGGCTGTGCTGGGGTGGCTCTGGTCTACTTTCCCAGCTGGGCAGAGGGACCAAAGGACTCATCCCTTCTGCCAGGGCCTCCTGGGACTTTGGGTGTGGTCACCGTGGTGGGGGAGGGGACGCCTGCAAGAAAGAGCCATGGACTTTGGTTCCTTCCTGCAACAATCCCAGAGGCAGGGCTTCTTCATCCCTATTTAATAGATGGGTAAACTGAGGCAGACTTGTACTGGGGGCGGGGCATCACCTGGGGTGTCATCCCAGGGCCCTTGTGTCTTTTTGAGTCTGGGGGTGGATGATGATAGGCAGTGACTGAGTCCCTCCCCTCACAGAACTGAGGGGCCCTGGCTAGTTTGGGGTGGGGTCCGAAGGTCGGTAGCAGGCCCTGGTCCCTCTGGAGTCGGCCGTGTTGGGAGGCTAAGGAGGGGGCCAGGGAGGGAGCGGGCACAACCCCACTCCCACTTTACACCGAAGGCTCTGTCCTGGCTCGGAATGTGTCCACCCGGTCATGCCCCCCGCGCACCAGCCCTGCAGTGGACATAGAGGAGGAGGAAGAGAGCTCTGTGGATGGCAAGGGGTAGGTGAGGGGTTGGTGGGCACGGCAGACACCCGGGGGGTCCCAAGGCTGGGTCTCAGATCACAGAGCCAGGGACCAGAGGCTTCAGCAGAGCTGACTGGAGACCCCGCCTGGCCCCTGCTGCTGCCCGGATTCCTGGAGGGTGAGCCTCCAGGGCTTCTGGGATCAGACTCTACCTGACGAGGTACCGCTGGGTGTGACTCCCAGGTCGGCCACCAGAGGGCGAACAGCCCCTCGTGAGTCCTGGCTTGCCTGAGCGAACCTGAGTTACCTGGTCTCCTAGGGCCAGCAAGGGGTGGGCAGCCAGCTGGGGCCCGCCCATATCCCACCCTGGTGAGTGCTCACCCACGCCTCCAACCTCTGCCCTCACCGGCTTCCTTGCAGGGACCGGAAGAGCACAGGCCTGAAGCTCTCCAAGAAGAAAGCCTGGAGGAGACACACAGATGTAAGGAGCCCCCAGGCGCCCACAGCCTCTGCCCGTCCCGGGCCCTTTCCTCCGTTCCCAAGGCTGGGCCCGTCTGCTCTAAGTTCCAGGACCAGGGAGGGGGCCTGGAGTGAACGTGTCCCTCCCTTGCCACCCAGCCCTGTAGCCCAGCCCTGCTTACCTTAGCCCGGGTGGGGGATGCTCCAGCAGCCCCTGCCTCCACGGAGGGATGCCGGGTGCCTCCCTGGGACGGAAGAGGGCTGGGAGATCCCTGCGTTCACTTCCCTGCTGGGGCTCCCATCCGGAACCCTGGGGTGGGGAGGCTAGGGGGCGAGGGGTGCAGAACTGAGACCCCCTGTCCTGTCAGGACCCAAGCAAGGAGTGCTTCACGCTGAAATTTGACCTGAACGTGGATATCGAGACAGAGATCGTACCAGCCATGAAGAAGAAGTCGCTGGGGTAGGGCTTGGTGGGGAGAACGGGGCTGGGGGGCAGGTGTGGCCTCCTGCAGGTGTGACTATGTGTGGTGGCCTGTGAACAAGCATGTCCCCCACCTGTGGGCACCCCACCCATGTGCAGTGAGGGCCTGGGTGCCGTGTTTGTGTCCCAGCCCCTGCGCGTGGCCTAGTCCTGCGGGGGTGAACGGGTGTCGACGGACACGCGATGGTGTCTGTCTGCCCTGGAGTGCAGACGTGAACGTGTGAGGGCAGGGGCGTGTCGTCTCGTGTGTAGACACACGCAGGAGCGTGAACCTCTGTGGACAGGTGTGTGTGTGCACACGGACCTGTGTGTGATCCCCTGGGTGTCTCCTTTTCCCTTTGGGCGGGCAGGGTGGTGCTGGGGCTGTGGACAGGGTGGAGGTTCGCGTGACTGCCCCCAGCACACGCGCACCTCCTGTCCCGGGCAGGGAGGTGCTGCTGCCAGTATTTGAAAGGAAGGGCATTGCGCTGGGCAAAGTGGATATCTACCTGGACCAGTCCAACACGCCCCTGTCCCTCACCTTTGAGGCCTACAGGTTCGGGGGACACTACCTGCGGGTCAAAGGTGAGCAGATGACTAGATGGGCCGGGTAGCTGGGGCATGGCTGGGTCCCTTGGGGAGGGTGCTTCTTCCCAGGCTCAGGTTCCCATTGGCCATGGCCTTGAGCAAGCTCATTACCATACAGGTGTCTCTGCTGGGCGGCAGTGCCAGGCGTTGGCAGGGCGGGGCTTCAGGGGAGGGCAGCCAGGCCTTGGTTTGGATCCTTGGGGAAGAGGGTACTGGGGCCCCCTTCTCCACTGGGCCTGGGCGTTGAGGACCTCTACTTGTCCCTAATGCCACCCCAGCCAAGCCAGGGGACGAGGGGAAGGTGGAGCAGGGGGTGAAGGACTCCAAGTCCCTGAGTCTGCCAATCCTGCGGCCAGCCGGGGCTGGGCCCCCCACCCAGGAGCGTGTGGACCCGCAGAGCCGCCGGGAGAGCCTGGACATCCTGGTGAGGAGGGGCTGTGTCAGGCCTGGGGACGGCGAGGGGCCAGGGGGAGGTCACCTGGGCGCCTCGCTGCTCCCTCTGGGGGCTTTACTTTCCGCTTCTGGGAAATGGGGCTGGCTTTGAGGATACGGGGCCCTCCCTGGATCTAACCATACCCCACGGTGATGGGCCTCGTCTCTGAGAGTCTGCTTGTGCCCGAGGAGTGTGTGTGTGTGTGTGTGTGTGTCTAAGCAGGCATCGCGTGGGGAGCGCGACTTTGTGTGTCACTGGTTGTGTTCATGAGTGTGTGTCGGGGATCCACTTGGACCTGGGCTGCTGAGTGCGTCTGAGTGTGTGTGTGTGCCTCTGTGTGTTCTCCCCACCTGCTTCATGCTGCTGGCTGGGGCGGCAGGCGGGAGGGGGATCCAGCTGCGTCTGTCTGGACCTTCCGGCCCCCAGAGCACGTGTAGGTCTCAGGAGAGGCGGCGCCCCAGGGTGCGGGGGTGTGCAGAGACCCTCCTGCCTCCCAGGCTGGCCGAGGTCCTGGAAACCCACCATGGGGTGGGGCTGTGGGGGTCTGGCCCTGACGCCCGCTCCCTGACCAGGCCCCTGGCCGCCGACGCAAGAACATGTCGGAGTTCCTGGGGGAGGCGAGCATCCCTGGGCAGGAGCCCCCAGCGCCCTCCAGCTGCTCTCTGCCCAGCGGCAGCAGTAGCGGCAGCAGCAGCAGTGGCGGCAGTGACAGCTGGAAGAACCGGGCGGCCAGTCGCTTCAGCGGCTTCTTCAGCTCAGGCCCCAGCACCAGCGCCTTCGGCCGGGTACGTGGGCCCGTGGGCCCTGGGGCAGGGCAGCTGGCTGGCCTTGACCCCCGACCCTGACCACAGGCCTCCTTTCAGGAGGTGGCCAAGCTGGAGCAGCTGGAGGGCAAGCTGCACGCCTACAGCCTCTTTGGGCTGCCCAGGCTGCCCCGGAGGCTGTGCTTTGACCATGACTCATGGGAGGAGGAAGGTGACGAAGAGGAGTACGAGGACGACGCCTGCCTGCGGCTGGAGGACAGCTGGCGGGAGCTCATCGATGGCCACGAGGTGGGTGCCGCCCGAGGCCTTCCCCTCCCTCCTCAGGGAAAGGGGCACGTTATCCCCCTGCTCCACGGGGCCCTTCCTAGGGCGACGGGATGTTCCATGGGACAGCCCTGCCAGGCTGCTCTCACCGTTAACCCGCTTTGGAGGAACTCAGGCAAGGTGAAACTGTGCCTGGCCCAGAACTTGGGGGACCTCTGTGTCTCAGCTGGGAAAAAGGTTGCGTGCAGGGCCGTTCACCCTTCTCCCCCTGCTCCGGCCATCCCGGCACACGTGGGGGCTCCTGGAGATACCCTGCCCTTCCCACAGAAGCTGACCCGGCGGCAGTGCCACCAGCAGGAGGCGGTGTGGGAGCTCCTGCACACAGAGGCCTCCTACATTAAGAAACTGAGGGTGATCACCAACGTGAGTATGGGGTGGGCCCAGAGCCACCCCGCCTACCCGCCCCCCGTGGCCTCCTCTGGGTGCCCCTGAGCAGAGTTTGGGCCTTTGCAGAAGAAGGAGGTGCCAAGCAACAGAGGGGAAGGGAAGTGGGAGAAGGGCCACACCCTGGGGTGGAGGTGATTCCCAGGGGCCCCGGGGAACCTGCGAGGGGGCTTGGGGCGAGTTTGCCAGGTTGAGCTGATTAATACAGACCTCATCCTTTGACTCATCCTTTCATCGGCTGTTTCTAAACACCTGCTATGTGCCAGGTGCCCAGCAGCCCACACCCTAGACGAAGAGGCAGAATGGGTAGGCACTGGGGGCTGTGTGTAGGGACTTCGACCTTGGGGGAGCACCTGTCCTGGGCTTGTGGGTTCAAGGAAGGCACCCTCCGGGCAGAAACTCCGGACTGAGCCAGGGCACAGGTGGAGGAGAGAGTTCCAGGTGTGGCTGCAAGGGCAGTGTCCAGAGCTTCCCTCCAGGAGGGGCCTGGGCAGGGGCACCCCCAGGTGGGCCGTGGGGAACGTCTTTTCTCAAAGCGTGAACCCTCTCTGTCCCAGGCTGCCTCAGGCACTCCCAGGATGGGGAAGGGGTAGAGGGGAGCCTAAGAGTCTGGGTGGGGCGTCGGGACTGGGACCCCCCCCCCACCAGCTGCAGTGCTCCCTGCCCCCCACAGCTGTTCCTGTGCTGCCTCCTGAATCTGCAAGAGTCAGGGCTGCTGTGTGAGGTGCGACAGGGCCTGGGGGTGGGGGGGACAGTACCAGAAAGTAGCGGGGGGGGGCTGGAGCAAGGGAGGGGACAGACAGGGGCGGGGGCTGACTGGTGGAGTAGGTGAGGGGTGGGGCCTGGCCTCAGGGGGTGGGGCGGCCGGGGGGCGGAGCCAACGACGGCGTATGTGAGGGGGCGGGGCCTGGAACCAGGGGGTGGGGATGGGGGCGTGCTGAAGAAAGGTGGGAGCGGGGCCTGCGGATGGTGGGAGGGGAGGGGAGGGGGATGGCTAGGGGCGGGGCCCGGTAGAGGGGCGGGGCCGAACGCACCTCCCGCCCACCCACAGGTGGAGGCGGAGCGCCTGTTCAGCAACGTCCCGGAGATCGCGCGGCTGCACCGCGGGCTGTGGGGCAGCGTGATGGCGCCAGTGCTGGAGAAGGCGCGGCGCACGCGGGCGCTGCTGCAGCCCGGGGATTTCCTCAAAGGCTTTAAGATGGTACGGGCCGGGTCGGACGCAGGCAGGGACACTGAGGCGGGGCTGGGGCGTCGATGCTATCTGCCCACCACCCCAGCCTCCCCCTGACCGATGGCCCGAATGACCCTTAGTGGTCAGAGGCGTGGAATTCAGAATCGGTTGCCCTGGTGTGAACCCCACCTGGCCGTGTACCGTTGCTACCTGGCCGAGGGTGATCGCTTTCGCTGAGGCTCAGTTTCCTCACGTGGAAAACAAGGATAAGCTTGCCCCCTGCGGTGGTCGCGAAAGGCAGTAAGGAAGAGCGAGTGCCTGCCGGGCCCAGCCCTCGGGGAGTGCGCGGTAACGGGTGCTGTGCTTGTTCGCCCTGCGCCAGTTCGGCTCCCTCTTCAAGCCCTACATCCGATACTGCATGGAGGAGGAGGGCTGCATGGAGTACATGCGGGGCCTACTACGCGACAACGACCTCTTCCGGGCCTACGTCACGGTGAGGGCGGGTGGGGCTCGCTGCTGGGCCCGGGCACAGGACGGTGGGCCCACCTGGGCGGCAGGTGCAGGGGGGAGCTGGCGCTGGGCGTGGCCTGCCATGAGCCCCGCCCCTGCCTCCCCCTCCCCGCCGCAGTGGGCCGAGAAGCACCAGCAGTGCCAGCGGCTGAAGCTGAGCGACATGCTGGCCAAGCCCCACCAGCGGCTCACCAAGTACCCGCTGCTGCTCAAGTCGGTGCTAAGGAAGACCGACGAGCCGCGCGCCAAGGAGGCCGTCGTCACCATGGTAACTGGAGCGGCGGGCAGGGGCCTTCCCTGGCTTGCGGCCCCTCCCGGCCCTGTACCTGAACTGCCCTGGCCCACCCGTAGATCGGCTCGGTGGAGCGCTTCATCCACCACGTGAACACGTGCATGCGGCAGCGACAGGAGAGGCAGCGGCTGGCGGCCGTGGTGAGCCGCATCGACGCCTACGAGGTGGTGGAGGGCAGCAACGACGAGGTGGACAAGGTGGGCGCCTCCGTCTGTGCGGGGGTCGCTGGCCCTGCTGGGAGCGAGGAAGGGCCAAACTGGCAGACAGACGGGAGGCTACGCTGGGAATCTCTCTGGAAGACTCCCCGCTGAGATGAGGAGGCAGACTCTGACCTCTCCTGCACCTGCCCCCCCAAACCCCCAGCTCCTGAAGGAATTTCTACATCTGGACCTGACAGCACCCATCCCTGGCGCCTCCCCTGAGGAGACACGCCAGCTGCTGCTGGAAGGGAGCCTGAGGATGAAGGAGGGGAAGGACAGCAAGGTGACTCCACCCCACACCCAGGGCCCTCGCCCCACCCCCTCTCACCCTGTGGGTTTCGAACACCCCTTCCTTGGGACCGCTTGTGGTTCTTAGGGGCCCAGTCACCTGGGTGGCAAGTTAAGAACTGGTGACTTTTGTGATTGTCTGAGGGATGATAATCTGGCTGCAGTTTACTCTTTACAAATACAGCAGCCGGGTCCCAGCCCCTCAGGTGCCATTCTAGCCCACTTGCCAGTGCCACATGTGTTCCTGGTGGGAAGGAGGGGGCACCTTCCGTGAGCAGGACAGGAACAGCCCAGCGTCTTGCTACTGAGCTATGAATGTTTCAGGCACTGTGTAACCCAGAGCCTACAAAGCGTGATTTTAAAACCACCTTCCTTTTCCTCTTTCATGTAAACTTTTAACGGGCATAAATCACAAGTATATAGCTTGATGAAAGAAAATCGGCTCGCCCTTCATTTGAAGTTTACTCTCAGATTCGTGGGGAGTGGGGGAAGGGAGGTGTTTGACACCAGTACCCCCAGGAGAGGGTGTGGCCGCAGACAGGCTGAGGGTCCCTGCCCTGGCCCTGACCTCTGGCTTCTGATCCTACGGCCTCCCATCCCCCAGATGGACGTGTACTGCTTCCTCTTCACCGACCTGCTCTTGGTGACCAAGGCAGTGAAGAAGGCAGAGAGGACCAAGGTGATCAGGCCACCACTGCTGGTGGAAAAGATCGTGTGCCGGGAGCTTCGGGACCCTGGTGAGGAGCCCGGCCCCGCCAGCCCTGGGCAGGGCCTGGGACGGGCGGGGGCCGTGGTCTCAGCCAGCACTGAGGCGAGCCCTTCCTAACCAGGGTCCTTCCTTCTCATCTACCTGAACGAGTTCCACAGTGCTGTGGGGGCCTACACGTTCCAGGCCAGCGGCCAGGCTTTGTGCCGTGGCTGGGTGGACGCCATCTACGATGCCCAGGTGAGAGCAGAGCGGTGGGCAGGCTGGCAGGGCAGCGTGGTGGGGATCGCTGCTCACAGCCCGCTGGGGCCCTGCGCACCCACCCCCGCAGAGCCAGCTTCAGCAGCTGCGTGTGCAGGAGCACCCAGGCAGCCAGCAGCACCTGCAGAGCCTGGAAGAGGAGGAGGACGGGCCGGAGGACGAGGACGAGGAAGGAGGGGAGAGCAGCGCATCGGCTGCCAGTTCCCCTACCGCCCTGCGCAAAAGCAGCAGCAGCCTCGACTCGCAGCGCTGGTACGTTCGCCCAGGACCCCCCAGCAAGCCAGAGCAGGGCAGGTACTCCAGCCAGGACTCTGGACCCCGAGGCCATTAGCACTGGACAGGGCTGGTCACACCCCTTTCCTCTGAATGGCTTTATGATGTGAACCCAGTGGGGGTGGGGACAGGGGCTCTGTCTCCCACCAGAGTCCGGGGGAGGATGGCAAACGGTTTTCAACTTGAGTGCCAAATCTGATACATTAGTGGTAGCTGCCTGGAGCTGAGCTCAAGATTCTTAGCCTGTATCCAACAGGAGATGCTGTGGTCGCGACAGACACCATTACTGATACCTGTGTTGCGGGCTCAGGTGCCACCTGCTTGCTATCTCTTGAGCCTTGAGCTCCAGGAGGGCAGAGGCTGTAGACTTCTGCAGTGCCCAGCATGGGCTGCACCAGGCCATCGCGGTTTCCTTGGGCTGGGCTGACTCTCATCTCGGCTCCACAGTGTCTCGGATGGCTCCACGGAGACCCTGGCCATGGTGGTGGTGGAGCCTGGGGGGATGCTGTCCTCTCCCGAGTTCGAGGGCGGCCCCTTCAGCTCCCAATCAGACGAGACCTCTCTCGGCACCACCGCCTCGTCTGTCACGCCCACCAGCGAGCTGCTGCCCCTGGGCCCAGTGGATGGCCGCTCCTGCTCTATAGACTCCGCCTACGGCACCCTCTCCCCGACCTCCCTGCAAGACTTTATGGCCCCGGCCCCTACGGTGGAGCCAGCACTCCGGCCCCCAGAGTCATCGCGAGCCCCTTCACCCCCACCCTCGCCCCGCCTCCGCCGACGCACTCCTGTCCAGCTGCTGCCCTGTCTGCCCCACCTGCTCAAGTCCAAATCTGAGGCCAGTCTCCTCCAGCTGCTGTCGGGGGCCACCACCCGTGGAGCACCCCCAGCCCCTAGCCGCAGCCTGTCGGAACTCTGCTTGGCTGCTACCGTCCCTGGCACCAGGACTCGGGGCTCCCCTCAGGAAGCTGGGCCCAGCTGGGATTGCCAGGGGGCACCAGGCCCTGGCAGTGGCCCCGAGCTGTCAGAGCTGGAGGGTGGAGCCGGCTGCCCAGCTGGGGAGCCCAAAGGACCCACCAGGAGGAGCAGAGAGCTGTCCTCGGGGGCCTCGCCCAGGGTCCAGCCTGAGCCCCCCCCAGGGACCTCTGCCCAGCACAGGAAGCTGACGTTGGCCCAGCTCTACCGAATCAGGACCACCCTGCTGCTTAACTCCACCCTCACTGCCTCGTGAGTGGCCTGGCCTGGGACAGGTGGCCCAGTGTGCTGGGGGCACTATCATGGCGGGGAGCAGATGGCATTTGGGGACGGGTGTGGGAGAGGGAGCCTGAGACCAGCCTCAGCACCTGGTGAGGAGGAAACAGTGGGCAGTGGTGAAGAAGAGGCCTGAGGATCCCGGTCGGGAGGAGAGGGTGGCTGGAGCCCCTCCGGATGCCTTCAGCCAAGGAAGGCCCATCTCTCCCCTCCTCTCCACTGCAGGGAGGTCTGAGCAGAGGGAGGCTCCCAGGGGTGCCACTGACCAAGGGACAGCAGACAGCACGCCTCCTGGGGTGTGCCGGCCCCTGCTCCAGCTGCTGCCTTATGTGTGCCCCAGCCAGAGTGCTGGGCAGGACCCCTGCCACCGCCCCCAGGGCCCAATTTGCACTTTGCCAGACTGGCTGGAAGTGGAGGAGGGCTCAGCAGAGGCCCAGGCCCAGGCTGCAGGGCCCTGTTACAGCCACCACTGTCACTAACCTGCCTGTGCCTCCGCCCCCCAGCCTAGGCAGGGTCCCTTGCCCAATACCCCCGGAGTCACCAGCTCCAAGCCTCTGGGCTGGGCTCCAGGGCTGGGATCCCAGGCAGCCCTTCCCACCTCCACCCTCATCTGGCCCCAATGGGACGGTTCCCCTGCCCTCGCCTCCCTCCCTCCCTCCCTCCCTCCCTCCCTCCCTCCCACCTACCCACCCACCCAGACCTGGGCTGGGCTCTGTGTAAAGTTGCATATTTATTGAGCTTTTGATTCTTTTATAAAGACTTGTATATACTCCACCGGAAAGAGTCCTTTGCTTTTGGAACGCCCCCCTTTCTGGACTCAGGTGCACTTGGGTGCCTCCCTGGGCTCCCGCCCCCTCCCTCTGGTGGGGCCCCGCTGGAAGAGACTGTGGGAGCAGAAGTGAATTAGTCGGGCGGAGATCGCCTGACTAGTACTCCCAAGATCAACCCCTGTCCCCTGCGCAGACATGAGGCCCACCACTAGAGCCCCCCACGAGGTGCCCTCCCCCACGTGGTACCTTAGAGAGCCCCGCCCTGAGCCACCCCTCTGAGCTTATGCCAGGGTGGGCCGTGGTCTCAGGCTCTGCTGAAAGTGCCCCCTAGGACTCCCCTCCAGGGCGGGGGGACGCCACGCAGTACGTGGGGAGGGTGGGTCTCCCACCTGTGTACTTCTGGCCCAACCCCTCATGGCTGAGGGCGGGCTCTGAGGCCCAGAGAGGGGAGGTCGCCTCCCTAGGAAGCGGTGGTCTCAGGGTTGAAGCTAGCACCCAGGCGTGGGACCTGGCTGCAGCCCTGTGCTGTGTGCACCTTGCCCACCAACCGCCTCAGGTGAGCTCAGGTGCGGGCTTCGGCCTGGGGGCTCGCTTCCTGGTACCGGCGGCCCCGCCCTGCGCCCTCCCTCTCCCCCTCCCCTCCCCCTAGGCGGGCTCTTCGGGCGGCGCGGGGTGGGCGGGGCGGGCCTGCGGGCGCCGGCCCGGGCCCTACCCGTGGCGGGCGGAGCGGGGAAGACCGGGTCGGGTCGAGGGCCCAGCGTGGCGCCCAGGGCCATGGAGCCGCGGCCCGGGGCGTGTGCGGCGGCGCTGGCTGCGGTGAGTGGGGTCGCGGGGGCACGACCTCGAGCCTGGCCGGGGCCTGAGTCCCCGAGGCGGCGGAGGAAGGGGACGCGGGGATGGGGTGGGGGTGGGGATAGGAGCCTCCGATCCTGCCTCGCTGGGGGCTGGGCCGGCCCCTCTTCCGACCTAAGTTAGAGGTTCAGCCGGGGTGGGGCCCTTCCGCCGAGAGGAAACACCCTCTCGGGGCGGGAGGGATCTGGGGTCCCCAGGCAGAGAAAGATCAGGGCCCCCCACCTTAGCAAGGGCGTGGGTGGGGGTGGGGACTGCCTGCTGCCCAGTCTTGAGGGAGGGGCTGGCGGGAACCCTCTTCTCTGCCCCTCCCAAGCCTGGTCTGTGCACAGGGGAAGGAAGTTAGTCCAGAGCCCCACCGATGGGCACCCCTTTGGGGCAAGAACCTGAGAAGTGGGCTGCTCTGTGGGCAAGTGCTGGGGCCCCTGAAGGCTGGGGAGACCGGGTAGAGAGAGCCCCCGGCCTGGGCAGCCAGGCTGGGAGCCAGCAGCCCCTGTCCCCCAGGCCCTCCTCCTGCTGCTGGGTGCCCAGGGCCAGGGCAGCGCTCCCAGCCCCAGGTGTGACTGTGTGCACAGCTTCCAGATGAGGAGTGGTCTGGTCTGCTGCGGGGGCTGCCCAGCAGGTGAGCGGCTGAAGGAGTGGGAGGGACGTGGCAGGAAGTGAGGGCCAATGGGGCAGGCGGGGGTCAGGAGGGCTGGGGAGTGGTGGTAGGCAGGCCAGGGATGGGGCGAGGGGAAGCTGGGAGGGAAGTAGGGAGCCCAGGATAGGGAGGTGGCAGCCCTCTTTGACCCCAGGCTGGGTTCCACAGGGCACTACTTGAAGGCCCCCTGCACAAAGCCCTGTGGCATCTCCACCTGTCTCCCGTGCCCCCGGGGCACCTTCCTGGCCTGGGAGAACCACCACAAGACCCGCTGTGCCCGCTGCCAGGCCTGTGATGAGGAAGGTGCGGGGCTGCCTGGTGCTTGGGGGCAGGGCGGCTCTGGAGGACAAGCCCTGGCTGGGGTCCTTCTGAAGAAAGTGGCTGGCTCGAGCCCAGCCTTTGGCTGGGAGAGCCCTGTGCGCACCCCACCCTGGGGCCCTCTACCCTGGTCCTGCCTCAGGATGCCTTTGTGCCCTCTCATCCTGGTGACCTTCCAGCCTCTGCTCTGTGGTGATCTCCACATTTCTCTCACTTTGGGGGTGGCCCTGTCTCTGGTCTCCTCATCTCCATTCTCCGGGGGACGTGTCCTGCCTCTCTGTGGGGCTCTTTGGCTCTGACAGCCTCTGCTCTCCCCCGTCTCCCCTGCCAGCCTCCCAGGTGGCCCTGAAGAACTGCTCTGCGGTGGCGGACACCCACTGTGGCTGCAAGCCAGGCTGGTTCATGGACTGCGTCGTCAGCCAGTGTCCCCACAGCTCTCCCTTTCGCTGCCACCCGTGCCCAGACTGTGAGGCCGTGCACCGCCGCACGCGGGCCCCCTGTGGGTACCCCCGATCCAGGCCGTCTGCTCCCACACCCCCTTCCCCTGCCTCCTTCTCTCCCGTCCTGACCCGCACCATCTCCCGGACCACAGGTTCCAGCGGAGACACTCACTGTGGGACCTGCCTGCCCGGCTTCTATGAATACGGCAACAGCTGCGTGTCCTGTCCCATGTAACTTCCTGGCTGCCCTGGGTTGGGGGAAGGGAGGCTGGGAGCAGAGTGGGGATCGAGGGTCAGGGAGGAGGGGGCTTGACCCTATGGTAAGTGGGTCCCCCCTCAGGCAAACACTGGATGGTAAAGAGAAATTTGAATTCACCTTATGTCAGATAAATAAGGGGGCATATCTTCCCTTTATGTCATACTTTCCTTTAGTAATCCTTCCAGCCCTACGTTAAGGATAGGATGTGTCACTTACAGAGAGAGTCGCGTTAATATAGTTTCAAAACTTGGGCTGAGACTCAAGATCTGCGCCTTGTTCTCGAGGGATCTTGGGCGAGTTACCTCGCCTCTCCGATCTGTGGGCTCCCATCTGAACGTGGGAGTGTTAGTGGCTCTCCCCAGGGCTCTGATTAAGGGGTGACTAACTTTACTCACGCATCTGCTCCACAAGTGTTTCTTGAGCTTCTATCATTTCCAGACACCGTTCTAGGTGCTGGGGAAACAACAGGGAACAAAACAGGCAAATCCCAGAGTTGACATTCTGGTGACCCTCAGTCTAGTCTAGAAGCAGCTCAGTAAGTAGTGTTTGTTGTTACTGTTATGGACACCAGTGACGTTTCAGCAGTATTTGGGGAACATTCTTGGGTAGAGTGAGGCTTTCAGCAGGGAAGGGCCTCCAGGATGGAGAAGATGTCAGGTGGTCCTGAGCAGTCCCACCCCCTCCCCCCGGTGTGTACTCCCTCACCCTCCACCGCATCCCCTCCCCTTGCAGGAGCACCCTTGGGGGCTGTCCTGGGCCCTGTGTGGCTGTCTGTGGCTGGAGGCAGGGTAGGTGGTGAAATGGAGATGCCAGTGGGAGAGCTGGGATGGGCCGAGGGGAGGGTGGGGGACGGCTGCCACCCGCCACCCACCAGCTGCTCTTTCAGTGTTCTGGGTCCAGGTGCTCCTGGCAGCCCTGGTGGTCCCACTCCTGCTTGGTGCCGCCCTGACCTACACATACCGCCGCTGCCAGCCTTGCAAGGCCATAGTTCCTGGTAAGCGCACGTGCGCGCGCGCGCCCACGTTCCTAGAGGCCTGGGGTCAGGGTGGGTAGCCCAAAGCCCATTCAGCCTGATCCAGTGGGGGAAAACTGAGGCAGGGAGCGCCGGGAGTGGGTGCTGAGGGACGCAGGTTCCGGAGCCTTGCCTGGTTGCTGATTAAACTCTCTTGGTGTCTCTCAGCAGGTGAAGCTGGGGTGGAGGCCCTGACCTCGCTGCAGGTAAGATTCTCAGTAGTGTTCTAGGATGAGCGTGAACAAGCCTTCCGGAGCTGAGCGGTTGGGCCTTATTATAACTCGTGATCCCAGCGCGGCGCCTGGTAGCTGGCACGGAGTAGACCTCACGAACACATGTGCTGAGTTATCAGCGAGTGAGAGCAGCTCAGGGCCCGTCCTCAGGTGGCTCTGAGTCTACGGGGGTCCAGACAGGTAAACAGGAGCGAACAGCTCAGTAGGAAGAGTGTCACCACGGTGAGGCCTCTACCAGGGCTGGCGGAACAAGGAGAGGGCAGCAGGGGCAGGGCGTTCCAGGCAGGATAGCTCTTCTACTGGGTCACAGTGAGAGAGCATGGCCACCGGGGGAGGTGGCACCACGGGATGTTTGCTGACTGAGCCAGGGATGCCCACCCTCGGCCAGAGACCCCAGAGTCAGGCAAGCGAGGCTGACCTGGGGCCTCTCTTGGCTTCCAGGCCACCCACCTCTCACCCCCGGACAGCAGCCCCACCCTTCTGGTAACACCCAGCAGCGGCGAGAAGGTCTGCACCGTCCAGCTGATAGGCAGCAGCTGGACCTCTGGCTCTCCCCAGGCCCAGGAGGCGCCCTGCCCGGAGGTGACATGGTCCTGGGACCAGCTGCCCAGCAGAGCTCTTGGTAAGGGATTTCAGGGGCCTGAGGCCTTGACCCCATTCTCCTGAGTCCGAGGTGATAAGCTGTGCTTTCCTGAGGCCACTTGCCCACTTCCCGTCCCCTAACTGACCAGGCGGACCTCCCTGCCCGGCGGGGCCCCTGCCCGCATTCCCCATTGGCTCTCTCTGGCCGCAGGCCCGCCGCCCCCGCCCTCGCCGGCGTCCCCTGCAGGCTCGGCGGCCGCCATGCTCCAGCCGGGCCCGCAGCTCTACGACGTGATGGACGCGGTGCCCGCGCGGCGCTGGAAGGAGTTCGTGCGCACGCTGGGGCTGCGCGAGGCGGAGATCGAGGCGGTGGAGGTGGAGGTCGGGCGCTTCCGCGACCAGCAGTACGAGATGCTCAAGCGCTGGCGCCAACAGCAGCCCGCGGGCTTGGGCGCCGTCTACGCCGCCCTGGAGCGCATGGGGCTAGACGGCTGCGCCGAGGACCTGCGGAGCCGCCTGCAGCGTGGCCCGTGACGCCGGGGCCCACCCGCCACTGCGAGGCTCTGGTGGCCCTTGCAGAAGCCCTAAGTACGGTTACTTATGCGTGTAGACATTTAATGTCACTTATTAAGCCCCTGGCACGGCCCTGCGTAGCAGCGCCAGCCAGCCTCACCCCTGTGCACCCCCAAGTTTCCAGTTAAGGCGAGGAAGCGCCAACGACCATCAGCTGTTTTTCGGCCTGTGTTTGGCTGAGGCCTTGGTATTATTAAAAATCTATGAAGAAAAGCTGCCGCTTGGTGTTTCCGCGGGACTGGGGGTGTTAAGTGGCCCAGGCTTGGTTTTCCCAGGGGCGTCGAAAGGGCCAGAAGTCTTGCCACCCACGGCGGAGGCCAGTGTGGCCCTTAGCCCAAGCCTGCCCCTCCAGCTCCGCCGTGGCCCAGTTACCCCGAGGAGAGGAAGTCGCGGTGACGACGAGTTAGAGTGAGCATAAGCCCCGGGCGGCTGAGAGAGCTTTAATGCGGGTGCGAGATGGCAGGGACCGGGGAGGCAGCAGTTGGAGACACAGCTTCAGGATCCCTCGTCCTCCACTCACTCCACCAGGACCGTGAAAGCGTCCGGGGAGTGCGGGGCCTGGCTGGGGACGGCGCGCAGACTTGGAGGTGGGGCGCCGGGAGCAGCAACGCTGTCCCGACGGGCAGTTTGCAGTTTTCATCGTTTCTGGTAAACAAATGACTGAGAGGAAACCCTCGGCGGGGATGGGAAATGCGGCCGGGGCTAGGCCGGGCGCTGATCTGGGTCAGGGAGAGAGGAAAACCCCTTCCCCGAGCGCGGGGCCTGCCTCCGCCCAGGATGCGCCAGCGACGCGGGTTCCGGGGTGCAGGGGAGGGGGCGGCAGCAGGGCGCGCGACCCGCAGGAAACCAAGGTCACCACCCACGGGGCTGGGGAGAGCTCTGCACACTTTGACATTCAACGAACATGCAAATATACGTAAGTAGGCATGCAAATAAGCAGCGTCTTTTTGCGTCAACAGCTTGGGCACTTTTTCTGGGCGACTGCGGCGGCGGGCGCGCTCCAGCGTCGCCCGGGGCTGGGGATGCGGGTGCGGGGGAAGGGGGGTGCCCGGGGTAGGGGTCAAGGAGGGGTTCCAGCGCGGGAGGGGAGGGCGGCGCGGCTCCCAGCCCTTCGGCCCGGGCCTGGCAGGCTGGGGCGGGGTCTGGGGGCGGCCCCAAGCTCGCGAGGCTGCGAGCAAGAGGGCGGCGTCTAGTACTTAGCGATGTCCCCCTTCTTCAGGATGATCTGTCGCTGCCAGGGCGCCAGCTTGCTCTCGTCGTAGCCGAGCGTCCGCAGCTTCTCCGACTGCTCTTTCTCCCGCTGCATCTCCTCCTGCTTCTGTCGTTCCTCCTCTTTCCTGGGCATGGGGTGGGGGGCACAGTCCCGGGCAAGGGTGAGAGGGTGGGCCAGGCCCCATTTGGGGGGGGGTCACCAGTGGCAAGGAGTGGGTTACTGAGGGCAGGGGCTGGGTTGCTGGGGACAGAGGCACTCATGAATGGTGGGCAGGGCAATGGGTTGTAGGGGTAGAAGGTGACTGGGGACAGGGGGTGGGTTAGGAGGCATGTGGGCGGGATTGCTGGGGACAGAGGAGCTTGACTGGGGGCAGACTGGGGTCACTGGGGGACACACAGGAGCTGGGAAAGTGAGAGGCTGTAGCTGGGTTATTGCTGGCTGGGGGTGTTACTGGAAACAGAGGTGCTGGGTCACAGTGTGACAGAGAGTGAGGAGGGCGTGGTGCAGGGGCTAGGACCCAAGTTCCTGGGGACTGGGGTTTCGCTGCTGGGGAACAGAGGGGCCACATCATTGGGAGACAGGGGTGGGTGATTAGGGACAGGTTATTAGACCATGGCTAGATCTGCACTGCTGATGAGGTAGCCGCTCAGTACGTGTGGCTGTTTGAGCATACGAAATGTTGGGACTGAGATGCAGTGTAGGTGCAAATGCTCATCGCATCTCGCAGACTTAGTTTTAAAAAAGAGTGTAAGACATCTCAATGATTTTCATAATTATTATTGGGTTAAGATAGACTATTAAGTTCACTCATCTTTTTATTTTTTCAGTGGCGGCGGAATTTAATATCACATATGTGGCTCAACTGATACATCTATCAGACAGCACTCGGCTAGATTACTGAGGGCAGAAACTAAAGATCTGAGGGGCAGATGCTCTAGGTTATCGATACTGAGGCTGGGTTAACTGCAAGGCAGAAAGGCTAGGTTAACGGGAGATGGGGGCTGGGTAATTGGGGACAGGTCATTACAGCGTAAGAGCAAGACTTTGAGGTGCAGTGGGTAAGTTCCTGGGGGAGAGGGGTCTGGCGGCATTACTGGGAGCAAAGACACTGTGCTAACAGGGCTGAGTGACAAGGGGATGCGCTCAAGATTGGGGCTGGAGGAAGGGGCCAAAGGACTGTGACTGGGTGGGGGGAGGGGACACAGGTTGGGCCCAGCCCCACACTCACCGCTTCTGCTCCCTGGAAGAAAAGAGATGGCGTTAGTTGGCACCACCACCTCAGGGACACGCTCAAGACACCCTGCCAAGCCCCGCATCTTCCTCAGCTCACCTCTCCTCTTCCAGCTTCTTCCGCAGGATGTCCCGCCTCCAGGCGGGCATGCTGGCCAGCCAGGCCTCCTCCTCCTTCTCCTGAAACACAGCACAAGGCTTCAGGGCCAGCATGGGCTGGGACACGGGGGTCAGCGGGGGTGTTCCCCCACCCAGGGGAGCTGCCTGAGTCAGGGACAACGGGACACAGATGGGGTCACAGGAAGAGACTCTTTTGATGCCCTTCTATAGGGCAAATGGATGGGGACTCAGGCCCCCGTGTCCCAGAGGCGGCGCCAGAGAGGTCAGAGCTGAGTGTAGGAGGCGTAGGAGAGGAGCAGAGGGGGAGACTCCCCAGGGTGGGGGGCGGGGGGCAGGGTGGGGTGGATAGATGGCTCCAGGCCCCTGGCCCAGAATCTCTGGGCAGACTCATACGTGGGCCTCCACAGATCCTGCCTGCTCAGAGAGGCTCAGGCCGGTCCCTGGTTCCACTGTGAAGGACCTTCTCTTCCATGCCTGTCCTATTCTGAGAGCGGGTAGACGCTAGCTCTACAATCGTGTGGCTGCAATGACATGGGGGTGGGGGCATCCAACACAGGCAGCTTACAGCAAAGTGTTTTATTACTTGCATGTTACAGAGGAGAAAGGGTCTGGACACGTCACACGAACACTGCACATGTGGCTCCCTTGACCTCAGCCAAAGAGGTAGCTATGAACTCCAGTGAAAAACCAAAGAAAGAAAGAGAGCCACACTGCCCCAAGGGGGACCCACAGTCCCGCACTCAGAGGGGCTGCTGCTTCCACCTGGCTCCACACGGAGCCAGGCATCGCTGGAGAGCCAGAGGGGGACACCTGGTTGGCTCTGTGCCGTGCCCTGCCCATTCCGGCCAACACCCCACAACCGGCCACCGTGGGATCTCAAAGGCTGAGGCAGCCTGGTTCTGGGCACTCTGGCTTTTCCAAGGCCACTCGTCCTGTCCTGGTTTCTTCCTGCCGTATTCTGACCTCTGGAGGGCATCAGACAGGCATCCAGGCCCGGGTTAAGACGCTTGAGGGTAAATTCCGAATTCTTTGGCTCAGATGTCAAAAAGCTCTGCCTCCTTCTCCTTCCAGAAGGAGAAGCTGCGGTCGATGTACCGGCAGATGTCCTCATTGCTGAACTCGCCCATCTCAGATACCAGCTCCAGGGGTTCTTCGGCGGGGGCTTCGGAACTAGGAGGGGCCGACGTCGGGGGAGGCGCGGCTGGCGGGGGTGGGGACGGGGGCTGCGGCTCAGGGGCCGGCGCCTCTGGCTGCCCTTCTGGCCAGTCGCCCGTCTGAGCTGGAGCGGCCTCTTCGGTCGGCTCCCTCTCTTCCTTCTCTGTCCCTTCCTTTTGCTTTTTCTCCACCTTTTCTTCCCGGGCCGGCTCAGCCTCCGGGGTGTCTCCGAAGAACTGGCGCCTGAGGTCCTCGAAGCCGTCGCTCCAGCCGCGCCGGCCGGCCTCCACCTCCTCGAGTACCACGCGGTGGAAGAGACGGATGAGCTCCCAAGGGTGGCTGCCCAGCCGGTCGAACATCTCGTAGCACAGCAGGTGGCGAAACTTGCGCTCCTCGCGGCTCAGGCCCATTTCGAGCAGCTGGAAGTAGCCGAGCATGAAGAGGTCGAGAGTGAGGCTGTCGTAGCGCCGGGGCGCGCCGCCGTCGAGGGGCGGCAAGAAGTGCTCGGGCCAGTATAAGCCGTGTGACAGGCCCGGGCCGCGAGGCGGGCGCGCCGGCACCTGCCGCAGCAGGCTCCGCCAGTGGCCCAGCAGCTTGCCCACCACCTGCCGCTGCTTCAGCAGGCGCAGCAGCCGCTCGTCCGGGCCATCGCCCGCCGGCAGTTGGGAGGCGTCGGTTGCCTCCGGGCCGGGGTCGGCGCCAGCGGCCACCACGCGGGGCAGCAGTCTGCGCAGGCGCACCTGGGCGTGGCGCCCGGGGCCGCGGAAGGTCCACTTGCGCCAGTGCTCCAGGAAAAGGTAGACGATGCGCTCCTTGCGCATGTCGATGTAGTCCTGGACGCCTCGCAGCTCAGTGGAGGGTGGCGGCCTGCGCGCCAACTGCTCGGGCTCGGGCAGCGCCGCCTGGCGTCCTGGCGCCTCGGGTGGGCCCAGGACGCCCAGGGGCTCCCCCGCGGCCAGCAGGCCGTTGGCGGCGGCGGCGCTTGGCTCGCCGGTACCGGCCACCACGTAGTCCTCCTCGAGGATGGGCTCGCGGCGCGGGGCGCCGGCGGGCAGAGAGAGCTTTCGGGGCGGGCCGCGCGCCGGCGCCGAGCCCTGGGCGCGCCGCTCGTAGGTGGCGCGGAGGTGCCGCACCGAGACGCCGCACTCGAGGATCTCGCGCGCCACGGCCTCACGGCACCAGCTGAGCGAATGCGAGCGGCCCAAGCAGAGCGGGCCCGGCCGCCAGGGGGCGTCGGTCAGCGGCGGCAGTGGCTGGCCTGTGTCGGCGGCAAGTAGCTCGGCCAGGTGCGCGGGCCGTCCCCCCAGCGCGGCCAGCAGCGTGGCCATGCTCTTGAGCAGCTTGGAGATCTTGCTGCACCAGGCAGGCAGGCTGGCGGCGCGGCCGTGCATGCGGCGCGGGTCGACGGTGAAGCGCGGCGCCGACAGGGCGGCCGAGATGGGCAGCAGCTGCTCCAGCTCCAACTCCAGCTGCTCCAGGCGCGCCTCCAGCTTCTGCGCCTTGTGCAACACTTGCAGGTTCTCGATTTGCTGCTCGATGCGGAGGATGTCGGCCTCGGTCATGAGCTCGCCGAAGGGCCCGAGGATGCCGTTGTACTCGCGGGAGTACCTCCAGCCCTCGCGGGGGTAGCAGCACGAGCTGGCGGCCGTCAGCTAAGGCGGGGAAGACAAGAGAGGGGAGGGAGGCGCGTCTCCCTCTGGCCCGGCTCCCGCAGCGGCCGCCGGGGGCGCCTTTTGCATGTCCCGGGTGGTGTAATGGCTCCGCGGGGCTGCGTTTGCAGGGACGGGCCGCGCCTGGCCGGCGGGCAATTACAGTGGGACGAGGCTTCGGCCCAGGCCGCCGCTCCAGGCGCTGGGCAGGGCAGTGTCCACTCTGGTCGCTGGCAGGGACACAGCCGGTCGTTGGGCGCTGTTGCAGAGGCAGGGCCGGCAGATGGGGTCTCCACACCTGGCTTGCTCGCTCATTACACCACCAAAGGAACATGCAAAAGGCGTTGAAGCTGCGACGGACGGCAGCCCTCTCCCTCCCCATCCAAGGTCTGCGATTTCGAGGCCAGATCCCAGCAAGGCCGCGCCTCACCCCAGGCGGATGACCCCTAATCAAACTCCCCTGAGGCCCAAGACCTCCCTGTCCGTGCTGTCAGTTTTACTGCTGAATGAGAGGTCCTTAAAGTGGCTGAAGCTGTGGCTTTCACCCCTCTTCCCACCCTCTCTGACTCCTGGAATAATAACACAACTTACAGAGCTAGGCTTGCCAGGCACTCATAGTCTCATCTGTTCCTCATTTTAGTGCCGGGTTTTTCCAGCCCAGGTGGGGGGGAGGGGCTGCCATCACCTCCTCACTGGCCTCCCAGTTCATCCCGGCCCACCACCGCCCCCCACACAAAGATGTTTCCCAAATACAAATATGACGATGCCAACTTCTCCGCTTAACCCCACTCCCAGGCTCCCCACTACTCCAGGAGAAAGTCCATTGTCTTCAAGGCCAGGCCTTAGTTATCTGGCCGCTCCTGACGTCTCCACTCCACCCCCTTCAGTGGTAATGTCTTGGAGCTGCCACACCCACTCTGACCGTCAGGCCTCCCCGGTCCTTCCTGCTCGCTCTTTGACCCACTTCTTCCCCTGTCCACTTCTTCCTCATCTTCCAAGTCTACCTGAGACATCACTTTCTCCTCCCCTACCACCACCCCAAACCCAAACGGGATGGTCGGTTCAGGGCTGCCCCAGTCCTCTGCCCTCCCCATCAGAGCACCTGCCCACTTGCTCACTCTCTCACATTGCCCTGTTTTGTCTCCTTGGGGGCACTTATCACTCGACTAAGGTGCTGTACTTGCTTGTTGGTTGACACCCCCCACCCCCACCGGCCCTGACATATTCACCATGAATCCCCAGAGGCGACAACAGTGTGTAACACATAGACGGCGCCGGGGGGATGTCTGTTGAGCAGATCAATGGCAAACTATCCTGCCAGCCAGGGATGATCAACCCATCCGACAGATGAGAAACCCGAGGCTGGACGAGGCTCAGTATCAGTGGAAAGTGGTAGTTCAGGGAAAGAGCCCAGGCCAGTCTGACTACGACCAAAAGCCTCTCGGTTACTCATGTGGTCCCTTGGATGAGCCAACCTCACCCGGGAGCTTGTCAGAAGCGCAGAATCCCATCCCCACCCAGAGCACCTGAATCAGAAAAAGCATTTTAATAAGATCACGGGCGATTTGAGGGCATCTTAGACTTTGATAAACACTGCCATCGCATTAAAGGACAGGCTGTTGTGGGGTGGTGCTGGTGGTGGAGACTGGGAACCAGCCCAGGAGAGGGGTGGTGGTCCAATCGTGCTTTTTCCCAAAGGTAATGGGAGCCGTCTGAGGCTGAAAGGTCCCGGGCAGATTGGGGGATGCTGTGGGACATGGGCTGTGGACCCAGGTGCGGACCCCAGGGCCCTCTGGAAGCCCAACCCCGCCCACCTTCCGCCTCTGTTCCTCCTCCTCCTGCATCTTCAGCTGCAGCTTGCGCACCATGACCTGGCGCTTCCACTCGGGGATGGGCCGGCCCTGCTCGTCGTGCGTGGGGATGAGCGCCTCCACGTCGAGCTGCACGCCCGGCGCAGGGGTGGCAGGCGGCGCCGGCGCCACGCTGCCGTTGAGCAGTGGCTGGGACCCCGCGGCCGGCGGGGTGGGGCTCCGGGCCCGTGACGGTGCCGGCGAGGCCGGCGGCAGCGGCGAGTCGGGCTGCGGGGGAGAAGCGGCGGGGCTGAGTGCCGGGTGGGCGGGGTCGAGGGGCTGGGGCGTCTGTCGCATCGCCTACCTGGGAGGCCGGCTGCCCACTGCCCGAGAACACCGTGGTCAGCCCCTTGCTCTGCGGCGTCGGCTTCAGACTCTTGCCCGCCTTGATCTCAGCCAGTAGCTCTGAGTTGTCGCCCGTCGGGGACATCATGTTGAAAGACTTGGTGCCTGCGCGGAGGCAGGAGAGGAAACGTTGGCCTGGTGTGAGGCCCGCGTCCCCGCCACCCCCTACCTGCCCTCCGCTGCCCCCTTCCCCAAGTCAGCGCAGGCCGGGGCCTTCCCTTGGGCTCAGAGGGCAGCTCTCCAGGTCCCAGGTCCCGCAGGCAGCTCTCTGGGACCCCAGAGGCGGGTCCTCAGCTGGCAGCCCGCGCAGCCCCTCCATCCTCCCGGCCCTACTCACGGGGTGTGGAGCCCCCGCCTGGAGGCCCCTGGGAGTTCATGATGGCTCCTGGGCCGGCCCTGGGGCCTCTAGCGTATATCTTCGCCCAGCCCAGCGCACTGACTGCCGAGCTCCAGAACACTACCTGGGGCCAGCCACCCGACCTTTGTCCCGGCTTCCCCGGCCCTGCCCCGCCAGGGTGGAGTCTCCCCCTGGCCATCTCTCTGCACCAGCAAACCCCAGCGACCCTTGGACTGAGTCACCTGGGGCTTCCATGGCTATAGACTCGGGACCCTGGATGCCAGAAGCCAGCCGGCCCCCTTCCCCCCACACACCCACAAACAGACACACGCGCAGACGCACTGGTTGCAAGCCCAGACGGAGCACACTTATGGCAAAGCGCAGCGCAGCTCTGGTGGACCCGGGGAAGCCGAGACCTTACTAAGGATATAGGGTCGGGGCACTCAGGACGAGGGGCCAGGCGGACGACATGCAAATGCGCGGCGCGGAGTTTGCATTTTCCGACGAGGCCGGCGGAGGTGAATGGAGTTGGGGGAGGGTTGTCGTTAGAGACTGAGGAAGGGGTCAGGGCTGGGTGAGGGGGAAAAAGGGGGCCAACAGCTTCTGGGTTCCCCGGGCTGGGGATCCCAGAGCGCGGTAGTGGGAGGGGAGAAAGGGAGAAGTGCCGGTGGGCGCCGGCTGCGGGCTCATTTCTTTAGGCAAAACCGTCTGCCCGGCACAGAATGCGGGTAGAACCTGTAGTGTCCAGGACCCCTCGCCTGCCGGCCCCTGGTCCCGTCCTTTCCTCAAGACCCCAGCCCGTCAGCCTGGCTTTTCCTGAGCGTGCCCTGTGTCCCGCCCCCGCGCCTCAGCCAGGAGCCGCGCACGCAGCTACTCACTCTTCCTGTGTCTCAGCACTCTCACTTCTAGGGGCCGAGAGGAGAGAAGTGACAGCGAAGTTAGGAGAGGGAGGGGGCTGGGGTGAGGCTGGGACATCACAGAGAGCAAGAGAGGGCCAGGGAGGACAGGAGGAGGGGAGATGCGCGGGGGCGGGCGGGGCGGGGTGGTGGTGGTGAGAGGAGGAACTTTCCGGTCCGTCTGACCCTGGCTCAGGCTGCTCTGGGGCTCCACAAGGGTGGTCCGCTCAGTTCCCAGCTTTGTTGGTGCCCCTGAGGACTGGGCTGGGCTGCCATTGGCCCTGGACCCCCTAGCAAGGGCCTCAATCTTGGCATTGGGATGGGATAGGGCACCCAGCCCAGGCTCTGCTGCGAAGGGCTGTCTGGAGAAGCCCAGAGTCTATTTTTCTTCTGTTCCTAGTTTCAGCCTTGCTCCAGGCTGCCACGGGAAGGCACTGACCTCAAAGCTGGGGGCCTTTCTGGACGCTCAGCTGACGGTGGACATGCTACCATGGGCTGTGGTCTGCAGGGGCTGCGGCTCCACAGGTACCCCAAGGAGCCCAGGCTGGCCCTACCCTGGACGCTACTGCAGCCTTGCATCCCTAGCCAGGGAAATGAAGCTTTGGATGCTACCAGTAAGCATGGTCCCCGAACCGAGTGGCTGCGTGAGGAGAGCAGCTTGGCCACCCCCTGCCGGGCTGGAATGGAAGCATCAGCACCCAGATACCACCTCCTGGGCCTTCCAGGAGCCCCGGCGTGCAGGAGACTGTCCCGCATTTCACAAGAGAAGCCCAGGAATCCTGGTCACCAGTCTAGCTCTTAAAAAAGGATGCTCGGGGATTCACCAGGAGGGGGAGGGCAGAGTATGACGGGTTACTGGCCTTGACCCTATAGCCAGGCCCGGGGCCGTAGCTAGCTTGGGAGAACAAGGGAAAGCAGCCAGGAGTGGAAGAGTGACTCAGGATAGATGTGGGGCAGGAAGAAGGTTGGCCAGCAACCCTGCCTCCTTGAAGCTAATTCTACTTCTCTGAGTTTCCCTCTAGCACCACCAGCTCATCAGAAACAGCAGCCACCAGAGCTGGGAGGCCTTCCCTACTGGGTGGAAGGCAGGGCCAGAGAGGGAAGGGGACTTGCCCCAGGTCACACAGCCCTGTCCTGCTCTGGCAGGACCTAAAGCAATCCCAAGCCTCCCCTTAGGGTCAAGTCCTCATTGGGGTGGGGCTGCAGAAAGATCAAAGAGCAAAAGAGGAAGCACCAGGGCAGTGGCAGCTGCCCGGGGCGGTGGCGGGAGGGGGGGGTCTTGGTTTCCCTCCCCCTTCAGGGCTAGCGCCGCCCCCCACCCCTCAACCCGCCCCTACTCACTGCCAGTAGACGAGGAGGAGCGACGCTGCCCGCAGCCAGGGCCAGAGCCCTCGAAGGGCAGAGGAGGAGCGGGCGGCGGCGAGCTCAGGGCCTCGGGCAGGGGCGGCGGCGGCGGGGGCGGCGGGGGCAGCTCCCTGGACGTCTTGGGGTCCGCGCCGCAGCCGTTGTGCACGTGGTTCCCGGGGAGCAGCGCCGCCTGCGGGGGAGCGGAGGGGCCAGCGAGTGAGACGCGGGCGGCCCGGCCGGGTCCCGGGCGGCCTGCGGGTGCGGGCTGGCGGGCACGCACCTCCTCGCTGTGCGCCATGCCCGGGCGCGCGGCCAGCGGCTCCCCGGGGTAGCGGCCCAGCTGGCGGTAGTAGTCCCCCGTGCTGGGCTGCTTGCTGAAGGCGCGGGGCTTGCGGCTGGAGTCCTGCCTCCGCAGCCCGTTGCGGCCGTCGCGGGAGCTCAGCTGCGGGAAGACAGCGGGCGAAGTGAGCTTCAGGCACTTGTCTTTTCCGCCTCCCACATCCCTCTCCCCGCCTCCCCAACTCTTAACCTTCCGGGGGCTCGTGGCCAGCCGCGGTCCCAGACCCTCCTGTTCTCAGAGCGGGGATGGGGCGAGGGTCCTGCGGGCCTCGGTGAAAGGGCACTCTCGGTCGGCCCCACAGGGAGGGGCTCTGGGCGCGGGCCAAGGGGCGCAGGGGCCCCCACTGTGGCTAGAAGGGGCGGGCCGAGGGGCGGGGTGGCCCAGCCCAAACGCCAGGGGGAGCTGGAGAAGGGGTAGCTCCCAGCTTAGGCAGCGCTAAGGCCTCAGCCGTACCCCACTCGCGGCGACCAGACGGTCCCACGCGAAACCAAGGCTTCGCGCAACACTCCTTTGCGGGAGTTCCGCCCCGAGGAAGTCCACTGCTTGCCCAGGGCCCTCAGTCGCCCGGCCCCGGCCTGGGGCTGCTCCTACCTGCGACCGTGCTGGTGGCCCCCGCTGTGCACCTGGCAGCGGGGGCGGCATGGACTCGACACCTGCGCTACCTGATCCTTCCTCTCAGGTTACAGCCCAGCCCGCCCGCCCGCGCCTATGAGCGCCTGAGAGCTCTGTCGGCCTGACATCACCCAGGGCCTGCCAATCCCGGGCCGAAACCCCCAGCAGCCGGGAATGCCACGGGGGCGCCCCCTGCTCTGCCAACACCTGGCTGCTGCGCCGCGCCTACCCCACAGGCCAGATGTGGCCCCACCCCCCTGCGCCTCTCTCCCTCCGTTCTGGGCTGAGCACCCAAGGCTTCATCCCCCCACTCACCCCCTCCATCCGCCAGAGACAGAATTTGCGCCTCACCATGGGCAGTGGAGCCCCCCACGTCTGGCCCCCCGGGTTCCGGGTCACGCCCCCGCCCTTTCCCTCCCGCATCTGGAAACCATCGCCGGCTGCGTAAGGGACACCGACACCCGCGCCCAAGCCTCAGGTTTCAGGGGCGGCAGGCCGGGCTCGGGTGACAGCGCGGGCCGCCCACTCCGTCGCATCTGCCCCCCACTAAGCCCAGCCCGGGAAGAAAGACAGGAGGCGCAAGGGCCAAAGGCCAAGTCACCTGGCAGGGGCTGTCCCCTGCCCCACCCCCAGTCCGAGCGTCCCCACGGTGGCCCCGGACCCTCCAAGCCCCACCCGGCCGGGCTCACGTTGCAAGGAAACGCGACACCGCGGGATTTGTTTTCTGGGCCAGCCTGCCCCCTCGGCGCCCCCTGCATCCCCGAGGCGCGGACGCCGCGACCCTGCTCCTGCCCGCGGTCCGGAAAAAGCCGGGGAGTGGGGGGGGGGGCGCGGGGCACACAAAGGGCCCTTGTGGAGCGGCCCAGCGCCTGCCGCCGGGCACGCACACAACGGGAGAGGCACGGCACCTCGCAGTCCTGGTGTTCTGGCTCAGGGGAGGGGCCGCCTGTCCTGTGGCTTGGGGCAGGGCCTACATGCCTGGCCTGCAAAGTCTGCTGGCCCTAGGCCCCCTGCAGGCCTCTCCTGGGCCACCTTCACCTTCTGGAGATGAAAGAGGAACCCACTGAGAGCCTGGTCTGAGGTAGCAAGAAGACCTGCAGTGGAGCTGTGTCCTCCCCTTCCCCCAGCCGGTGGCCCTGCGATGTGGGTCACCTGTGGGAACTGTGTACTGAGCTCGGCCCTGGGGCAGCCTGCCTTGGGCTCGAGAGAGAACTACAAGGTCAGGGTTCCCACAGGACCCTAGGGGGGCTCAGGCTGCCCTCCCCTGCGGCCTCAGACCAGCCTCCCTCTGTCCTCTTGACTAGAACCCCAGGGCTTCCTCTGGGCCTCCTTGCCCAGGACTCTCAGAGCTGTGCAGACCAGCCCTCTGCCCCCTCCCCTGCTCCAAAGCCTCGGCCAGGAACCCACAGGCCCTGCATCCGGGCACCCCACACTCAAAGTGCCCGCACCGGATTCGGCCCCTTCTTACAAGCCTGCTTCTCCCAGGGCGCCCATCTCAGGACTGGCTTGTCTACCCACCTGGGAGCTGAAGCCCCAAACTGGGGAGCCAGCCTCCATGTTACCCCCGCGTCCAGCCCCCAATGCTGAGAGGGTGCTGAGCCCTGCGGGTGCCCCCTCCCCTGGCCTCCACCCTCCTCCCAGCCCTCACCTTCACACTGCCTGCATCTCCCACCTGCAGACACTCCCTTGGGACCCTCTCTCCACCTGAGCCCGGAGCTGGGCGCGAGTACGCCTGTGGAGGAGCAGTTTGCACATGTGCTCTGCCGACTCCATGAGCTCCCTGCCACCTGTGCAAGAGGTGGTGAGGACCCAGCTCCCGGGGAGGCATGGCTATCTGGGTATGTGTTCCTTCCCCCCGCCCTGCCCCCCAAGTCCCCAGAGGGTGCTGGCTTTGTCTTCCTCATCTCTCTGTCCCCAGTGCTCAGCCCTGAGCCGCCATGGGGCTGACCGGAAGCTTTGACTCCTGAACAGGCCATTGGACCAGGGACCACCTCCCCCCGCCCCCGCCGCCCGCCCTGTACCCAGGAGCCGGGCCACCTGTTGGCCTCTGCTGCCCCCCCATCAGCCCACTCCCGGGGCCGGAGGGCAGGCAGGTTGGGGAGGGTTCACTACCTCCTTCTTGAAGGCCTCGGTCTCCACATGGCGGAGTTTGTTCTTCGTCTGCGTGTAGATGTCAGCTGCTTGTAGCCCCGCGGGGGGCTTGGGAGCTGGGTAGCCTGGCGGGGGTGGGGGCATCTGGGTGCCTGGGGGTGAGAATGGTGGAGGGAAGCTGGGTGGTGGCGGTGGTGCTTTGGGTCTCTCCATCCTGCTCCGGGGCAGGCCCGGCTCTGGGCTCAGCATGTCCATGTAGCTCTGTATGTCTGCAGCTCTCGTGCTGGGAAGCCCTGGGACAGAGGGAAGGCTGGGTTTGGGAGTTTGCAAAGAGGCTGCCCCCAGGCCCAAGACCCCCTCCTGCCCAGAAACAACGTGCCATGGGAGTAGGCAGGCTCCAGGTGCAGCCTGACACGGCCCCACCGTGGGCCCCGCAGGGCCGGGCCCACCTTCGCCCTGGCCCTGCCCACCTGCAGCCCTGCACTCGTTGGGGAAAGGCCTGTGCTCAGGTTTGAGCGGAACTGGCAGGAGGCCGCGGGCTCCAAGACAGGGCTGCGGAGCACAGCCACCTGGAGGGTGGAGGGGTGGCTCCTCGGGGCAGATGTGGCCGGGCAGGCGGTGCGGTACCAACGGCCACACCGCATCTTTGCAGGGGGCCCCAGCAGCTCTGCAGGCCACCACCTGGCGGCGTAAAGCCGGCATCGCAGGTGGACAGACACCTAAGCTCAGGGCGTGGTCAGCACGTGTGAGCATGTGTGCCTGGCTCCTGCCTGAGTGTGCATTCGTGTATGTTCCTGAATGTGTGTACGTGCTTCTTTGTACTTATTTTTATTTTTTTTTTTTGCGGTATGCGGGCCTCTCCCTGCCATGGCCTCTCCCGTTGCGGAGCACAGGCTCCGGATGCGCAGGCCCAGCAGCCATGGCTCACGGGCCTAGCCGCTCCGCGGCACGTGGGATCCTCCCGGACCGGGGCATGAACCCGTGTCCCCTGCATCGGCAGGCGGACTCTCAACCACTGCGCCACCAGGGAAGCCCTTCTTTGTACTTGTGAATGTGTTTGCATTGGTCTGTGGACCTGGGGTGCATGAGTGCACACATGTAGCGTAGGTGTCTGTATGGTTCTGTACGTGTGGTTGTGCATTCACACCTGTATGCTGTGTGTACACGTGTAGGTGTGCACTCTTGAGTGTGGGTAGGTGTGTGTAGCGTCTGGGGAACATTGTGTGTGCGTGTGTGTGAGGACACTGAATTGAGTGTGGGTAGGTGTGTGTAGCGTCTGGGGAACATTGTGTGTGCGTGTGAGTGACGACACTGAACTGCGTGCGGGCTGCTTGCGGCTTTTGTTGGCGGGAGGGTACCTGTGGATGTACAGGCATGTCTGTGATGGACACCCACAAGCGTGAGTGTCACCTGTCCTCCCCAGAACCAGCCCTCCTGGTGACCTGGGCAGTCTCCAGTGTCAGCTGCGGGCAGAGTGGGCTCAGGGATGGTCCTCAGGGCGCAGTGGTCTGGCTCCAGTTGGCTCTCCCTCCCCCCTCTCCCCAGGCCCACTCACCACGTGGGGGGCGCCGGCCCTTGATGCTGGAGTGGCCGGAGGAGCAGGACCCGTAGTTGGACAGGGTGCTGGCCGGCGAGCTGAGGTCAAAGTTTGGTGGCTGGACCGACGTGGTGGTGTTGGGTGAGGACATGCCCGAGTCAGGCTGCTTGGTCTCCAGGTCAGCGGATGGATCCCGTGACAGCACACGGTGCTCCACGCTCTGAGCGGGAGAGGGGGCTGTGAGGGCAACCCCGCTCCAAAGACCAGCGCACCCTGGGCCAGGGTCCTGCTCGGGCACACCCTCGCTGTGTGACCTCGGTCAAGCCACTTCCCTCTCTGGGCTCCCTTCCCCATCATCTCTCAGGTTCTTCCCAGGCTAAGATTCAAACCCACCCCCGCAGTGGCAGGACCACGGATTCCTGGAAAACTCCCAGCCCTGGCTGGTCTCTGCTCAGGGGGGTTGAGAGGCTCTGCTCAGAAGAGAGGGAGGACGCTGGGCTGGACCCCAAGCGAGGGCGGCCACGGCACCAGCCTTACTCCTTTCTCATCAATGGGCAGAGGGCCAGGCTCCAGCGTGGCGAGGAGGCACCGGCGCTGCTGCAGCGGGTGGGAGCATTTGCAGTAGCTGGGGATAGGGGAGGGGTGCACGGCACCTCCAACGTGCAGGAAAGACTGAACTCCCGACCTGGCCAGCAACCACCCTGTCTCTCCTTGCCGGACTGGGACGAATCCCAACATGAGCCTAGCCCCTGTCTCCTGATGGGGTCTTTGGGGAAAGGACGGGGCCTGGGGTGGCCCAGCTGAGCTGGGGGGGCAACCTGAGCTCAGCCATCCCCCACCACTGCCTCTCCCCTGCCCACAGGCCTGACCCTCCCTCCAGGGAGCGGGCTGGGGTGGGGGCCCTGCTTACGTTGCCCATGCTGGCCCTGCTGCCGGCAAGGCTGCGGCTCGCTTGCTGGCTGCCTCCGGCCCAGGCCAGCTCCTCCCTGCCTGAGAACTGTCACAGGTCCCCCGGGAACGGGAGGCCGGCCTGGCACCAGGTAACGGCTGGTAAGCGGCCATGCTCATTGGCCCCGTAATTAGGGGCTCTGCGGGAGTGTTTGCCTTTTCTGGGCCAGTATCCTCCATGGCTTGAACCGTCACTGCCGCAGCTGGGCCCGCCTTGTGAGGGGGCCAGGTCCTCCACACTCCACCCAGTTCGGGGGGGCCAGGCCCTGCTGCCTTAACCCCTGAGACAAGGGGAGTCATAGGAGCTGGGCTTGGGGAGGGCAGCCTGAACATGCTCTTTGCTTGGCTGGCTGAGGTGGGTACTTGCCCAGCCCTGACAAAGGTTAGGGGCAAAGGCTTTGCAGCCTGGGGGGACGGCTTCAAATTTCATCTCCTCCACTTACTAGCTACATGACCTTTCCATCACTTGTCCTCTCTGTCTGTACCTGAGTTTCTTCATCTGTAGGTGGGTATAACAGCACTGCCTGCCCCATTATGTTATAACAAAGATTTTAAAAGTTAGTGAAGTACCAGGGCGTGGTAGCCAGTAAACGCCATATGTGTCAGCTGTTAGTACTAATTCGCTGTGAAAATGAACTGAGATTACATCGTAAAGCACTAGGCAGGGTAGGGTACCTTACCGGGGTCAGAATTCAAGGAGTGGTGCTTGTTTGCTCATTGCCTGAAGCTAAAGCCTCCATCAGGGGGCGCCAGAGGGCGCTGGGGCTCTGTGGACCACTACTTTCTCCGGATGGCCTTTCTGGGGGGAGTTCTTCCTTGGGGCCGGATGCCATCTCTGACCCCTGGGCCTTGCTGTGCTCTGGAGTCCCAGAACCAGGGTGCCCCCATATGCTCGACGACAGGGCAGACAATGCTCTGGGCAGGGGGTCATCGGCCTTCTCTCCTCCAGCCTCATTCCGCAGCCCCTCTCGTGGCCAGGCTGCCCCCCTTCTGAAGATGCCTGTGAAGCCAGCCCTCTTTCCTCCCTCCTGCGCCAAAGCAGACGTTGCACCAGAGGAGCCAGAGCCCAGGACTGGGAGCCACCCACATCTGCACTCAAGTCCCAGTGGGTTCCTTCGTGGCTTTGTAACCATAATAAAATAATCTGAAAACACTAACACAGGTTTTCAATTATGAAGTAGCCACGCAGTGAGCAAACATACAGAGTAGTGGTGAAAAGAAGTAGCGCCAGGCCCGGACACCAGGGCTCCACCATTTAATGATTGGGTGATTGGGTCTCCCCAAGACTCAGTTTACTCACCTGTGAAATGGGGACACGAGCACTCCCTACCTCAGAGTGTGGTGGTGAGAGTTAAAGGAGCTAGTTAATACCTGTGGGCAGGTGAATGCGCTTTACTGTTCCCACTGGTGTGTAAGTGTCGTTGTTTCTCCGAGCCTTGGTTCTCATCAGGACGAGGCTGGTCCTCCTTCCCTCGATATTTCTGCCCGCACACCCTCACTCCCCAATGGTCAGTGGTTCTGGCCTGAGAGGTCACGTGGGGTAGTGGTCTAGGGCACTTACTCCTGTGACCCCGGGCAAGGAGCTTCACTTCCCTGAACCTCAGCTTCCTCCGTGGTAAAAAGGGTAACAACACCTACCCCTGCGGGGAGGTGGGGGCAAGCTGTGGGGGGAATGCAGTAACGCGGGGGAGCAGCGCCCGGGGCGTACCAGGTTCTCCACGGTGCGCAGGTAGCGGGTGCAGTGGCTGTGGCCGTTGTAGTCCGCGAGGTCGGCGGCCGTGTACCCGTCGCGGTCGCGGACGTCCAGCTCCGCGCCGTTCACTACCAGGATCTGGCAGCACTGCAGGGGCGCGCAGTGAGGACCCCCGGCCGACAGCCGGGACCCCGGCGCTTGGGCAGCGCTGTGCTGAGAGCGCGGCGCCAGCAGAGGGCGCCCGCCCCTCCCGCGCTCGCCCGGCCTCCCGGCCACGCCCCCGGCCCGCCCTCACCTCCAGCTCCCCGTTCTCGGCGGCGTCATGCAGCGGGGTCCCGCCCCACAGGTCGGCCGAGATCTCGCCGCCGTGCAGCAGGAGCCAGCTGAGCACTTTGGCGTGACCGCGGCTCGCCGCGAAATGCATGGCCGTGGCGCCGTCCTTGTCCTGCTCCGACAGGCTTACGTCGGTGCAGCTCACCTGGGGGGGAGGGGACGGAGCACAGAAGGGCGGGGGCTGGGCGCCAGGCCCCTCTTGGCCCCGCCCCCGTCCCGTACAGGCCCCGCCTCTCCCGGGCCCCAACCCCGACCTGTCCCCGAGCTCACCAGCCACACGATGACCGGGCTGTGGCCCATCTGCGCCGCGGCGTGCAGCGGGGTCATGCCGTCGTGGGCGCTCAGGTGCGGGTCCGCGCCGCACTCCTGCACCAGGTACTGCGTCACCTCCAGGTGGCCCTCTTGGCACGCCAGGTACAGGGGCGTGGCACCGTTCTTGGTTTGGGCATTCACTCCCCTGCGGAAGACGCAGCACCCACCGCGGGCTCTCAGTGCCCGTCCCCCTCCAAAGCTTTCTTCACCCCTCACCCGCTTCCGGGGAGCTCTGGAGGGCTGGGAGGGTGGGTTGGAGAAAAACCTAGTGGCTGGACCCGGCTGCCCAACTCCCTCTGGACTCAGTCTTGTGCCAGCCTCCCTGGGTGTGGGGGGGGGCCCTCTGGCTTGCTCCCCACCTCCCCCCGGCAGCCTTCTTTCTGCAATGCACATTTGACTGAGCTAGTCTCTGCCCTCAGTAAATAGCCCACCTTTTTACCAAGGTCTACAGGGATGCGGTGACCTGGCCTCCCCCTACCTTTTCAGCCACACTGACCCACAGTCAGTGTGAGTCCTCACACCTGCTGTCGGACCTCTGTACCTTTGATCATGTCCCCCCTCTGTCTGGAATGCCCTTCCCGTCTCTCTTGAAGACTCGGTACAGATCCCTCCTTCATGAGGCCTGCCCTGATTTCTCCAGCAGAACAGGCCTTTCCCACCTCTGTGCCTCATACTCTGCCCTGGGCTCACTCCATGGGCCACCTGTCATGCTCGATCATAACTTATTTTGGCCTCTGCCACCCCCAGAAGACTGAATTCCCAGAAGGCAGAGTGGTAGTGTCACCAGGTAAAACATAAGATGCCCAGTTACGATCTGAATTTCAGATAAACAACAAATAATTTTCTAGTGTAAGTCTACCCCCAATGTGGCATGGGATGTGCATACACTAAACCATTATTCGTTGTTTATCTGAAATTAAAATTCAGTGGAATATTCTGGTTGTGGTTGTCATCAGCCTGGCAACACGACGGGTGCCGCCGTCCACTGAGCACCTCCCCTGCGCTACGACACTAGCACACAGGTCCTCACTGCATGTCCTAACTTAGGTCCTACTGTCATCCCCATTTTGCAGTGGGACAATTGAGGCCCAGGGGCTGTGACTTGCCAAAGGTCACACAGCTGGTAAGTGGCACCGGAGCACAATCCGTCTGTGTGATGCAGGCCCGGATGCACAGCAGGTACGAAGGGATCGAGGAGAGGGATTGGGGGAAGGGCCATTCCATGTCTTCACTCCCTCAGCCTTCCCTCGGGCCTGGCTTGCAGCTGTCACTGCCCCCCATCCCTGCTCCCCAGCTCCCACAGAAGGGTCCTAACTGGGGAATCAGTCCCATGAAGTGGAGTGCTGCTGGGAAATAGGGAAGCTGTCCCTGCCACTGGCTCAGCCTCAGTTTTTCTGACTTCACAATGTGTGTGGATGCCAGGGTGCAGTTACCAGATCTAGACACTAGGTGGAGCCACAATCTAGGCCCAGGCAGAGGAGCTCGCAGCGGGTCTGGGACACAGAGAGTGCGGGGTAGGGAGTCGGAGCTGAGTCCCTCTGGGCTGGATCAGCCCTCTGGGCCCCAGGAAGCGCAGTTCTTCGTCCGACTTCATATCCTCCCACCCACCCGCCTCTCCCATCTATTTGCTCACGACCTCGATCACACGCTCCACCCCCACCACCCATGCCCTCCCTCCCTCATCTAAGTGTCAGCCGCGTGTAGGCAACGTGGGCACCAGGCCACCCACTCCTCCTCCATCTGCCCCCTCACCCACCCTCTTGTCAGCCACCCACGACTCGGCCCCTCGCTCTGACACACCCCTCGGACCCTCCCGTCTGACCTCTCCCTGTCCCTAAAACCCCATCCCTTTCCACTTGCCTGACCCCTGACCCCTGACCCCAGGAGGCTTGCAGCGCCCACCAGGCACGCAGCCCCAGCTCTCTTCGTCCTCCTGACGTGGGAACAGCCCCTCCTCAGGCACAGAGCTGCCACTTCGGGGCTGACACCGAGTCTGGGACGGTGCCCGGCTGCCTGCCAATACCCCACCCGTGTCGGGGGCGCAGTGGTGCGCCGAGCACAGCGCACAGGGGCAGACAGCGTCGCGCCCACACGCCGCACCTCAGGAACGCGCTGGCTCTCGGCCACCGGCCTCCACGCCCCGGTGCCAGCACTGCCCCCCTCCCACTTTCACAAGCTGGTGCGTCAGGAACGGCCCGTTTAATATTTCATGACCGACACTCGATGGCCTGAATTATTCACCCCGTAACCAAGGCGCAGCGAGTGCTGGGGTCCTGGGGCTTGGAGACTGGAGGGGCCACCGCCCAGGACCCACCGGGCTGTCTCGGGGGAGGCCTGAGGCAGTGTACGCAGCTCAGGGCACCGGATCTGCCGGCAGCCCTGTTCTCCCAGTCCACCCCGCCTGGCTGGGATCCATGACCCACGGGTGCCCAGCCAGCCTGAGGAGGTCTCAGAAGGTCTGATAAGCTGGCACAGAGCAGGAGCCAGGCAGGAGGGAGAAGCTGTGCTCACAGCCTCCTGCCAGGCCCCTGGCTGACAACCCCAGCTGGCGTCCTTGGTACGGAGGGAGCGCTCAGTAACCCATACGGGAGTCACAGCCCCCAGCCTGGGAGACCCCAGAATACGGGGCAGATTTGCTGATGAGCCGGGGTGGGAAAGGGGGTCCTGGTCTTGTTCCTTTCTTCTGTGTCGACCTGGAGGCAAGAAGAATGGGCACCCTCATACGCACTGGGGTAAACTCTAAAAATATGGAGGAGGGACTTCCTTGGCGGTCCAGGGGTTAAGACTCCATGCTTCCAATGCAGGGAGTGCAGGTTCAATCCCTGGTTGGGGAACTAAGATCCCATATGCTGTGCAGCGTGGCCAAAAGATAAAAAACATATATATATATACATATATATATATATATATATATGTATATATATATATACACACAGGAACAAAGTAAATTAATGAATTTCGTCCTTTTTTTTCTTTTTTTTTGGCGGCGCTTGTGGGATCCTAGTTCCCTGACCAGGGATCGAACCCGGGCCCTGGCTGTGAAAGCGCCAAGTCCTAACCACTGGACCGCCAGGCAATTCCCAACACTAGTCTTTAAATTAATGAATTTAGATGGAGAGAGAGTGAGTTTATATAGTAGTAGAGATGACAATAACGGATAACAATGACAGTGGGTACCATCTACTGAACACACTGCTCTGTGCCAAGCACTGGGATGCGCGAAGCACACATGGTCTCTATCTACTCCTCCTAAAGACCTTACCCGGTAGGTGTCAGAATCGTTCCCCTTTTACAGATGAGGAAACTGAGGCACAGAGGGCTAGGATCCCTTGAGAGGCAGAGGGGGACCCAGTGTGAGAAGGACCTGGCGTGTGTGCCACCCACAAGTGGTGTCTCGCCTCCCATCTCTGTTCACAAAGCCGTCCACGCGTGGGGATAATGATCGTTGCTGAGACACGCTTGCAGAGCCCTCAGCAAGGCCTGGCGCTGTCGCTGTATTTTAGGATCCCTCCTCCCTGTGCCTCTGTGGGAGCACTGCTGACCTGGGGTGTCCAGGCCCCGACAAGCATGGGTCAGGCCGGGCAGCATTTCTGCTGCGGAGTCGCTGCCTAGAGCAGAGGGATGGGGTCTCGGGAGACCTCTGGCCTCAGGACCCGCCTGGCTCCAACCCATCGAGTTCTAGCCATAGTGACGCCATGGGTGACCGGTCCAGCCCCAGCCCCTACTCTTGGCCCTGGCCTCCACCCACCACCCCAACTCTGTGGCTCACTGTGCAGGGCCCCGGGGCGTTCTCTAGCACCCCCCCCAGCCTCAGTTTCCACATATGGCAAATGGGCATCACAGCTGTTGCCTCTCCAAGCCTCTTGTGAGAGACAGAAGAGGAATCTTTGAAAATTGCAAGGTTCCTCCCAGGGAAAGCAGGGCTTGGCTTCCTGGTACCACGGCCACAGCCTGACCCGCCAGCCCCCTCACACCGTCACCTCCAGGCTACCGGCCTCGAGACTGACGTGGCCACGCCCTAACAGGCGCCCCTCACCCCACCGAACACCTGCTCCTCTTGGCTACGGACAAGCACACACCAGGCCTTCTCAGCCTCCCTGGATGGGCCCTCGACCCTTGCCCAATCTCCAAATGTTGGGGTGCCCCAGGACCTCCTTTCTAAACTCACTCTGCCCCTGGTGAGGTCATCTACTTCCCAGGGGTATAGGTCACCTGTCCCAGTGCCGCTCCCCCCAGCTTGGACCTGGAGCACCTGCGGCCGCTGCACCAGCGCGCAGCTCACTCAGCCACCTGCGCATCGAGCAGCTTCTTGAATTTCACTTGCCTTTTTTTTTTTTAAATTAAAAAAACTTTTTGGGGCTTCCCTGGCGGCGCAGTGGTTGAGAGCCCGCCTGCCAATGCAGGGGACACGGGTTCGTGCCCCGGTCCGGGAAGATCCCACATGCCGCGGAGCGGCTGGGCCCGCGAGCCATGGCCGCTGAGCCTGCGCATCCGGAGCCTGTGTTCCGCAACGGGAGAGGCCACAACAGTGAGAGGCCTGCGTACCGCAAAAAAACAAAAAAACTTTTTGACCATGCACCCAGCTTTCGGGGTCTTAGTTCCCCGACCAGGGATCGACCTGCGCCCTTGGCAGTGAAAGCAAGGCATCCTAACCACTGGACCGCCAGGGAATTTCCCCTTTACCTGCCTTTACATGGAGCAAATCTCTCCACACTCTCCCTCAAACTACCTTCCCCCCTTACTGTCCCCATTTCAGTGAAGGACACCAGGCCACCCTCCCCTGAGTCTTTGGCAACACTGGACCCTTGAGTTCTTTACAAGTCTGCGTCTCCCTAGCAACCATCACATAAGGATACTTTTCTTCCTCTTGGGAACAAAGATGATATGGACAAACTGTAACTATTAAGCAAGTCACCCTGATGACACAAAAGAAACATGGAATGCTTGTAAAGGCTTGATAGAAATCTCCGTCCAAGATTGCTGCCACCTTACTGTGACCGTTGCCGCTAGGAACAAGGAGTGATCTGCCCACAGAAGCAGACTCCGGTCAAAGGACAGCATTTCCAGTGGCCCTCCCCACTGGCAATCATTTCTGCCCCAGGGGAGGTCTGGTAGGGGACGATCTCCACAAGGGTTAGATCTGGCTGTGAGGTGAGTCCGCCCTGAACGAAGACTCGGAGCCTTTGGCGTTTCTACCTCCCTTATCCTCTAATCACGCCTCCTGACTTATTTGAAATGAACCCAAAGGAGGCCTGGCCCAGTGCAGCAATGCAGCCCTGATTTGAGGAAGATTCTAGAACAGCCAGCTTTACACCCAATCCATCAGCCAGCCTGGACTATCCCCAGAAGCCTTCACTCTGGTCTGCAATTCTCCCAGCCTTCCAGGCCCTCCTGGCTCGCGATGAGGCCAAGCGGGACCCCCCCTCAGGCCTCTGCCCCGGCCAGTTCCACCTGCAACGCTCCCAGGCCAGGTCTTGGCATGGCTGGTCCGCTCCCATTCAGCTCTCACCTCCTCAGTGGGGCCTTCCTGGACCCCCTCAATTTAAAGAAACCCCCCAACCACTTCCTACGAATACCCCGTTTCACTTCATAGCACTTGTCCCCTTTGAATTGCCTTGGCACTTTTTTTATGCATTCCAGGGACACACATCACGAGGCTGCCACACGCCAGGGCGGGGCAGAGCTCGAAAACAGTGGAGACCTGCCCACTCAAGCTTGGTTCCACCGGGGCTGCCGGACACACCCCGACACACTGGAAAATAAGCAAGAACGTCTCTGCGTGCACACGTGCCCTTGACCTGGCTCCTTCTTTGCCCCTGGGAGCCCCCCAAGCTGTCTCCATGAAGTCGTGAGGACTCACTACATCCCTAACGCTAGCGGGGCTGGGCACTTAGGGTACCTGTGGATGCTAATCGTTGACTGGATAAATGTGGGAGTGAGCGAGACGGGCAGCCAGGCCCGGAGCTCTGTGATGCCTCCTCGCACGTAGCCTCAGCTGGTCTGTTTGCCAGGCGGGCCCTGGGACGCCCAGAAGGGAGTTCTGTCTGAGGTCATGGGCAGTGAGCTGCTTGCAGGGCCGGACAAGACCCAGGGATCCCAGACTCCTCAGTCCTTCAGTGAGTATTTACTGAGTATCAGGCGCTGGGCATACAGGATGTGGAAGAAGAAGAGATGTTCTCATGGCCCGGGGAAACAGACGGTAAGAGGATGTGCTGAGATGCACAGAAAGTAATGCCAGGTAACGAGGAGGGTGGGTATGGGGGAGAGGAGGCGGGAGAGGAAGCCTGGGAGGGAGGGCGTGTGTCTTCTCGGGGCAGGTGCTGATCTGAAGGAGGCCTGGGGCCGGCCTTACTGAGAAGCGGAGACAGAGCAAAGCCTTGAAGGGGAGGAGGGAGCAGCTGTGGGCTCTCTGGGGAAGAGAGTGAGGCAGTGGGAATGGCCTGTACAAAGGCCAAAGGTCGGAGGGCAGGAGCAACAGGAAGCCCAGGAGGTAGCATAGAGGAGGTGGAGGTCAGGTACGGGGGTGCCAGAGTGAGGAGGGCCTCTGGGCTGCTGTGAGGAAGCAGCTTTCCCTGTCCGTGAGAGAGAAGCCTGTGGCCGGTCTGGGGATCTGACTTGTGGTCTCCAAGGTGGGCACAGCCAGACAGGAAGCGGGCAGGGGGAGGGCAGAGAGGCCAGCTGGGGCCCCAGTGACATGACAGGCTTGGACCAGGAGTTACCGGTGGAGGTGAAGGCTGTCCCCACTGAGAGGGGCTTCTCATGACTCCACCAGGCCCCTCCTTTCTCAGAGCCTCCACCTGGGTTAGGGTCCCCAGTGTGCCAGTGTGGCTCCCCCCAGGCCCTGCTGCCCAGAACACCAACAAGTGCCCGGCAGGGAAGGGCAGCCCCAGGCCCAGGCCTTCTAAGGGGGAGCTGAGCCATAGGCCTGGGGCTCCCTAATAGGTGAGCAGCTAAGGTTTCCTGTTCAAGGCAGGGGCTGCCTGAACCCTTCCAGCTGGACGGGGCCCCAGGAGGAGCCAGGCTCCATGAAGCTTGGCAGTAAGGAAGGAAAAGGGGGCCACCCAGGTGAACTTGAAAAGGCCCTCAGAGGTGAGCGCCTGGCCCAGAAATGGGAGACAGACCCAGAGAGGAGGTGCAGTTTGGCCAAGGCCACACAGGGAGCTGGTGGGACCCCGGGTGGTCAGTTAGCCTCTCGGAGACACCATTTCTGTATCTGCAGCACCGTGAGGCAGGGACATTTGTCTGTTTGGTTCACCGATGTATCCCTGACACTTGGAATATTGCCTGGCCCAGAGCAGGTGCTCAAGAAACATTAGTTAGATGAGTCAATCTGTAAAATGGGCTGATTACAGAGCTACTGCCTAGTAGCAGGTGAGGCTCAGACTACTGCTTGGTGTCAGACCCCTAGGAGGCATTCAGCAGGTGGGAGCTGGTCCGAAACCTTTGCGCAGACTGGTTTTCCAGCTCTCTATGACTGGTAGACCATGGTGGGCCCTGCCCCTAGCCCTCCCCAGCCTCAGTGCTCAGGCCTAAGGGTCCCAGCTGAGCCCAGGGCTCCCCTCTGCTTACTGAGGCCCCCAGCAAGCACATGGTCGAGGCGTGAGATGGTTCCTGGGCCCCAGGACCCTGCTGGCAGGATGGTCAGGAGCTCTGAGGGCTACCTGCTCCTGTCCCTTCTGAGCCCCAAATGGGGACGTGGACTCGTGGCTCTGCTCCACCAGCCACTAGTGCCCCTGGCCAGGAGGGCTGACCCTCCTGACTCTACCTCCCTCAGACCCAGGGCCTGAAACAGCCCCAGCCCAGCTCCTGCCAGCCCCGTGTTTCTAGCTGAAGGACTCTTTTCCCCAGGGGGCTCAGAGGGAGGGTCCCATGGGGCAGCAGCCCCTGAGGTCATGGTGGCAATTCCTCTGCCTCTGGGAAGACTTGCCCAGTGGACTGGGAGAGACTGGAGGAGGGGTGAGTGGGTACAGGCCGTTCCTGCGGTCCTTTCTAATTCCCCAAGGTGCCGCCCAGCATTAGCTGGGCCCTCCCCCGAGGCCGCCCAGCCCTCCTGCGCCTCTGTAGCTTGTCATGGCCGTGGCTCATGGCTGCCCACAGCCTCCCGGGCAGGATCGGGTTTCCCACCGGTAGGAGCTCTCCCTCCATCACCTGCCGCCAGGGAGAGCTGAGCCCTTGTGAATAATTCACAGTGTTTCACAGCAGGCCAGGGAGGCTCAGGAGAGCAGGGCAACGGAGGCCTCTAACGCTAGCTGCCTGGGTCCCCTGACTGCACCCTGTGGCCTGGGGCAGCCTGCACCTGTGCCCCTCCCCAGCTCCCAGCCCTGGGGTCCCCCGCCTTGGAGGGCATGAGTCTCTACTTCCGAGTTAGGGTGTGGGCACTGGCCCCCAAAACCCCCCGCCAGCAGGCCCTACCTCAATGCCCAGCACCCCCTCCTGCCTGAGCCCAGCCTGGCAATCACACAAAAGTGCCTCCTTATCAGCCAGGTCACGCGTCGTCACTGTGGGAATGGAGCCCCAGACCTCTGTCCGCTTCCCTGAGATTCATGGGGGGCTGGTGGCCACAGAGCTGGTGCCAGGGCCCAATCACGGCCAGCACCACAGCCTGGCCTGGGAGCACCAGGGTCCCCCAGGCCCTGAGCCTTCGAGGGTGTCCCCAGCACAGCCAGAGGCTTCCCAAGGCTGGAACCCCAGCCCATGGAGGCTCATCGTAGGCCCCAGACTTCTCAGGGAGGAGGGGCTCAGGGGCCAGGCTGGGGCTTCACCCCTGCCCCCCACCAGCACTTCCCGGGGCGGGCAAGAGCCCCCTCAGTTCACACCATTGGAGCTAAGTTGGCATGGCCACCAGCCTGACTTCCTGGGCCCATCATGTGTGATGGGGGAGGCCGGCGGGTGCGAGAGGATGACCACCGCCCGCCTCTCTCCTCTTAGGGCCCCAGTGTCCTCCGTGATAAGTGATAAGTGAGGGGGTGGTGTCAGAACCACCTGGGTGGGGGGTGGGGACATGCACAGGGGCAGCGCCCCAGCCCCTACCTGGGGAGCCTATGTCAAGTCTGAGACCAGACCCCCAGGGTGCTGATGGCTGCAGGTTGGGAGCCTGCACTCGAGGGTGTTTGGGGCCTCCTCCTTGAAATCCCACTGATTTGGGTGTGACCCAGACCTTAGCTCGTCCAGGAGCAGAGGGTTCACGCCAGAGTGGTGCCCAGTGGCCTCTGGCAGGGATGGCTGTGAGGAGACCCCCGGCTGGTCTCGCACGAATCAAACCAGGGAACCCCTTGCTTAGCAAGAAGGAGCCAGGCTCAGCCGTCCTGGTCCCGGCCCGGGGGCTTTGAGCTGCTCCGTATCCACACCGGCATGCCTGCACCCAAGGCGCTGCCAGACGCAGCCACCCTGCCAGCAGGCCACGGGGCCAGGCTGGCCTCCTGCTGCTCCCTGGTGCCCAGAGGCCGGGCAGGCACCCTTAGGAGTGCAGCCAGGGGTAAGGACAGATCCTCCCGCCTTGTGACTACTCTCCTCCTGAGGCTGGGTCCTCTGTCACCACTTATTTCCCAGGTACCCCCTTGAACTGACGAAGGTCACCAGGCAGAGCCCTGGTCTGTTGGGTCCCCAGGGCCACTGATGTCCCACTCCCTCAGACAGGGTCTGGGTGGCTTTCCCCCAGGACCCCTGCCTCCCTCTGGGTGCACCTGGCTCCCTCCCTCCCCCAGGACCCCGTCCCCACGACTCCCGTGCTCTTCAGTGAACCCCATTCTTCTGCACACCCCACCCCACCCTGGGGCGTGCCCAGCCCACTGCTCAGCTGAGTTCTCAGACCAGCCGCTCTCCTCGCGAGGGCCGGGGAGGTTTGGGAGCCCCATCCCCCTGGCGAGTGGGAATGAGCTGGCCGGCCACAGGAGAGGACAAGCTGCCCTCTGACAGGCGGGGGCTGAGGGCCCAGGAGGCAGGGTGGGGGTCTGGCAGGGGGCGTCTCCCATCACTGCTGGGTAACTGACGTGGCTCCCCCTCCTTCTTGACTGGGGGTCGAGGAGACGCTCTTCACCCCTACGTCCCACTTAGGACAATCTTGCAGATTAGCACAGGTCAGAGCCGGAGAGCCGCCTGCTGCAGGCTGGAAGCACCCTGGAGACGCACAAGGGCTCTGCGTGCACAGCCGCTGCGGCTCGAGTGCAGCTCGTACCGGGGGAGTGTCTGCTTGCAGGGCTCTGGGGCCTGTGTCTGCCCACCAGGAGGGGAGAACTTTCAGCTTCGGTGGGAGTTGTCTCTGGCCAGGCCCCTGGCCACGGGGATGGCCCAGAAGCACTAATTCCCCCGGCGTGCTGGAGGGGCAGGGCCGACTACAGGCACCCCCCAGAGCCCTGGCCCGCCCCACCCAGAGGCCCCCTGAAGCGGAGGGTCCTTACTCAGGGTGGTGGCCGACGAGGAGCCTCAGGGAGGGGAAGTCTCCTTTGGCGGCGGCGTAGTGAAGAGGCAGGGCGCCTGTGTCTGTGGCCACGGTGGGGTCCCCACCGCCGTGACGCAGCAGCCAGTTCACCACCTCGGGGTGGCCGAAGCGGGCAGCCAGGTGCAGGACTGTGGCACCAGAGTTGTCTCTGTCCTGTGGGAGGAGAGCCCGTTAGTCCTAAGGCCTGGCCCTGCCCCCACCCCCCGCTCGGACCGCGTCCTGCATCCCACCAGCCACTGGGGCAGTTCTGTCCTCAGGCACCTGACTGGCCCTCTTTGAAGCTCAGTCCATAGCGGCAGCACGATGCCATCCATGCTGGGCTTTACGAGGCCCGCAGGGCACGCTGTCATCGCCCCAGCAGGAGCACCTGCCTGTCACCCAGGTGCTCAGGGGACACCTGAGGGAGCCGCTGGGCCAGGAAGAGTGGGCTGTTGGGCCCTGCTGTCAGGGGTCGGGGGAGCAGCCCCTGCGCCCAACCCCTGCCTCCTCCCTCTCTTCGTCCCCAGGTCTCACAAGGGGAGAGGCCTCCGGGTTGACGCATGTCCAACGACCCAACCTCAGTGCAGAGAACTGCCCCACACCAGCGGACTCCCTGCTCCCAGCCCCCCGCCCCGAACAGGCTATGTCCTTGCCGCTGGCTACTGGTGGGCAGGGCCGGGGCAGTCAGCCAGTGGTGGTACGTGTGGGATAGAGGCAGCCCCTGGGAAGGGCTTGGGCAAGACCCCTCCCAGGCACCCCAAAGGGGCTGACGGTTTAGGCCCAGGAGTGTTGAATGAGTCTTCCGTGAACATCCAGGTGTGCGTGTCTCTTGCGGGAGGGGGTTGGCAAACGCTGCTTATGTGACCTGCAGGCCAAGACGGACAGACACCCAGAAGGCTGGACTCAGAGGCTGGGAGTTTGGGACAGTGGGCACCGGTTCTAGAACAGAATGAGCTCCCAGCACTAAGCACGTGGGGGGACGGAGAGGTGGGCAGGGAGCTGGGCAGGGGCTCGGGGAAGGGGGTGGGGCAGCCGTGGAGGCGGGCACGGGTTACTGGTGTCAGAGAAGGGAAGCTGCTCTGCACGCCCACCTCCGCCCCCGCCCCGAGAGAGGGCATTTGGGAACAGGTGTGGCCGAGGCAGGGGGTGCTGGAGAGACCCTGAGCTTAAGGAAGGTGAATCTCAGTAGCATGAGAACCTCTGAAGCTCCTCTAAGAAATGCAGGGAAAAGAGGGGACAGAGGGAACAGGGGCCAGGGGCACGACGGGGAGGTCACAGTTAGGGGCTACGGGGTGGGGGCAAACAGACCGGCTGTTGGGCAAGAAGAGAGGCAGGGAGGAAGGGGGGTAGAGAAAACAGTCCAGAGGAAGCGGAGGACGATGCTGAGACTCCTGTGTGTGTGGAATGCCTGGGGAAGACCAGAGACAGGTGCAGTCTGTCCTCCTGAGCCCAGGGGACAAGGCTGGCTAGGGGTGACCCAGACAGGCCCATAGTGAAGTATGCCCTGTGCCCCAGCTCTTGAGAAAGGCCCTCACTTCCCACTGGCCTTGGGGATTGTGGGTCTGAGGCTCCAGGGGGTCCTGATGGCTCTGGGCCTCTGGGTGAGGGTGGCAGTAAGGAGAGAATCACAGGCCTCTGAACTGTCTCCAAGCTCCAACAGCTACGTAGGCCCCAGGAGCCTGTCTCCAATCTCCAACAGCTACGTAGGCCCCAGGAGCCTCACGTGCTATGGCCCGTACCCTAAAGCTGCTTATCTCCCTGAGCTGAGCAGGGCCCCGGATCTAGGTCATCCTCCCCCTACACACACACTTCGCCCCCAGCACCCAAGCCGCTGGGGCAAGAGGGTGGGAGACTTGATAAGCCGGGCACAAGGCCGCCTGCTCCTTGTGCTGGGGAGGCTTCTGGCCAAGGTCGGACACCGGGATCGGGAAGGCATGCCACCTCCCAAAAGAGTGGGCAGGGACCATGTGCCAGGAACTCCTGATAACAGAGCTAGCCCAGAGATAAGGGGCCAGGCCATCTCCCAGGAAGGGTGGGATGGGAGGCCTGGCCATCCTGAGGCCAGGAGGTGGGGGGATGGGGTCTGGGCACCGCCAGGACACAGCCAGCCAGCTCAGAGTCGGCCCTGCTTCCTCTCCTTCTGTATCCAGTTAACACAGTGGTCCTTGTAAGTGGGAAATCAGTTCTGTTCCTCCCTCCACTGGCTTTGCCCTACAACCACAGTATCGGGCAAATTCCTAACGCCAGCCTATGAGACCCTCTGGGACCCGGCCCTGCGGTTTTCTCCCTCCCTCACCCCGCTGCAAACATGCTCGCCTCCCTGCCGTCCCTGCTACAGGACAAGATGCGTCCCCCTCAGGGCTTTGTACTCCCTGCTCCTTGGGCTTGGAGTTCTCTGGTCATCACCTGGCCACTTCCCTCCCATCAGCCGAGACTCCCTTCAGAGGTCACTCCACGGAGGGGCCTTCCCTGGCCACCTTGCCCACGCAGCTCCCGTCGCTCCCCACCACGTGGCCTAGCAGTACCTGGCGTTACCTGGTTTACTTTCTAGACTGTGTGCTTGCTGTTCACTGCCCCCGTGGACTGGCGGCTCCCGGAGATCAGGGGCGCACCTGAATCCCCGGGCCTGGAACCTGCTGGATGCTCTGCGTCCAGCAGGATTCAGCAGGAGAGCTACACGTGAGGGCCTGAGCTGCCTTCTCCAGATCAGGAGAGGCCAGGTTGGCTAACACCAGCCTGGTGGCCATTGACTGAGACCCACTGGGGTCTCAGGGCAGGAAGACTCGGGCTGGGCTGAAGCAGCTGGGAGGCCAGAAGGTGCCGATGTCCTGGGATCAGCTCAGGTCCTTGGGAGGCCCCCCCCCATTACCAGCCTCCACCCTCCCCTCGCCTTAGGGGCACACGCACCTCAGCCTGGGGTGGGCTGTAGGATTTTGTGCAAACCGCCCCCACCCCACCCCGGCCCCCTGCCACTTCCCAGACCTGATCCTGGAGGACATGGGCTTCTGACTCCAGGCCCTTTGTCCCCCTCCCCTGCTCACTCTCCAGGACTCCCTGGATCACTGTGTTTCCCCCACCCCCCAGTTGAGCCCCATTCCATTCTGGTTTCCTATCACCCAGATGCTCTTCTAGGCAGTGGCCAGGGCTTGCCAGGGCATCTGCCCGGGTACTCTCAACCCGGGGAGCCCACCCCGCCCCAAGCCCTCTGGAGGGAGCTCCCAAGCCCACCCCCCCTTAAGACCCGAGGGCTCCAGACCAGAACTCTCTCCTGGGGAGAAAGCCCCCCCGGGTGCCCCGTGCGCGGCGCGGACTCACCTGCACTCTGCAGCCGCCCTGAGAGAGCAGCCACATCAGGCAGCTGAGGTGGCCGGTGGCGGCGGCGTCGTGGGCCGGCGTGGCGCCGTTGCGCGCGCTGGCCGCTGCGGGCAGACCGGCCTCCTCCACCAGGAAGCGCAGACAATGCAGCTTGCCGGCGCGGGCCGCGTGGTGCACTGGCAACGCGTCCAGCGGGTCGCGCAGCGAGGGCCCCAGCAGGCGGGCGGCGTGCAGGGACCTCAGCACGTCCAGGTCGCCCTGGCGCGCCGCCTGAAGAATCCGCTCCAGGGCCATGGTGCCGCCCGCGGCGCCGCGACCCGGGGCTCAGCGCGGCTCCCGGGGCGCCATGCGTCTGTCCTCGGGCACCGGGAGAGCCCGCGGCGCGACCGTCGGGGCCTGCGAGTGGGGAGGCGGAGCGGCTGCCGGCCCGGCCTCGGCCCCGCGCTGCCTCGCCCGCTCCGCTCCGCCTCCGCCGCGCTCTGGGGCTGGGCGCCCCCGCGGCGCCCAGCCTAAGCCTCGGGCCCGCCCCCCGCGCCGCCTCCGCCCGGCCCCGCCCGCCGCGGTCCGAGTCCCCCGCCCGCCCGCCAGCCGCAGCAGCGCCGAGGGCCGGACTCCGGTGACAGAGGCGGTGCGCCCAGGGACTTCTCTCCATATTTACCTCCGGTCGAAAAGCAGACCCCGGGACTTCCCTTGCTCGTACAGTGGTCAAGAATCGGCGCTCCCAATGCGTGGGGCGCGGGTTCGATCCCTACTCGGAGAAATAAGATCCCACAGGCCGCGCCGTGCAGCCAAAATATTAAAAAAAAAAAAAAGCAGACCCCGGTGATCAGAGCCGTCCATGCGCTGGCGGGCAGAGCCCCCAGACGAACTGATTCATCCACTCAGTGCCAGTTCCTAGGCGCTGGGGGACACGAGCCAGCAAACGATGACCGCAGTTCCAGAGAGTGACAAGTGTGATCAGAGCAGGAAAACGGGGACTTAGTAAGTTATAGGGGCTACGTGGGCAGTCGGGGAAAGGGGAGGTGCGGTGGGCTGGGCTTTATTCAAAGGTGCGTACGTAGGCGCATTCCAGGCGTGCGAGACTTCAAGGGCAAAGGCCGTGCGCTAGGAACAGGCCTAACAAGTCCCTCAGGGGCTCTGGGGCTCTGGGTCTATGCCCTGGCAGGTGGCCATGGGTGCTGGGCGCTCAGCCCTCCTCGGTCCCTCCAGACCCCCAAGAACTGCCCACATAGCCTCCCCGAGGCAGGGAGGGAGAGAAGGGGAAAAGGACAGTAATGCCTGGTGGGCTCCGGTTTCCGGATCTAGAGATCCTGGCCTCAGAGAGCACCCAGAGCTGCCGCTGGCTGTCTGTCTGAGGTGGGGGAGTCAATCGTGAGCTCGAGGGCCCGGGGCTGCCGAATGGAGAGAGACGGGAAAGCAAGGGCTGGGGGGCAATGGGGAGGTGCGCCAGAGCAGCTGCCCGGAGAGCAGGGCCAGGACCCCTCCCCAAGGGGACAGGATGGCCCTGGGAGGGCAGCGGGCCAGAAGAGCACACGTGCGCCAAACCACCCTGCCTGCTTGGCCGGAAGCCCTTCGTGGGAGCTGGAGGGAGGCACAGCAGGCTGGACAGGAGGAAGAACTGCTAGAAGATAGGAGCTGTGTAGCTGTGGGAGCACAGTCAGCACATCGGCAACTTTGAAACATCCTGTGCCCTTCCTCCCCGCCCTCCCCGTCACCCCCCACCTCCCCACTGAAGCCCCGTGAGGGCTGTGCACTGGGCTATTTCACCCAGCGGGTAGCGGGACAGGCACAGGATGGTGCTGGAAATGCCTTAGAGGGAAGAGGCTTCCGGGAACAGTGGGAATCCAAGTCCCTGGGACCAACACCAGGTGGCGCCACGTGCAATGGGCTCCAGTGCTCCATGGCACCCGCCTAAACTGGAGCCTCTGGGCCTGAGTGGCCAGGTGGGTTTCCAGCCACTTTCACCACGCCAGACCTGCCTCACTCTCCCATGGGACCTCTGACGGCTGGGGTCTGGGACCCCTACCCAAGGCGACAAGGGGAGGGAGGCGTCTTATCCTGTCAGCCTCAGTGCTTCGACTGGCTCTTGGTGCCTGCCACAGCCGCCCTCCTCTAGCCCACCGAGCGCAGCTGTACCCTGAGGCCTGCGAGTGGCAGGGGTGCTTTGATGACAAAGAGCTAAATGGCTTATCTTGAGGGCCCCTCCCTTGTGCTTCCTCCATGAAAAAAAAAAAAAAATCCCTGCACTCCCATGTTGGCTCCCCTGGTCCTGGACACCCTCAACTGTCACATGGTTTTGTCATTTTGGGGTCCAGATGAGGGTGACGTGCTGCTGCTATGGCACTGGGCAAGGCAGGAGAGACAACCTGAGCCGCTCCCGCTGCTGACAGAGACATCTCCATAAAAGTCACGCGTGAGCACTCATCCTTGCTGACCATCTTGTCAGACTCCTTTCTGAGGATGCCAAAGTCAGGCTGAGATCCAGGCCTTCTCTGTCCTTTCTGGGCTGCACTGGGTCCACGGGGTCCTGCTCAGCATCTCTAGCGAACCCACGCCAGCAAGAACATATTTTTGGAAGCCCTACTGCTTACCAGGCACCATGCCAGGTTTCACCTGCATATTTAACCCCATAGGGATGCTATGAGAGAGGTACAACACTGTACCCATTTTACAGCTGGGGAAACTGAGGCACAGGGAGTTTTTTTTTAAATTTGTTTGTTTGGTTTTGTTTATGGTTTCCTTTGCTGTGCAAAAGCTTTTAAGTTTAATCAGATCCCATTTGTTTATTTTTTGTTTTTATTTTCATTACTCTAGGAGGTGCATCAAAAAAATCTTGCTGTGCTTTATGTCAGAGGGTGTTCTGCTGATGCTTTCCTCTAAGAGTTTTATAGTATCCAGTCTTACATTTAGGGCTTTAATCCATTTTGAGCTTATCTTTGTGTATGGTGTTAGAGAATGTTCTAATTTCATTCTTTTACATTGTTTGTTTGGTTTGGTTTTTTAACGTATCTTGTCCACAGTGGCACAAATAGAAAGGGGCAAAGCTCAGGGGCTGACACTCACAGAGGCTGACCCTGCTGTGCCCTTCTTCCCTCTGCACCTGAAGTTCCCCTTTCCCAGAGCACCCACAATGTCTCCCACACTCCAGATGTCAGTTGAGGGGCTCCCTCCCCCACCAGGAGGCTTCCTCTCATTCTTCTGCTGGGATCAGGCCATCTGCCCACCTGTTGTGTGGAAAACACCTGTTCAGACCTCTCCCCCCACCCAAGAGCAGGCACCCAGGTGGAGTGTGTCCCCACTGTACCCTAAGTGGTTCCAGCTTCCCTAAAACCTGCACCCCCATACCCTGTCCACTTGGTTGTCTTACCTAAGTTCCCCTGGTTATAAATGACTTCTTCCTCCAGGTAACCAGCAAAACCCCCAGAATCCTTTGGTTGAAGGGAACAGCAATAGGAGAAGACAGGAGAGACTTAAAATCTGGGGTAACTGAAAATGGAGTCTGCTTCCCCACCCTCCAGGCTTCAAACCGTGGTCCACAGGCATGGAGGGGGATGTTCTAGAAAGAACCTTCCTCCCCAGGAGCTAGTTTCAGGGCATCTCAGCAAGGATGCAGATATTGGTGCAGGGGGGCCTGTCGGCACAGAGCTGAGTGAGCCAGTGTGTGTGGCCAGGGGTGGCATGTGGGGCATCAGTTAAGGATCCATGAAGTCCTTTTCTTGAGCCCCTAAAGAATAATTAATGAGGTAATTCTATGGTGGTCCAGTGGTTAGGACTCCGCGCTTTCACTGCCAAGTACACGGGCTCAGTCCCTAGTCGGGGAACTAAGATCGCAAGCCAGGACGTGTGGCCGAGAGAGAGAGAGAGAGAGAGAGAGAGAGAGAGAGGACATTTAATAACCTTGGAGGAGGCCGGCCCATAGGTACCCTGAGCTCAACGATTCAATTTGAGGAGACAGTGGCTCAGGCATGCCCAGGCTCTGCTCCGCTAGATGTGTTGACTTATTCTCATAGTTAGGACTGTTAGGGGGATAATGGAAAGGAGGGCCGAAAGGCGCTTGACATACAGCATGTGCTCCATAAGTGATGGCCAGTCAGGTACGGGTGGCGTGAGCTCCCACTCGCCCGGATGCTCCGGGCTCCTTCCTGATGGGCGCGCTGGTCTTCTCAACCCCTGCTTGGGGAGCACGCGGCCGAGGGGACTTATGCAGAGCGTCGAAGGTGGCGCGCGGAGATGGGGTTTGCGCGGCGGAGGGGAGGGGCCCCGTCCAGCACCCAGGACAGCGCCGGTAGGCTCCGCCCTGTGGTTCCTCCTCCCGGCCTGGCTAGGTGGGTCCAGTCCGCCATCCGCCCGCGGGTCGGCCCGGCAGTCCGCCAGCCGGTTGACGGAGGGCAGTTCCGAGCAGATGGGCGGGGGACGCCCAGCCAGTTTGCGGCAGCACCAGCTACGCGGCGAGGAGGAGGGCCCGGACGGAGGAGATGGGCAGCAAAGAGCTGGCGCCCAGGACTGTCCCGCCCCGCCCGTCACGTGAGCTCCGCCGGTCCTGTAGGTGGGAGCCCGGAGCTGGAGCCAGTGAAATGAAAATGAGTTCCGGGCGCTCCTGGGTTGCCTCGTTTTCTCTGGGCCTCAGTTTCCCCGTTCAAAACCGAGGACAGGGGAACCAGGTGGTCCCTAACTCGGTGAGGGCCGGAGAATTCTATGGAGCCACCGGGGCCCTAGTTCTGCCTGGCCAGTTTCCAGTCGTTAGAGCCGGAGCAAGTTGAGGTCTCTTTCCGGGTCTCAGTCTCCCCTTACAGCCCCGCAGAACAACTGGTGGGCCGAGTCCCTCCCCATAGTAGAAACCCGAGTGGTAGCTCCCTGAGGCCCGGGACTTGGGGGTCCTGCCGCCGCTGGGTAACCTGCCCAAGCCCAGGGCGGGGCTCAGAGGAGGCGCTGATCCCGAATGAGGGAAGAAGGGCGGCGTTGGACAAGAAGGGACAAGGGCCTGGCACCACCCGCTCGCCTCCTGCCGGAGGGTCAGGGCAGCGAGGGCTTCGATGGCGCCCACACACACCCCTGCAGGTGCTCTGGGAGGAGGGCGCCCCGGGATCGCAGCAGATGGGACTCGAAGGCCTGGAGCAGGAACTCGGGGCCTCCGCCGTGACCCCTTCCGCCCCAACCCCGCGCAGGAACAAAGGCGGAGGTGGGACCCACAGGCGGACTGGCTCCGCGGGGCGGGACGGGGCGGAGCGGGAGCGCTGCCTCCTTAAAGCCGGGCTGCGGGCGTGGCGCGCTCCACTGGCGTCCGCTCCGGCCGCGCACCACACCTCTCTGCGGGCCTCAGTCTGCGCTCGGTATCTGGGCGGGCACAAGTCTCCCACGCGCGGGCCCGGCAGCGGCGCCGCTTTCCCGCCGAGCATGGGGCTGCCTCGTAGGGCAGGGGACCCGGCGGAGCTGCGCAAGGTAGGAGCCGGGGCCTGGCGGCAGGGCGCAGAGCGGCGGGGGCGGGGGCCTGGACGGCGACCCTTGTAACCGCGGCCTTCGCGCCCGCCTGCAGAGCCTGAAGCCACTGCTGGAGAAGCGCCGCCGCGCGCGCATCAACGAGAGCCTGAGCCAGCTCAAGGGCCTCATCCTGTCGCTGCTGGGCAGGGAGGTGAGTGCCGGGGCGCTCGGTTACAGGCCGGGCGCACTGGGACTGGGGGTAGGGGGCTCCCGGGGCGCGGGGCGAGGAGGCCTGGCGGGCCGAGATGCCCTTGCCGGAGAAGCCGACGAGAGGACAACGCGCGGCGCCCAAGGCTGAGCCCGGGTAGGACAGGCTCGGCGGAGCCGACCCACCGCGGGCTACGGCAGGCCCGGCACCAGCTCCTGGGAGCGCGGTACTCACGGCAGCCTGCCGGAGCTCTGTCTTGTTTGTCCCTTTCTCTGTCCCTCTCCTTCGTGGCTGGGCGCAGAGCTCCCACTTCTCGAAGCTGGAGAAAGCGGACATCCTGGAAATGACCGTGCGCTTCCTGCAGGAGCTGCCTGCGTCCTCCTGCCCGACGGCAGCGCCCAGTGAGTGACCCTGCCCCGCCCCGGCCCGGCTCCGCGCCCCGCGCCCCTCACTCCACCCCGCGCCTCATGCCTTTCTCCGTCCGCAGCGCCCTCCGACAGCTACCGCGAGGGCTACCGAGCCTGCCTGGCGCGCCTGGCCCGCGTGCTACACACCCGCCGTGTCCTGGAGCCCGCCGTGAGCACTCGCCTGCTGGAGCACTTGCGCCGGAGGGCGGCCAGCGCCACCCCCAACGGCGGGCGCGCGGGGGACTCCTGCGGCCCGCCCGCGCCCTCCCCACCGCCCGCGCCCTTGCCACCTGCGTCTCCTCGGGATCCAGGCCTCTGGCGGCCCTGGTAGTCCCCTGGCCGGCCCACGGGACCCTGCTGACAGCGTGGGACCAGGAATGCTGGACAGACTGAGGGAGCTCTTGGTGGCGGCTTTCCTTCCCACCACGGGGGACCAGCCTGGTACCTACAACCTGGCCAGACCCGGATGTTTGTGAGCTGTGTGGCAGACTGACCTCCGTGGAGGCTCAGGAAATGAGAGGAGAGGCCCACTCTCAGCCCCAACTTGGGGTGTCTGGGCTAGAGGTGAAGGGGCAGGTGGCTGCAGGGAGAAGAAAAAGCCTCCCACCCCAGTTGGTGGAGGGGTTCAGGAGCTGGGCCAGCCACTGCTGCCTGGGCAGCCCACACACCTGCCCCAGCGCTGGCACCAGCCCAAGGGCTGGGCCAGGAGCTCACCTGAGCCAGGTGCAGCAGTCTGCTCTGACTGGTCACCACCCTCCCAGCCCTGCTTGAACCTGCCTTCTCGCCAGCTCAGCTCGCTAACCTCTGGGCACACAGCAGCAATGGCCTGAGGGGCTTTGAAGGCTGGGGAGCCATGACCTCCACTCCTGGGCTCCCTGCCTAAAGCTTCCAATTATAGGGACAGGATGCAGCCGGGGCTCTGTGTCCCTGGGGGTGGGGGCTTCCTTAGGTAGTCTTGGGGAGGATTTATTTCCCCAAGCATTAAGTTAACACCTGTGTACCACACACCAGGCCAGGTGGTCTTGGGGTGTGAAGAAGGGGTGGGACAAGAATGAGGGTACCCTGTGGCCTTAAGGAAGCTTGCCACCTTGAAGGGCCCAGGTCCAGCACAGAGCTGGTGCCAGTGTGAGGTGAGCAGGTCCCATGTCCTGGAGCAGCAGAAATTCAAGGGGTGACACGGCAGGTTAAGGAACAGGAATCCGCCTTTCTCATTTTCTCTTTTGAACTGCTCTCTGCTACTGTCAGGACAGATAACTGGAAGCAACTTGTTCTTAAGACTTTTCTTTTCTCCCCATGGAAGCCAGAGAGCCTTCAAAGGTCCAGTGGTGGTGGTGGGGTACAGTGGATCCCAGGAGAAGGCCGAAGCATCTGTGGCCCACTCTCAGTCGTGTTCCAGGCATCTCGTGGGGATTCGCTGAGCATTTGTGGGAGGTTGCGAGTCCTCCCCCCGGTCCCCGGTCCAACAGCCTGTGCACTAGGACCACGGCACTAGGAGCAAGAAGATAGAGCTGATGGGGGGGGGTCACTAAATTGAGCTATGCCACATAAACCCATGATGACCATGGCACTGATTCTGGTGGCAGGATGTGGGGAAGCGGTGGGCATTACTGAAGAAGTCAATGTGAAGACAGCAGGTGAGCCCCCAGCAAGGTGGGCTGTCCTACCGCCTGTCTGGGCCCAGCTGGCTGGACTGTAAGCTCCTGCGGGGCAGGGCTGGGGCTGAGTGTACCGCTCTGTCCCCAAGGAACTCGGCACGTAGTGGGTCCTCAATAAACATGGTGAGCCAACGAAAGGGTGATGTGACGGGCCCACACTCTACTGAACCCTGACAGACTGGCTGTTGCCTCAACTCCTATCCCCTGAGCCCTAATATCACTTTGAAAAGCTGCCACACCAGAGCATGAGCTCCCCGGGACAAATGTGGGAAAGGGTGTGGAGAGTAGGGAGGGCAGTTCCTGGGAACGCAAGCCTGCTTTCCTGAGCTGCCGGAAACGAGTGGAGGGGGCCACGTAACCCCCAAGCCCATGCTCACTGCGAGAGTTCAGGTTTCCCCCTCGGGTCAAGGACTCCCATCCATCGGCACAAACTGGGCAGACTCCTTGTCCCTTTAAATAAGAACTTTCAGTGTGGGTCGAAATTCGGTAAAAACTGACCAACCAGAGGCCCCACTCCTCCTTTCCACCACTGCTTGCTTCTGAGCCCCATCTGGGTCCCCAGCTCTGTGACTCTCGTTGATCTGACCCCAATCAAGCCACAGTCCAAGCAGTCAGGGACGGGGCGTGTAGGTAGGCCAGTGACACGCAGGGTCAGGCATTCTGGGGATCTGAGCCGGAGGCCAGCCAGGCCTTGGCAAGGAGCTGAGACTTGCCTGGGTGGGTGAGGCTCTGGGCCTGAGGCGAGAAGCCAGTTTCCCAGCAGGGACGTGCAAGACCTGCCTAGAAGGTCTCAGCTGGTCCTCTGAGTTGGGCCTGTGAAATAGCGACGCCCACATCCCTCCCCTACAGGGCCCCTGCAGGCACCTCCCCCTGGCAGCTCCCCAGGTATTCCCAGAGCCCCGTCTCATGGCCAAAGGTGAGCCGAGGGCAGAGCGGGCTGCTTCTGCGTGGGTGGGAAGCCGCCTCGCTCGGGGGCATTTAATGACCCTTATAAGGCTCACAGAGTGCCCAGTGAACAGCTCTTGCAATGTCCTCTCTGTTCTGGTCCCGTGACGACCGAGTCTAACTCTGTCTGGTTATCACGCTTGGTTAGAGGCAAGGCTCCCATGTCTCATAAACCAGTGGGTGAAATGGACCAATGACCTAAGGACAATCAGAGCACTGAGCTGTCGGGGAGGTTCAGGCTGGGGCCAGGCCCCACCTGTCCCCTAGCAGCAGTTGATGTGGAGAGGGCAGATCTCGTTTCCATGAGGATAAAGAGCAGGTTGCCAAGGAGGACTCCTCTAATAAACATTTACAAATTACTCTGCTCCACCTGTGAAGCCCAGACTCTGAGGATGAGTCTTCCACTGGTTTATCTGGAATAGGATCAGAATGAACATAGCCTGCGGGGAACGTCTGGAAAAATCTGTGGCTTTGAAGAATCCTTGCCACCGTGCTTTGGGGTGACCACTCTGGAGACAGAGGCAGCACGTCCCCATCATGTGTAGGCAGCCACCTCCTACTCGAAACATCAATAAGCAGCCATATTTACTTTTTTTTTTTTAATTTTTTTTTTTTGGCCTTGTCGCAAGGCATATGGGATCTTAGTTCCCTGACCAGGGATCGAACCCTTGCCCCCTGCATTGGCAGTGCAGAGTCTTAACCACTGGACCGCCAGGGAAGACTCCATATTTAATTTAATTTTTTTTTTTTTTTTGCGGTACGTGGGCCTCTCACTGTTGTGGCCTGTCCCGTTGCGGAGCACAGGCTGCGGACGCGCAGGCTCAGTGGCCATGGCTCACGGGCCCAGCCGCTCCGCAGCATGTGGGATCTTCCCGGACCGGGGCACGAACCCGTGTCCCCTGCATCGGCAGGCGGGCTCTCAACCACTGCGCCACCAGAGAAGCCCTAATTTTTTTTTAATTAATTAATTTTTGGTTGCATTGGGTCTTCGTTGCTGTGCACGGGCCTTCTCTAGTTGCAGCGAGTGTGGGCTACTCTTCGTTGCGGTGTGCGGGCTTCTCACTGCAGTGGCTTCTCTTGTTGTGGAGCACAGGCTCTAGGCGTGCTGGCTTCAGTAGTTGTTGCACACGGGCTCAGCAGCTGTGGCTTGTGGGCTCCAGAGCGCAGGCTCAGTAGTTGTGGCATACGGGCTTAGCTGCTCCGTGGCACGTGGGATCTTCCCGGAACAGGGCTCGAACCCGTGTCCCCTGCATTGGCAGGCAGATTCTTAAACACTGAGCCACCAGGGAAGTCCCCCATATTTACTTTTTAAAAACACACCAGGGTGGGACTTCTCTGGTGGTCCAGTGGTTAAGACTCTGTGGTTCCAATTCAGGGGGCGCCGGTTCGATCCCTGGTTGGGGAACGAAGATCCCACATGCCGCGCGGCACAGCCAAAAAATTAAAAATAAAGTGACAAGAGATTGTTAAAGCAATAATTGGTTATTTCACACACACACACACACACACACACACACACACACACACACACACACACACACACCAGCTTGCTATAGCCGGTCCAGAGAACTAACCCACCCAATGGTGTTATTTCCCTTGGTTTTACTTTTTGCCTGGCCCCCTTCCCCGTGTGGGTGCATCTCTGGGGTGCTGGGTGCCTGCGTGCGCGTGTGCGTCCCTGTGCAGCCAGGTGGCCACGCTGCAGAGAGCTGCTCGGGCACTCGATGTTGGGGAGAAGGCAGCCACCCACTGAGGGTTCCCAGTGAGGAACTGGCTTCACTCTGGGTTTTGAGAGGCCCTGGCAAAAGCCCCAGCCACTTAAAGCAGCTGTAATAAAACTCTGAATGGTTTCAGGAGCGTGAGAAGGGCGCTAGAGGGCACACCCTAGGTGCACACATGGTGTCTTGTCACCAAAGGGCCATTGGGGGGCAGTAGGGAGCAAGGGCTGGTGGCTGGTCCCACGACTGCGCTTTGTGAGCGAGGGGTTCCCTGGCCTGGGGGCTAAGGAAGAAGATTTCCAGCTGAACATGTGCCTGCCGCTGGTTCTGTTTGGAGGGAGGGCCCGAGAGCCGCCTGTCTTGGTGCTCGGTGAATTAAAAACCTCGGGGAACACAGGACAAAGTTCTTAAAGAACAAAGAACCATTCTGGACCTCAGAAATCAGAGACAGATTCAGGGTTTATGGGGACTACATTTTGAGGCCCTAAGTAAGAAAACATGTAAAATTATGAGTATAGATTTAGGATGGAAGTGAATATTTATTCAGAAGGAAAAAATGAGTCACTTCAAACTAGTGGTGCCCGCAGGTTGATGTCCCATCCCTTTTGGTTTCTCCTTAAGCAATTTACCAACATGCTTCCATAAATATGCTTCCTGGTGACAATCCTGGCCTCCCCCTGCTCCTAGAATTTTTTTAATTTAATCCTGGACCCTCGGCAGTAAAAGCACAGAGTCCTAACCACTGGACGGCGAGGGAACTCCCTCCTAGAACATTCTACTACCTGTCCTTGCTTGTGGGCGATCCAAGCTTAAGCCTCATCAGCCTCATGGTAAATCCACCTCTACCCAGAATGGGCTCTGGGTCTCCTTCAATGACGATAACAAGACAAATGCCTTCCATTTGCTTCCTCCACCCGTTTCAGGCTAAATATTGCAAAGTATAGACTCCCACAAACATTGACATCATTCACGGCAATTTTTTGCACCACCTGGAAAGCTTGTTAAATGCAGATTTCTGAGTCCCACCTCCAGGGGTTCTGATTCCCTGTGTTTGAGTCAATAGCCTCATACCTTTCACCTGAGGGGGGGGTCAATCTGCTTGAGCTGAAACTCCCTGGCGGTCCAGGGGTTAGAACTCGCCACTTTCACTGCCGAGTGCATGGTGCTCAATCTCTGGTCGGGGAACTAAGATCCCATGGTGAGGCAAAAAAATAATAATAATAAAATAAAATTAAAAATATATATATACTTCAGCAAAGAGGCCACTCCTGAGTATGGGGGCAGCTGGGGGCTGGGCTGGGCGGGGGTGGGAACGGGAAGTTAGCATTCAGCTGGGTACAGAGTGTCCGTTTTGCAGGATAAGAAGAGTTCTGGAGATGGAATGGTGGTCATGGTTGCACAGCACTGTGAATGTACTTAATACCTCTGAACTGCACGTGTAAAAATTGTTGAGATGCTAAATTTTATGTGTATTTTACCACCAAACAGTAAACTAAAAGATACCTTATCTGGAATTGGGGCAGCTACTCAACTGGGTCCTCTGGGATCCATCTGGTTTCTCAGGAACCAGACTGGTCAAGTAAATGAAGCTGCGATTCATCCTTTAGGTCTTTTAAGTCTGGCATTAATTCTTGCCACTCTAGGAATCTACATTGTTTTGATTTACTATCTTGGTTGGGGGCAATTTGGAAGTTTGCACTTTTTTTAAAACAATGTGTTAGTAATTTATTTTTATTTATTTATTTTTGGCTGCGTTGGTCTTCGTTGCTGCGTGCCGGCTTTCTCTAGTTGTGGCGAGTGGGGGCTACTCTTCATCGAGGCGCACGGGCTTCTCATTGTGGTGGCTTCTCTTGTTGTGGAGCATGGGCTCTAGGCGTGCGGGCTTCAGTAGTTGTGGCACGCAGGCTCAGTAGTTGTGCCTCGCAGGCTCTAGAGTGCAGGCTCAGTAGTTGTAGCGCATGGGCTTAGTTGCTCCGCAGCATGTGGGATCTTCCCGGACCAGGGATCGAACCCGTGTCTCCTGCATTGGCAGGCGGATTCTCAACCTCTGCGCCGCCAGGGAAGTCCTGGGACCTGGCTATTTAATCCGGAACCACTCAGTCTAGGAATTTAGTCCAGCAGGTGGTCAGAGCCAGGTTTTTTGTGTCCTGGATTTGTCCCCCAATCAGATTTTGAGCTTTCTGAAGAACAGAATGGGGACTTCCCTGGTGGTCCAGTGGTTAAGACTCCACGCTCCCAATGCAGGGAACTAGATCCCGCATGCCACAACTAAAAGATCCCACATGCCGCAACTAAAGTTCCCACACGCTACAATGAAAATTCCGAGTGCCACAATTAAGACCCGGTGCAGCCAAATAAATAAATATTAGAAAAAGAAAAGAACAGAATATCTCCAACTCTCCTGGTGATGTGCCCACCTATACAAGTAGGGCAGGGCCTCAGGAAATCCTCATTCCATTGCACTGTCTGGGAAGGGTTGTTTAGAGAGAAAGAATGAGCAGGGAAGGTGACCACAGAGAGGAAGAGAGGCCCTAACTTATTCGTGTGCTGGGCCCCTTACTTTCATTATCTCATTTAATCTTCCTAAAGGTCTGGAAGGTGAGTATTATTACACCCATTTAACAAATAAGGAATTTGCCTTGCCTAAGGCTCCAAAGCTGGCTGTTGCTCCCGGGTCCCATCATAAGAAATCCATCCATTTCAGGACCCATACTGCGAAGACGTGGTGGTTAAATAGGGTTGGTGACCCTAGATGCTTGCACACTAGAAAACGAAACTTTTAGTGTAATAATCTTGAAATGATAGACATGATCGGTCAGCTCCCTCTGTTCCTGGGACTTAGAGATGTGTGGTGGGCCGCCTCGCTGGTCTGGTAATGCAGGAGTAACCAGGATGAGTTATTTCAGTATAAATGGGTGAGCCTGAGTTCCATGGGTTATGATTTTTAAAAATCTGACTACAGAAGCAATTTATGTATATTGTAAAAAATTGGGAGAAAGTCAAGTCTCATACGGAGTAATGGCCCTCTGAAATTACAGCACATTGGGACTTCCCTGGTGGTGCACTGGTTAAGAATCCCCCTGCCAACGTCGGGGACACGGGCTCCAGCCCTGCTCTGGGAAGATCCCATATGCCACAGAGCAACTAAGCCCGTGCACCACAACTACTGAGCCCATGTGCCACAACTCCTGAAGCCCCCATGCCTAGAGTCCGTGCTCCACAACAAAGAGAAGCCACCTTAATGAGAAGCCCGTGCACCGCATCGAAGAGTAGTTCCCGCTCGCCGCAACTGGAGAAAGCCCGCACGCAGCAAGGAAAACCCAACTCAGCCCCAAAATAAATAAGTAAATAATTTAAAAAAATTACAGCACATAGATGTGATCACGTTTCCCCTCTTTTCTGGGTGGATTTTGTGACACCGACTTGGCCTGGACTCCACTGCTGGGCACAGGGTGTGCAACGGAACAGAGCAGCATCGTTACAGCTCCTCACTGCAGGACACGCACCCCCAAGCAAACGCTCAGCACTCTCAGGAAGTCTTTTTGGAACAACCCAGAGGTGGTGTACAGCGGGCGGTGTAGACGGACCCCAGGTCCTGGCTTCTCTCCAGCAGCTGCGTGTTCCTGCAGCAAGAGACACTCGCTGAGGCCTGATGGTTCCTGGCTCCCCGTTTTGTGCACCCACGTGCCTCCCAGCTCGGCCATGAATGCTTCTTTACGGGAAACCGCCCCCAATTTCCTCTCAGGGCTGATCTGAGAAGGCGAGTACCGGTCGCGGCCTCCCGAACTGCCGGGCGCGGGCAGGGGGAAGGCCGCATACAAACACGCGCCACGCGGGGCCAGGGTGACCCTCGAGGTTGCCCAGTCCCGCGCCGGCTCCGCCCAACCGCCGCCGAATCTTCTGGAAGCGGCGCCCCACTGCGGCCCCGCCGCCGCCAGAACCGGACGCCTGGGGAGCCGGCGCCGGCCCGGGGGCGGGACGAGGGCGGGTGCGAGGGGCGGCGCTTCGCAGGAGGCTGCGTTCGACTCGCCGCCGGCACACAGGCCCCGCCTCTCCGGCGCAATGGCTCCGCCTCTCCCCTCCCCCTCCAAGGCACCGCCCGGGCTAATTCATTCAGCGCTGGGCCTGCCAGACACCTGCGCGCTCCCTCAGGCTCCCGCCGCCGCCGCCGCCACCATGTCGGGCCCCGCCGCCGAGACCCCGTCCGCCATCCAGATCTGCCGGTAAGAGGGACGCGCGGAGGGCGGGCGGCCAGGACTCCGAGTCGCTGCCCGGGCCTGGCCGACCCCCATCGGCCCCGCGCCTTCCCTTCCCCAGTCGCCGCCCCCGCCGGGCCGGTCGCCTCCGGACCCCGCCCGCCCGCCCGCCGCGGCCGGGATGCGCCTCGGCTGCCGCAGATCCGGCTGCTTCCCCGCGCGCCGCCGCTCCGGCCTCCGGCGCATCTGCGGGGCGGCGCCGAGGTCACGCAGGCCGTTTGCGCGAGGAAGCGGCGCTGCGCCCTTCCGCGGGCGGGGGTCGGAGCACAGCCCCACCACGTCCCGCCCCGCCCGTTGCCCGAGCGCCCCGGAGCCCCAGCCCAGGTCCCAGTGAGCCCCCTAATTCGGGGTCGTTATCCGGGCGGTGGTTCAAAGCCAACCGGATCCCCCGACATGTGCGGCGCAGGTAACCCGCTCGCTGGGCGGCGGCCGGAGCCGGTTGAGCCCATCGGTGGGCGCCCGAGTGGGCGGGGGCTGCACATATGCGGTCCCTTCAGTGCCCTGCCACGGTTTTGGGCGGGAGGCGGCTGAAAACAGGAAGAACGGTAAATACCTTTCCCCTCTAACAGTTCACGGCTAAGAACAGAGGATGGTCCATTGAGCCCGGAAGCATCTCACACAAAGGGGGCAAGGGGTTGTTCTTGTCAGGGGACCATCCCTGCCTTCCGCCACCGGCACCGGTATATAGAGGGCCCCGAGGACGCCGGAGATCACGAGCCGGCTCATTTCCGACAGATGCGGGAGGGCAGCCTCAAGGTTACTTTCCATTCCGTCGTTAAGAACGGAAGCAGGCATGGTGGCATTGGAGCCTGAGCTAAGGAAGAGCGAGGAGTCTGGCAAGGCCGAACGGGCGCTGGGGCCTGCAACAGGGCCTGTGCTGCTTGATGCACTGTTGACAGTGACCCCGCCTTCCTGTTTGGGGCCCGGTGCCTCAGATTTGGAGACCGGGCGTCACACTGACCTTGGGTCCAAGCCAGGTTAGTTTCCTGTGGATGGTGACATCTCCTCGGAATAGGCAAAGGCTCGGCAGACAGTGCTGGATCGTGGGGTGCCCTGAACCCACCCCCACTTCTGACTGAGGCAAAGTCCTTTCCTGACCTCAAGGTCAGTTTTGACTTTTCTAGGGAGGAGAAATCTTCGGGGGAGCCTTGCGCCATTGCTTTGTTATTGGCTGTGTGGCCATCTTGGCGCCACCCACTTCAGGTTCCGAGGGCAAAAATAATAGAGGTAACTGATATCGGGAGACAGACGGGCCTGGAATCAGGTGCTTGGGTCGGTCTCTGCCTCATATTGGCCGGGTGACCTTGCAGGTTGTGATCTGCTAAGGGCTCGTGACATCTCTCATCTCGCTTGGTTCGTCCAGCGCCCCTGGGAGGGAGGATGGCAGGGAGCCCACCACTCTTGTCAGGGAAGAGGAAACTGAGGTCCCGGGAGACCCATTGCCTCTGTAAGGTCATCCGGCCACAAGAGCCCAGGGCTGGGGGCGGGGAAGCACAGCTCCTCATGGGTCTTCTGCCTCCAGACCCACTTTCTTTCCACTGCGTTCCCCACAAAAGAAAATACTGATTTCAATCTACTCGTGGAAGGCTGGGCTTTTATTTACTTCATCAGGATGATGAATAGCCCGTCTATACATACTACCTTTTTAAAAACCAGCCTCTAACATAGTTAATAGGCTTTTGGATAGCCTGGACACTTCCACATGTATGCGCACACTTCTTCTTACCCACGGTGCTTGCTTGCTGGGCTGCCGCTCATATATTCACAATGGCATATTGTCTCTGACTGGGGACACGTGGGCAGGATACCTGGCTGAGGTGAGCCTCAGGTGGCCAACACAACTGCCCAGGGGAGTTGGAGGGGTTGTGATGAGGCCCGTGGTCACAGCGACTTGGCCCTGAGAAACCCCAGGACACTGGAGTGGATGTAGCAGGGTGGGGAGCCCTTTAAGGACATCTGAGCTGACACCCCATGTTGAAAGAGGAGCCTCCTGGCCTAGGGCAACCCAGCCCATGAATTTAACAAGCTTCACTGGACGCCTCCAAGGGGTGAAGTGCCCTGAGGGAGGGACACGGACATGGAAAATTCAGTCCCCAGCTTAGCAGGTTCACAGTCTAGCAGGGAGAGGACGCCACACCCACCGCCATCCTAGATGATTAAGAGGGTCCCATGCTCTCGGTCAGAAGGTGTTGAAGGGCTAGGGGCCCTAAAGTCTGGGGAGGGCAGTGGTCAGAGCCAGCTCTCCAGTCCCAGGCCTGGGTGTGAATGTGGCCTCTGCCCCTTGGAAGCTGCCTAACTTTCTGTGACCCGTTTTATCATGGGCTGTTCTGAGTGCTAAAGGAAGTGTATCTAGAGCTTGGCAGAATGGCTGGCACCTTGTAAGTAAGCGGAAGCTCTTTTTGTCTGAAAAGTGGGACCCAGGCTCAGGAAGCCAAGGGCCTAGGTTCGAATCCCAGCTCTGCCTCCTGCAGGCGTGGGCTTTAGGCCTCAGTATTCTTGGCTGTGAATCGGAGGCAATAACAGTGCCTGTTTCATGGTGGCTGTGAGGATTAAAACCTTTGGCACAGTGCTGGGCAGTTGAAAACAGAGAGGGGTGTTTACCCCTGAGAGCCCAAACTTTGGACAGCCAGACCACTGCGGTGTGCTGTACCCTCCTGTGCCCCCTGCAGTGGAAGCGTGGAGTCCTCACTGCTGGACTGCGGGGAATTCCCATGTCCCTCCTTCTTTTTATCGAGCCCTACAGATGCAGGCTCTGGGACAGCATTTAAAGTCTCAGAAGAGCATTTTTCTTTTGGTTTATTCTGAATGATGTTAGTTCACATTTTCTTAGCAAATTGCTTTTTTCCTTGTTGGAGTCAGAGTTCTAGAATGTCAGAATCAGAATGACCCCTAGGAGCCCCCAGCCCAGCTCTGTTATTTTACCGATGGGGGAAAATGAGGCTCTCAGAGGGTAAAGCCTTGGCCTAGGGCGGCCTCGGACCCTGACAGCCAAGGGAGCGAAGGCAGCTGGTGTGTTGTTCCCTGTCCGGTGTTCCATTGTCGTGCTTTTCCATTGCTCGGCCTCACATTCACATCCGGTTGTGAGGCTGGATCATGGCATCAGTGTGGGCCCCTAGTAGGAGCCCCTGGGTGTTGGTCGCAGTGAAATTGAAGGACATGTCCCATACCAGGTTGGTGGAGAGTACAACATCCACTAGAACTTTCTGCAGTGATGGAGATGCTCCGCGTCTGCGCTGTCCAGTACGCTAGGCACTAGCCGCAAGTGGCCAATGAGTGCCTGAAATGCAGTCAGACATGGAGGAACTGAATTTTTAATTGCATTCATTTAAATTTATTTAAATGCATACAGGCTGGCCTCCTGTGGCTGGTGGCTACCTTATGGGACAGTGCAATAAGTAGAGGAATTTAAAAACCAGAATTCCTGGTAGGCCTCTGAGGGGCAGGGTTTCCTAAGGGGAGCTTGGAAGCTTTCTGGGGACTGTAGGCAGCTCTCCCAACAACAGAGCTAACGGAGGGGGACCTTGGAAGGTACGTGGCCCAGGGCAGATGCCCTGGAGTCCTTTGTAGGGAGATGTGTGAGGTCTGCAGAGTTTCCTTTTGCTTGCCCTGCTTGTAGGTGTAAATCCGCTAGGAAGTGTCTTCAGCTCAGGGATTGCTTTGTTCACTGCTGTACCATGAATGCCCAGCAAAGTGCCTGACATCTGGTAGATGTGCCAATAAAGATTAGTGGAATGGACTTGAATTTTTGTACAAGCACACCCTCGTTTTCTTGTGTCTCACTTTATTGCACTTTGAATATATCGCTTTTGTTTTTTTTTAATAAATTGAAGGTTTGTGGCAACTTTGTGTTGTCAGGTGATGGTTAGCATGTTTTGGCGATAAAGTTTTTTTAACTAAAAAAATTTTTTTATTGACTTATAGTTGCTATGCAGTATTACATAAGTGACAGGTGTACAATATAGTGATTCACAATTTTTAAAGGTTATACTCCATTTATAGTTATTAGAAAATATTGGCTATAGTCCTCGTGTCATAGGTATAAAATAAAGAGTTTTTAAAATTATTACACATTTGACCGTGTAAACATAACTTTTAGATGCACTGGGAAGCCAGAATAGTCACGTGACTTGCTTTATCTTCGAGGTATGCCCGTTTGGAATTTTTTCTCTTTGGGGCTTTGTCTTTGGGTTTCCAGGGAAGTCAGTGAAAACATAGAATCTGAGTTACAGAAACCGCACTCGGAGTTAGTATTCTGGGACATTCCATAACGCGATGCACAGTGCTGGCTCCCTTCCTGCGGGGATGCAGGAGCTGTGGGTGAAGATGCAGTCTTTGCAGCCCAGGGAGCCTGTGGTGGGCCAGGCTGTGCTCACCCACCATGCAGCCTCCCCGTCAGTGGGCCAGGCAGCCTGGCATTGCCCTCGCCTTGGCACCACTGCTTCCCAGCTCCCTGGTTTCAGTCAGGCCAGGAGTTGCTTCCTCCTGTAGGTGGCGCTTCTCTGGCTGGGGCCCAGCCTGGGGTGACTATTCCCTGTGCTTCCCGGTCCACTTTCTTTCACTCTCGGAGGTATCTTGAGGAGGAGGGTAAATTATATGGTCACCCTGCCTGCAGGCTACCTACATCTGAATAACTGAGGAAGCTTATTATAAATACTGATTTTCTGCATGCAAATTATGCTTCAGTAGAAAAGTCAACAACATGCAGATTTAAAAAAACAAGAAAATTATTTATTTATTTGATTGCACTGGGTCTTAGTTGTGGAAGGCGGGCTCCTTATTTGTGGCTCACGGGCTCCTTCGTTGTGGCAGGTGGGCTCCTCAGTTGTGGCACACGAACTCTCAGTTGCGGCATGCATGTGGGATCTAGTTTCCTGACCAGGGATTGAACCTCGGTCGCCCGCACTGGGAGTGCGGGGTCCCATCCACTGAGCCACCAGGGAAGTCCCCAAAATGAAGATTTTAAAACATTTATGAGATACTTGGGGAAACGTGAATAGTCCCTTGACAGTTAGGGATACTAAGGAATTTCTGGTGGTTTTTTTGGCCCTGCCACAAGGCCTGCGGGACCCTAGTGATCTTGGAGAGGCAGCAGCAGTGAGTGGTGGCTTGAAGCGAGATCTTAGTGCCTTCCCAGGAATTGAACCTGGGCAGCCTGGATGAAAACCAGGAATCCTAGCCACTAGTTCACCAGGGGCTAGAGTCTAGAAGCAAAGTTCCCCTGGCTCTTACCTCCACTGAAAAAATGCATTTCTGAAGGAGGCAAAAAGTGTAAAAACAGGTACAGAGTTTATCATTAGAGACATAACACAACACGTGGGAGAGCTCACAGAGAAACTGTTTAGTTAAGACAGAAGCAGGGCAGAGATGCACACCCGGAGAGGAAGGGTGTGGGCGTCCCCCCTAATGAGGAGGAACATTGAAGAGGGTTTAAGTCATTTATATGGGGCAGTTCTTCCGGGTCTTTGTTTACCTTTGGCCAATTATCTGGTTTCTTTTTCCACACCTGACCTGCCCTAGGACCCTCCCCAGCCTGTGTGCACAACTTTTTTCCAAGATGGATTCCGGCCCAGAGGCCTAAGGGGGGCCTTGGCATCACCTATTCTGGGTGATTTTTGACCCCCAAGGAGCCTTTCTGCACAGGTGCAATGTCTCCCTTGCCCCAAGGATGGGAAACATAAGACCTCTTGATCTTTTCCTCAAGCAAGGTTTAGCCCCTCTCTGTTCCTGCCATGACTGTTATTGTAAAGTGTCCACAGGAGACAAAGTCCAGCTATTTACCCTGTTCCTCTTGTTATTTCTATCTCGAAGGGCAGACAGGAGGCTGGTCATAAATATCTAACCTGGAGCCCACCTATCTCCTGTCTCAGGAAGTGCAAACAGGAGGCTAGTTGTAAGTGTCCGGCCTGAAGCCCACCTTTTTCCTGCCCCAAGAAATGTAAACAGGAGGCCAGTTGTAAATGCCTAGCCCGGAGCCCATCTATCTCCTGCCTCACTAGTTCCCCGACCAGGGTTCTAGGTATCGAACCCAGGCCCCCTGCAGTGGAAGCGAGAAGTCCTAACCACTGGACCGGCAGATAATTCCGGCCCCCCCCCCCCCCGCCCTTTTCTTGTTTGTTTGTTTTTTGTTTTGCAGTATGCGGGCCTCTCACTGCTGTGACCTCTCCCGTTGCGGAGCACAGGCTCCGGATGCGCAGGCTCAGCGGCCATGGCTCACGGGCCCAGCCGCCCTGCGGCATGTGGGATCCTCCCGGACCGGGGCACAAACCCGTGTCCCCTGCATCGGCAGGCGGACTCTCAACCACTGCGCCACCAGGGAAGCCCCCCCTACCCCGCTTTTTTTTTTAAGGTGAGGTAATTATATTGTAGTTATGCTTTTTTTAAAAACAACCTTTACTGAGGTATAAATTATGTGCCATAAAATGTACCTATTTTTAATGTACGGTTCACTTTTGACAAATGTGTATACCTGTGTAATGATCACAGTTGTGACATAGAACTTTTCCACCACCTCAAAAAGTGCCTTCCTGGGGACTTCTCTGGGGGCACAGTGGTTAAGAATCCGCCTGCCAATGCAGGAGACACAGGTTTGATCCCTGTTCCGGGAAGATCCCACGTATCGTGGAGCAACTAAGCCCATGTGCCACAACTACTGAGCTTGCGCTCTAGAGCCCTAGAGCCACAACTACTGAGCCCGCATGCCACATTACTGCAGCCTGAGAGCCTAGAGCCCGTGCTCCACAACAAGAGAAGCCACTGCAATGAGAAGCCCACGCATCACACTGAAGAGTAGCCCCCGCTCGCGGCAACTAGAGAAAGCGCACGCGCAGCAACCAAGACCCAACACAGCCACAAATAAATAAATAAATAAGTGATAAATTAATTACATTTCTAAAAAAAAAAGTGCCTTCCTGCCCCTTTGCACTTGGTTTCCTCCCAGCTCTGGCCCCTGGCAAACAGGTATGCTTCCTATCACTAGTTTTGCCTTTTCTAGAATTTCTCATCAATGGAGTCATAGACTCAGCACAATGCTTGTGAGTTTCACACGTGTGTGTGTGTGTGTGTGTGTGTGTGTGTGTGTGTGTGTGTCGGTGATTCTTGCTGTTGTTGCCTAGTAATCTTCATTATCTCTTTATCAGACAGTGAACATTTGAGTTCTTTCCAGCTTTGGGCAGTTATGAAAACAGTTCACAATTGCAGATTTCAGAACATTTAGGACGTAGCTGAGGAAACTTGAATGCTTACTTGATATTTAATGATATTAAACTGGGCTTCCCTGGTGGCTCAGTGGTTAAGAATCCGCCTGCCAATGCAGGGGACACAGGTTCGAGCCCTGGTCCGGGAAGATCCCACATGCCATGGAGCAACTAAACCCATGCACCACAACTACTGAGCCTGCGCTCTAGAGCCTGCAAGCCACAACTACTGAGCCCGCATGCCACAACTACTGAAGCCCGCGTGCCTAGAGCTCGTGCTCCACAACAAGAGAAGCCACCGCAATGAGAAGCCCATGCACCACTGCGAAGTATAGGCCCCGCTCACCACAACTAGAGAAAGCTGTGCACAGCAACGAAGACCCAAAGCAGCCAAAAATAAATAAATTTATTATTTTTAAAAAAATGTTAGTTTAAAAAGAAAGAAAAAGAGGAGCTCCTTTCTGCTTGCTAGATGGGATGCTGCCCGATTCACGAATTGTTGAATAAAGCCAATTAGAAAAAAGTTATATTAAGGAGTTCGTATTTTAGGTGGAATAATTGTTTTGTGATTCTGTTTTTATTTTTATGTTTTGGCCACACCATCTGGCTTGTGGGATCTTAGTTCCCTGACCAGGGATCGAACCCGGGGCCCCCGGCAGTGAGAGCACTGACTTCTAACCACTGGACTGCCAGGGAATTCCTGTGGTTCTGTTTTCAAACGGAGTCTTTATCTTTCCGAGGGAATGCTGAGATATTTACATGTCGTGATCTGAGCGCAGGTTGGAACAGAATTTCCAGACACAAGGCAGAATGTAAGGAAGGCAGAGTTTATTAAAGAGAAGCGTTGCTGCAAGAACAGCTGGCCGACTTCCTGGTAGCCAGGGAAAGTCGACAATGAGCATGGGTTGCTTGTCTGTTTTTATAGCCAGGGAACCTGCGAGTCATCTGCTAACTGGTCAGAGTATGTATACTTTCAGCGTGCTGAGCGGGAGGAAAACTGGGCGAATGTCTTTCCTTATATGGGATGGGAAAGGGACAGGGCATGCTGCTTGGGAGGGCCCTGGGACATGGCAGTGGTCCCATTGTGACAGAGTGACGGGAGTCCTGTAACTCTTTGTTCCGGCAATATTGGCCCTTTGAGTTTATCTTCTTTGTCCTTGGACACTACATTCCCCCCTCTCTTTATTTACAGGGCCAATTCTTTGGCCCTATTGGATACCCTGCTCACGTCTACCTACCTGCCTATCTCCTTCTTAGGCGTTCAGGAACCCTTTTTGTAAGGAGAAGGGGCGACAATCTCTCTGGCTGCTTCCTGCTGGACAGGGGCATTGTGGGGCCCTGGGTCCCAATGCCCACTCTCTATCAGGATATATTTACGGAGGGAGATGAGATCCTGCACAATGATTAGGCAGTTTGTTCCAGTGTATTCCGTGTGCCAACTGGCTGGTACTCTTGTTGTAGCACCATCTGGAACTGAATCTTTTGAACCTGTCGGGAGATGAATTGAGATAATGTGTTAATAATGCAGGGGCCAAACAACAAAACAAAGGCCATCAGGATTGATGGTCCCAACAGGGCAATAGCCATGTCCATCTCTGGATCCCCATAGAGGAGAGGAGGTTGGAAAGCCAGCTTGGGGCCCTGTCCTGCTCTCTCTTTTAAATCTTCTATTAATTTGATGTTTTTCTTTAGAATCTGAAGGTCTTCTTCAACCTGGCCAGAGGTATTAATATAGAAGCAGCATGTCTCATTTAGCAGGGCACAGATACCCCCGCCTCAGCTGTTATAACATTAAGGGCCTATTTTGTAAAACCCCCTCGGCCAGAGAGCCTGGGGCTGACTGCTGTTCCTCAGTGGCTGCTACTGCTGCCTTCCAAGGTTCCTGGGCCGTGATGGTGAGAGGGAGAGCGCTCCTCTCTGAGAGGGGTGTGCCTGCAGACCAGAAGAGCCCTCCAAGGACACTGCATATTATTTCAGGCTGATCAAGAACTGGGTTATCATAAGCATGTCCCCACCAAGCAGCAGTTCATGTTTGTCTCTCCTGGACAGGTCTTATGGCCTCTTCGAGGAAGGATCCAAGGCTGGGAATGCCTCCTGAGGAAGCTAAATCCTTGGTAGTCATAATGGTCGCCTCCGGGACCACAGCAGTAATTGTGCGGGAGCCCCCTCCAAAGTGTGGGAAGATCCAGATAGACCCCTTTACCACATAGAAATGAAAATCCGGTGCCCCTCAAGGATACCCCTGCTGTGGCTCCCCAGAGCCAGGCTCTGACCTTTTGGGAGTTTTCCTCTGGAAATAGACTGGGGTCCCATGGCCTAGGATTATATTGGGAAGGCCAAACTCCAAGGAAGTAATCATCTATACATAAAGGGGAGAATCCAGGCTCTGACTGATTATGAGTGTGACAGGGGCATTGGCATAACAAATTTCTGAATATTAGCTGAATTATGTTATATTTTGGAGGAGAATCTTGCCGGGAGGTTAAACTAAGTAAGTGTCTGGTGGTCACACCGATCCCCACATATTTAGTTCCCAGGACCGAACTGTTTATGGGGATATGGTCTTCATTAATATATTTCTTAGTCACAGTTTTACTTGAATTTCCCCAACACAAAGTGAAATTACCTTCGTGTACCTCATATTTATTTTCCTCGGACCAGGGATCCCACTCCAGGCTAGTCTGATTAAAATTGAGGGTGTAGTGACAAAGAGAGTCATTTAGCCAGCCCAAATGGGTCCCCAACCATCTGGGTTTTGGAAACAGAGCTGTGCCTCGTCTGCCCAAGCTTGGTCTGATGCCCATATCCTGTTTTTCTCTTCATGAGTACAACAGGTGGTCAGGACTACATGAATGTCTTGCCGGGTCAGGTCAAAGGCTATGATGAGGGCCTGAAATTCCTTAATAGAAGTGGTGGGATCCTGACCGAAGGAACCTAACTTGTTTTGAATTTGGAAAATGTCCGACATGGGAAAGGGAACATGGAATCTAATAGTGCCCATGTCTCCATTTGCTACTTCCCTTAAGGGAAGCATATTAGAATCTGTTTCCTGGCATTGGGCAGTCCTCGATCTTGTGTGGGGAGGGAAGAGGGGGCTTTTGCCCTGATAAGGGGGTGGCTGTTGGGAGCTGTGGGTTGAGGCGGGGGCAGGGGCTGAAGCAAAGGGGGTTGATGTGGTGGGGAACAGGAAAGGTCGAGTAGAGGGTCGCCTAGGAGATCTGATGGAGAGGGAGGCAGAGGGGGTCGGGGGGATAAGGTGGCAACAGAAAGACACATGGTGGCATGAGTCCCTCAGCTCCAGATTCTGACTACGGGCCATAAAGCTCTGGATGTAAGGAACCTCGGAGTCCTTTCCTTGTTTCCGGCAAGAGAGATGAAGTTGGAGGATCGTGTTATAATTTAGTGTGCCGTTAGGAGGCCACTGTTCTCGGTCCCCCAGTTTATACTGGGGCCAAGCCGTGTTACAGAAGAAAATGAGCCTCTTCTTTTTGAGGTTCTCAGGGTCAAAATTTTCCAGTTCCTGAGGATACAACCACGGGGTGAGTCTGAGGGAGGCTCCTGAGACGTACCAGAACCCTAAGGCTAAGAATGCCTATGTGCCATAGAATGGGGGTACTGAGAGTCACCACCGGCTGACAGAAAGGTGTCCCCTTTGTCCCAGTGATCTCTCCGTGCGACTGAGGCACAAAATGGGTCGACCGTCTCAACAATCGCATCTGACCGTGAGAGGTGACCCCTGAGCGTGCAACTAAGGCACCTTGTGACTCGGGCAGGGAAAGAAAGAAAAGAGAGAGAGATTCCCGGGACCCACTGGGTGACCCCCGGCTTGGCGATGCCCTGAAACGTGAAAGGCACTCTGGGGACGGCTCAGAGGCAACGCCTAGGCTCCTGTAAATCAATCCGGACGGAGAAAGAGGTGAAAGTGTAACAGAGAAGACAGGCTGAGGAATCGGCCTCGTAGCCCTGCCGGGAAGGCGGCGGCCAAGGGGAGGAGGCTCAGTGTTCTGCTTGAACCAATACGCGCCTCACGGTGCACGGAAGTTGTCTTGCTGGGGACAGACGCTCTAACAGCCTGGTCCGTTCCGTGACCCTCTTATGCTTTCACGGGAGTCTTCAAGCGGCAGGCACCCTAGCGGCTTTTAAATGCCTGACCTGTGCCCGCACGATGCCAATCGGCCTAGTCCGCAGTCGGGAGGAAGACAGAGGGATCCTCAGCCGTCTGGGCGGCAGTTACTGGGGCGAAGTGAGCGTGGAGCCTTCGGAACACGCCAGGGTGTGGCCCTGGCCAGAGTCCTCTGTTGCTTCCATGGCAACTTGCCTGTTCCCAGAGAGTCCCAAGGAATGAGGAGAGGAGGTGGGGAAAGAGATCCCCCAAGAGATATCCCCGTACGGGCCACCACAATGCTGTGATCCGAGCGTGGGTTGGAAAAGAATGTAAGGAAGACAGTTTATTAAAGAGAAGGGCTGCTGCAAGAACAGCTGGCCGACTTCCTGGTAGCCAGGGAAAGTTGACAATGAGTAAGGGTTGCTTGTCTGTTTTTATAGCCAGGGGACCTGCGAGTCATCTGCTAACTGGTCAGCGTATGTATACTTTCAGCGTGCTGAGCGGGAGGAAAACTGTCTTTCCTTAGAAAGAGGCAAATGTCTTTCCTTATATGGGATGGGAAAGGGACAGGGCATGCTGCTTGGGAGGGCCCTGGGACATGGCAGTGGTCCCATTGTGACAGAGTGATGGGAGTCCTGTAACTCTTTGTTCTTCTTTGTTCTTAGAGCACACCACCCTGACTCCAGGCGCTAGTTCCCCTCTCAAGGGCAACGAAAGCTTTCAGTTTCCCTGGCCTCCCTCCAGGGATGGTCTACACGGGGCCTGCAGGTGTAGTCACCTGGTTCCCATCATTCTGCGCTTTGCCTTTTTTCATCTAATGGTGCTTCTCCTAGACCGTTCCTCCCTCTTGCTTGGGGCTGTGCACTCTTGTGTTGTGTGGATATACGTTAATCTGAGTCCCTTATTGGTGGACATTTAGGACACGGCCAGTCTTTGCATGATAAACGGCTTTGCAGTGAGTAACCTTGAACACACTTGGTTTAATCATGTGTGCCAACATCTGTAGGGTGAATTCCTCTCAGTGGAATGGCTGGCTCAGAGCAGCCTATGCATCTGGAGTTTGGACGGATAACGATAACACCAGGTTGCCCTCCAGGAGGTTGTATCCACTCATGCTCCCCGTTCATCGATGAGCCCCTTGGGACAGGTGGGCACAGGCAGGGCGGTGGGAACGTCTGGGTGTGCCTGGCCAGCAGCGCTGGTCTGGGCAGGTGCAGCTTGGAGCCCTGCAGGACAGTGGGAGATCAGGCGAGAAAAGTTCCGGATCCCTGAGAGCTTCGAACGCCTCACTAGGAAGTTGAATCTTTTGTTTTTCTGGCCACCCCGCATGCACGGCATGCAGGATCTTAGTTCCCTGACCAGGGATCAAACCCACTCCCCCTGCGGTGGAAGCGCGGGAGTCACTGGATCACCGGGGGAAGTCCCGGGAGTTGGATGTTGAATCTTTATTCCATAGGAGGGGCCCTGGAGGGTCTGAGCAGGGGAGTGCACTCCTGCTTAAGAAGAGGGACTCTTGGGGCAGTGGGGTAGGCAGTGGGTTAGGGCTGGGAGGCAAGAGGCAGACGAAGAAGGCCCCCCACCCCTGGTCCCCAAGTGACTCCCCACATACCAGCCCTGCCTTGGTCTCCCCGAAGCCGCCCCATCCCCCAGGACAAGTCCAGACGCCGTCCCCAGCCAGCCCCAGGCCCTTGTGACAAGCTCCTGGCTCCATCGTCCCGCTCCCCTCTTCACCCCCGTCTCCCCACAGGCTGCTGGCCAGCGTTGGGGGGTTGTCATCTGTTTCTGGACCCACCGAGCTCTCCCAGCACTGGGGCCTTCCCCTGAGATGCGCCCTCTTCTTGGAACATCCCCTGCCCCCTGTCCCTGGCTCAGCCCTGCTCCCCCTCAGGGACTTGGCCCAGGTGTCACGTCCTCTGCGAAGTTTTCCCCGGCGTCCAGGTGAGTGGCTGCCCCGTCTGGGAGTGACTCCTTGACCCGGGTCTGTGCAGCTTCCTTCGTGCTCCTGTCGTCAGCTTTGTGTCTGCTCCGGAGGGGAGCAGAGTCCGGGTGGTGTCTACTTCGGTTAGCCACGGGCCCAGCCCTGGCCATCTCATCCTGTGCTCTGGGACAGGAGCAGCTGGAGTAGAAGGGGAGGGGCAGTGGGTGACATGGTGACATTCAGACGCCACTGCTGGGAGGGCGGGGGGAGTGGAGGATGGTGAAGAGGATGCTCACCAGAGGCAGTGTCTGTGCCACCGGCCGGCTGAGAGGACGTGAGGGGTGGGAAGCCGGCAGGGTTCCCTGGGCTGACCTTCCACTGTCCTCTGAAGTTTCTGGGGTCCAAGGAGCGAGGGAGTCGCAGGTTAGCATGGGCAGAGGGGCAGAGAGAGGTGGGAGGGAGGATGGGTCACACAGAGTCTCCCCCCAGGACTGAGTCAGGCCCGCCACCTGCTCTGTCCCCCGGCCCCCTGCCCCCCGAGCTGCCCTGCGTGGGGTTGAAACATTTCAGTCGGGCGTGGCCAGTCAGATACCAGGAGATGTCGCGTTAGACTCTGGATCTTGCCAGCTTCTCTCGAAAACCCAGAGCTTCGGCATCCTGGACTCAGACACCTGCACGGCCGCAGCCGGCCAGCGTGCAAGCCCAGTATCGCCCCGTTGCGTCCCTGCTCAGACACCCGTGGGCAGTGCCGCGTGGCATCGTGCTTCGTCTGCTGGGCTGTCTTTTCTTCTTTTTTAATCGTGAAGCACTTTTCATACCCATGTCTTTACTAAAAGTGGGAAAACAGAAGCTCCACAGAGGGGCCGCGTGTTCTCCTGGCGGCCCTCCTTCCTCCCAGTCCTGCCTGGAGGTGACACGCGTAGGGGGAGCTCTGTGGAAGGTGGGTTGAGGAGGACCCTGCCCAGCAGCTCCTGAGCCCTTTGGAGGGAGGGAGGGCAGGTGTGGGATCACAGCTCAGCATGCAGATGGAGGCCAGGAAGGAAGCACAGTGAGGCCATGGGGAAGGAGTCTTGATTTGGGGCCGCAGGAAAGGGGTGAGTGAGCTGGGCTCTTGCCCCCCTGTGTCTGTGGGAACTGCAGAGCCGAGTCAGGGTCAGGTCCTGGGGGAAGGTTTGTGTCTGCGCTGCCTGCCTGGGTGGCCAGCCGGCCTGGGGGGTTAGGACGGTCCTTGGGGCAGGACCCAGGGTGACCAGGTTGGGAGGGGGCTGGAGAGTATGCAGTCTGGAGCGCCTGGCATTTACTCCTAAGTGCCCAGGGACCCCGGGGGCAGTGGGATGTTGATGGTGTGGGGTCCCCAGGGACCCCCAGTGTGGCAGGGTGGCGCAGGCGCCATCCCCTGTTCTGCTATTTCAGAGGCCACCTCCTTATCAGTCCCTTCCTCCTCAGGGTCCTGCCGGATGCAAGCACTTCCTCCTGCACCCTGGGGCCCTCTGTCTGCACTTCTCCCCCTGGCCCTGCATCCCTCTGCACCAGCCTGGCGTGGGCAGCCCCACTTTACAGACTGGGAAAGGCAAACCCACAGAAAGGAACCAGGCTCCGCCAGAGGCAGGCTCTGGTACTCCTGGTGTCAAAACGTTTTGGTCCTCACCTGTCTGGAACCCCCACCCAGCCCTTACCCCACCTCGGCATCCACCAGACACCGGTTCCCGCATGCAGAGATGCACCATCTGGTCTTTACTAAGTTGAAAACAAATACAAAGGAAAGAGTCTGATACAGCAGTTTTGTTATTTGAATTGGCTACCTCTTAAGCTTAAAAAAGCCCCACAACTCTGGTATAAGCTTGAAATTTTTAAACTTAAAGTTTTTAAAATTTTTAATTATTTTATATTTTCAGTTGTATGGATATATGATTGACATATAAAACTGTACAACATGGTGACTTGGCATACGTGTGTGTGGTGAAATGATCACCACGGTAAGTTCAGTTAACACCCATCATCTCACATCGCTATAATTTCTTTTTCTTGTGATGAGAACTTTTGAGATCTACTCTCTCGGTAACTTTCAAATATATGACATGGTGGTGTTAACTTTAGTCACCGTGCTGTACATTACATCCCCACGGGTTATTTTATAACTGGAAGTTTGTACCTTTTGACCCCCTTCACCTGTTTTAACCCATCCCCCCGGAACCCCTCCGGCCTCTGGCAACCACCAGTCTGTTCTCTGTATCTATGAGTTTGAGCTTTCTAGATTACACGTATAAGGAAAATGAAGTAGTTTTTGTCTTCTTCTGTCTGACTTATCTAATGGATCTTAACTGCCCTCAAGGTCCATCCGTGTTGTTGCAAATGGCAGGATTTCCTTCTTTTTTATGGCTGAATTATACACACACACACACACACACACACACACACCCCATGTCTGCTTCATCCATTCATCCATCAGTGGACACTTAGGTTGTTTCATGTCTTGGCTACTGTAAATAATGCTACAGTGAATGTGGGGCTGCAGATATCTCTTCAAGAGAGTGATTTCATTTCCTTCAGATTAATACCCAGAAGTGAGATTCCTGGATCATATGATAGTTCTAGTCTTAATTTTTTGAGGAAACTCCAGGCTGTTTTCCACAGTGGCTGCACCAGTTTACACTCCCATCAGCAGTACACAAGGGCTCCCTTTTCTCCACATCCTTGCCGGCACTTGTTTCTTGTCTTTTTGATAATAGCCATTCTAACAGGTGTGAGGTGAGATCTCATTGTGTTGGTATTTTTTTTTTTTAATGTTTTTATTTTTTTGCCGCACCACACGGCGTATGGAATCTTGAGTTGCCTGGCCCGGGATCGAACCCACGCGCCCTGCTTTGGAAGCGAGGAGTCTTAACCGCTGGGCCACCAGGGAAGTCCCCTCATTGTGGTTTTGATTTGCATTTCCCTGCTGGTTAATGATGTTGAGTAGCTTTTCATGTGCCTGTTTGGAAAAATGTCCATTCAGATCCTCTGCCCATTTTTTAATTGGATTGTTGGTTTGTTTGGCTATTCTGTGAGTTGTATGAGTTCGTTATGTATTCTGGATATTAATGTTTTCTCCCATCCCACAGGTTATCTTTTCATTTTGCTGATGGCTTCCTTTGCTGTGCAGAAGCTTTTTAGTTTGATGTAGTCTCACTTGTTTATTTTTGCTTCTATTGCCTTTGTTTTTGGTGTCAAATCTAAAAAACTCATCGCTAAGGCCTGTTTTCTCCTAGGAGTTTTATGGTTTCGGGTCTTGTGTTCAAGTTTTTAATCTATTTTGAGTTGATGTAAAAGTCTTTTAAAATGAACATTTGAGAAGCCAAGTGACGCTTCTTTCCTGTGCTCCGGGGGTTCCCCTGGTCACTGCTTGGGGACCGTCGTGGCTGCCCCTGAGCCAGTGATGCAGGTGAGAAGCAGGGGGCCTGAATGCCCGCACCCCAGGATGAGGGGGTGACATTTGGGGATGGGCGACAGGTACAGACAGCTGTCAGTCACCCCAGGATGTCGGTGCTCATTTGCTCCAGAAAATGGCAGCTACGGCTCTTTCTTGGAGCCTCCAGCCTTCCTGCGGTCAGTTGGCTGACACTCAGAGAAGAGGGGAGAAGTGCTGGTGAACGTTTGAGTCTGACCGCGTGCCAGGCACAGCCACGGAGCTTGTCATCTGCACTGTCTCGAGTGATTCAGTCTTCCCCACCGTCAAACGCGGTGCTGTGCTTCCTCTTTTACAGACAAGGAAGCGGAGAAGTGAGGGTTTGGGCAGCTTTGCTCAGGTCACCCAGCTAGTAAGAGTGGGAGCCAGGAACCATCTCTGAGTCTGCCTGAAAGCAGCCAGACCCGGAGGGCAGTGGAGCTCCGTGGCCCAGAGTGGGGGGTCCGGCCTCGGAGGCCACGCTAGCCAGTGGGTTGGAACAGGCTGGGTGGGCCCAGGGATGCTGGGCACCTAGGAACCGCACACTCGCTCATTGCCTGGTACCCGTCTCTGGGCCTGAGGCTGGTGCGGGCAGATTCCATCAGCCAGACTGGAGTCTGGGAAAGTGCCAACCTCTCTGGGGTTGCCCAAGGTAGGAGCACAACGCTGGCCTGTTGGGACTCCGCAGATTTCACGGCGCTTCCCCACTGCCCACGGCAAGGAAATGGGGTGGCATTTCAGTCCTTCCTGACCTTGGGGAGCTCCCAGCTCTCAACCCCAGGGAATCGGGCCCCTCTGGTGCTCTCTCAGAGCCCAGGGGCAGGTGGCGAGCGGGCGTTCACTGCTGATGGGTCTGGGTGCTGCGACTTGTTTCCAGTTCTCAGAACATCTGTGGCCGCACGAGGCCAGCTCCCCTGGGACTCCTGATGGAGGTGGTGGTCCTGGGAATTTGTCTATTTTCCAAGGGGTCGGAGCCCGTGTCCTTGTGCTCATTCAGCTCTGCTGGTCGTTGGCAGTCCTGGAAACCAGGAGGGGCAGGTGCGCTGGGCGCCCCACAGCCGGGTCGCCTTGCTGCCACGCTCACGGCCTTTGCGGAAAGTCCCCGCCACCCACCCTTCCTGGTACCTGCCAGGCCGGGTGCCTGTGGCCCTAGGGCAGGAAGGTGGAGACACATGGAAACACGAGCCTGCAGCCCCTTGTCTGGCTGTCAGATCAGCACCCACCCTGAGCAAACACGCGGGAAGTTCTTTTTCCTTCTCTGGGAGCCGTCGGGCCCTTTGGAGGACCTTCTGCCCCTCCCCGGGGTTGCTGCTGTTCACGAGCGGCGTCCTTCCCGAGACTCACCGTGCTGCTTCTCCCCCCCCGCCCAGGATCATGCGGCCGGATGACGCCAACGTGGCCGGCAACGTCCACGGAGGAACCATCCTGAAGATGATCGAGGAGGCAGGGGCCATCATCAGCACCCGGCACTGCAACAGCCAGAACGGGGTGAGCGTCACGTGGAAGACCCCGGGCCCTGGGGGCCTGGCGTCCCCTCTGGCGGTGCCGCAGCCCTGTCCACTGTCGGGTCAGGAAGGGAGTTTGGGTGGAGGCCAGGCCTGGAGCCTTCCCCGCCCCGGTCCCCGGCCCTTGGGGGGTTTTGGGAAGCTCCGGCCCTGGACTGGGGACCCCTTGCGTTGGCAGTTGGTTTGGGGCTCAGCGAGGAGGGGTGGGGACCTCCAGAAACTCAGCTGAGAGCTGCCAGCTGACAGAGCCACCTTTCCAGCCCTCCCGCTGTGTTCAGGGAGTCAGCTTCCTGAGCCCCCGGGGGCCCAGCCCCCCCAGAGCCTCCATGGGCGGCAGTTAATCCTGGGTGTCACACCGCCTGGACCCGGACCCCTCCCCTGCTCCACTGACCCTGGGTCCACAGGCAAGTCTGGGCTCTCCCCTTGGTGGCTTCCGGGCCGCAGAGGCCCGCACAGACTCCTGCAATGGTGCCGGCTCTCCTCCCGCCGCCCAGACAGGGCCAGGCTGGTGGCTTTAGGCTTCAGGGCAGCTGCGGGGCATTCAGCCCATCATCTTCTGCCCGGCCCCCAGCCCTGTGGGACCTGTCGTTCTCTCTGAAGCCCCCCTCGGGTGCTGGGGGAAGGAGTCAGTCTAGTACCCCAACTGCCAACTCGGCACCGGGCAGGCACGGAAGAGACTCCAAGGAAGCCTGAGGCCTTGGGCACCTGGGGGCCCCGGCGAGCCACTTGCTGTGCCATTGTCCTCCAGGCCCAGAGGCCGATTCCACGCCCGCGCAGACTGTGCGTGTGTGCATGCGTGTGCAGCACTGCCCGTGTGTAGAATGAACCGAGCCGGGGTGAGTGTGTGGGTGGACGTGGGCCTGGGGGCCTTCGCCTGGGGAGGAGTGAGAGTGGGTTGGGCGTGAGGAAGGGGCTCTCCCGCCTGCTAAGAGTTCACCCTTGAAGTTCTGGGGCAAACCCGGCCACGTTCAGAGAGCGCCCTCTGGTGGCTGCGAGGACAGGCCTGAGCCCGAAGGGCAGGGGCTGAGGTGGGGGCCGGACCCCTGGTAGACCCTCCGAGAGGGAGACGGTGAGGGTCCCAGCCAGGCCTGGCAAGAGAGGCTGGTCGCTGGGAAGGAAGAGCCCCCGGACTGGGGAGGGAGGGAGGCCGAGCGGGTGGCAATGCCCTGGCAACCGCCAGAGTTCAGTGGCACCTAGGGTTGTGCAAAGCTCTGTAGCGTTTAGCTTGCGTCGTCCTCACGACACCCCTTAGAGGTCGAGGTGGTCATTGTATCATCCCCACTGCACAGATGAGGAAGCTGAGGTCCAGAGAGCTTGGATACTTGCCCGAGACTTGTTCGTTCTCACTCCTTCCCCAGAGTGAGCCTGGGGTGCAGGTCTGGCCTGTTGGCCGGGAGATGCCTCTGGGCTGGTGGCCCCAAGATAGCGATCTGGAATCCCAGGCTCAGGAAGGGGGCGTGAGCCCCAGGCAGCTCCGGGGGGCTGAGGCTGGCCTCTGCGTGGCTCTGCTGGGGCTCTGGGTGCGCCGGGAGCACTGCCACCCACACTCCCTTGGTGGCCTCATCCAGCCTGTGGCTCTAGTACCACGACACAGCCCCGAGGTCCTCTGTCCAGCTGGTGCCTCTTGGCTGGCTCCCCCTGGATGCTTAATCCGCCCTCGACCTGGGTGGGCCCCAAAACACACTCGGGGCCTGCTCCCAGGCTGCTTCTCCCACGGCCTCCCTCTGCTCAGTAAATGGCCTCTGGAGCCTCCGTTGACCCCCTCTTCCTCCCACCCATGGACCCTGGCATCCAGTCCCATCGGCTTCACCTTGTGGATAGTTCCAGGTCCGAACACTGCACACCAGCCCCACCGCCATCTGGGCCGAGCCACTGCCGCTTCCTGCCCAGATTGCCTAACAGCTTCCTAACAGGCCTCCCTGCCCCTGGTCTGCTGTCCAGCAGCAGCCAGAGAAACCCGTCCTGTGTGAAGTCAGGGCACGGCTCCTACTCCCTCCCCTCGTCACGCCCCTGGGCCACGCCAGCATTCCTGCCCCAAGGCCTTTGCACTGGCCCTTTCCCCTGCCTGGACCGCTCTTCCCCCAGAGACCCACGTGGCTCCCCCTTCCTTCCAGTCTCTGCGTAAATACGATCTCCACGTCCCCGACAACCGGCTCCCTCACTGCTCCCAGCTCTTGCCCACAGCACTGTCCCTCCTGGCACGCTGCGTTTTGCTCATTTAGCTCTGGGCTGCTTCCCCCACGAGAATGTAAGCCCCACCAGGGCAAGGACTTTTGCCTGTCACTTCCCTGCTGGATTCCCTTAGCATCTAGGCCAAGGTCTGGAACGCAGTGGGCTCCCATTAGCTGTGTGTCTGGAGTAGTTGTCTGCGGAGAGCTTCTGTTTAATGCACACTTACGATGCCCCAGTGGCCACACTGCGTGCTTGACCTTCCTTACCTGGGCAATCTCCTTAAGCCCACTTTGCAGGTGAGGAAGCGGAGGCCCGGAAGAGTCCTGTGGCTCCCAAAGGTCACAGAGCTGCATCCTCTGAGTGGGCATCAGCCGAGGGCCTGGGTGGGTGAGGGGGCAGGTGCAGCTCACGTAACAAGGGCAGTGGGAGTTAACCTTTCTGGACCTCGAGCCCTACGTTTCTGTGAGAGCAGGGCAGCCCGCCCCGCCTCTCCACACAGCATCCGCTTGAGTCCTGGCGGCAGTCACTGGTACCATTTATTGTCTGTATTGTGCAGAGAGACCAGGTCAAGAGCTAGTGCCGGAGCTGGGATTTGAGTCCAGGGCGCAGACCTGTTTCCTCTGGCTCTGCTTCTGAAGCTGCTGTCCCGGCTCAAAGCCCCGTGGCCCTCAGGAGCCCAGGCCCGTGGTTTTCCAGGCATCTCTGCCCAATGGGCAGTGCAGCTCAGGCTGCCTTCGGGAGCATGGCAGGGGGTGCTTCTTGGGCTAGATGCTGATCAGACCCTCACGGCTGCTTCCCGGGTCGGGGCCGCTCCTCCTAGTTTACGCCCCGAAGCAGGGACTTACGGGTGTGTCTGAGCCGCTGGGAGCCACAGACACCTACAGCTTGGAGACGCTCACACTGAATAAACATTTGTCAGCCTGTGTTTTGAATTTCTGGGTCACACAGGTCTTTATGGAGTGCCTGGGGTGGCCCGCTAGGTCTCGGGAAACGGCAGCTCCCAGTCAAGTTGGAGCTGCCTGGGTCCCAGCCTGTGCCGTCCACACCCAGCTGGACATGGATTCAGCAGCAGCCTCCAGCTCCCCCGGGGTCGCCCTGCCCTCCCCTCTGCCTGGGGTGTCTGCACCCCACACCTTCTCCTGCCTGACACCTCAGCATCCAGGTCGCAGCCCCTCACCTGCAGCTGCCCCTCCCACATCGGCACCTGAACCCCACTTCCCACCCCCCACACCTCACGCTGCCCTCTTCGGAGCACCTGCCACGTGCCTATCTGTCATCCGTCCCCCAACCAGACCCCAGGCCAGGGGCAGGCACCGAGTGCAGGGCCTGGCTCCACAGATGCCACCACAAGTGAAGGAATGCCTCTGTAGCCTTAAAAAGGCTGGGGTCCATCTAAGGCTCAGATGTTTAAAGGCAGAAGAAACGAGCTGCATTTCCATTTAAAATATTAACGTATAAGAGTGTTACCTGTGTGCGGACATATCCATCCCATAGTTTAGCCACCCTTCAACAAAGACAGCTGCTTTATTTCGTTTTGGGTCTTGCAGGCGGAGCTTGGATAGTTCCAGAAGTGGCCTAGAGGCTGGCCCCGCATTCTTGCCCCCCCCACTTCGCACTTGCCTTTCCAGATTTCTGCCAGTGGGTGGCGCTGTAGCCACACAAATGTACTCGGGGTGACGCCCAGCAATTCCCTCGCATTGTTTTAGCGTCAGGGGTGACATGTCTGTGTGGGGCGGGGGTGGGGGGACAGGGCCCCGGCAAGTCAGAGGGGGGACGCCACAAGCTGCACTTGCCTGCTCAGCTTGTGCTCTGCTGCGTTGAGAGCTGATTCCAGGACATTTATAGGAACAGAAACCATCAGAGGACCCCCGTGTGTCTGAGGATCTCGGGGGAAGGGGTGAAGATGGAGGTCCCCAGGCGTCCCTCCAAAGAGGCAGGTTCTGTGGGTTTGGGGCGGGTCAGGGAATTTGCATGTTTGCCAGGTGTCAGGTGAGTTCTCGCGCAGGTGGGAGAGCTGTGCTTTGGTGCCACAGGTAGTGGCAGGTGGCCGGTGGGAAGAGTGCAGACATGCCAGAGCTTGAACTGACTCACCTACAAGCTTAATATCTCCAACCCCTGCAGAAGGGGTGCTGTGGGGACCAGCTGGAAAAGTGAAGTCCAGCGCTGGCACGGCACCGACAGGCCCTCGAGAGTGGGCCCATCTGCTCCCTGCTCCCCACCCAGCCCAGGGGTACCCATGCTGTCCAGTGTCCTAAAAACCCTGATTGGTTTCTGGTGGAAAGTCCAAAAAGTGCCGGTGCCGTGTTTGGCAGTGAAGATCCACGGTCCTGTGGCTCACACGTAAGATGGTCTTTTGTGTCATTCGGTTAGCATGGATGAAAAGGAAGCTGATTCCATAACATATGAAGAATTAATACAACTCAACAACAAAAAATAAACAACCCGATTAAAAGATGGGCAGAGGAACTGAATAGACATTTTTCCAAAGAAGACATACAGATGGCCAACAGGCACATGAAAAGATGCTCAACATCACTAATCATCCGGGAAATGCAGATCGGAACCACAGTGAGATCTCCCCTCACACCTGCCAGAGTGGCTGTTATCAAAAAGACAACAGATAACCAGTGTTGGTGAAGATGTGGAGAAAAAGGGGACCTCATGCACTGTTGGTGGGAATGTAAACTGGTGCGGCCACTGTGGAAAACAGCCTGGAGGTTCCTCAAAAACTAAAAATAAAGTTGCCATATGATCCAGCTATTCCACTTCTGAGTATGTATCCAAAGAAAATGAAAACGCTAATACCAAGTGGTATCTGCACCCTGTGTTCATGGCAGCGTTATTTACAGCAGCCAAGACATGGAGCAACCTAAGGGCCCATTGATGGATGCGTGGATAAATAAATTATGGTATACACACACACACACACACACACACACACACACACACACACAATGGAATGTTACTCAGAGGTAAAAAAAAAAGATGAAATCTTGCCATTTGTGACTACATGGGTGGTCCTTGAGGGAATGATGCTAAGTGAAATAAGTCAGATGGAGAAAAACAAATACCTGATGGTTTTGTTCATAGGTAGAATATAAAAGAATATAAATGAACAAACCAAAAATGCATAGATAGAACAAGGCAGTGGTTAGCAGAGGGGGGTGGGGGAGTGGCCCAGGGGCAAAATGGGTAAAGGAATCGACTGTCTAGTGATGGATGGAAACTATACTTTTGGTGGTGAGCACGCTGTAGGGTATACAGTAGAAATACAACGTTGTTACACAGGAAACTTACACGATGATATAAGCCAATGTTACCTCAATAAAAACTAAACGTAAAAAAAAGCTGATTTTCAGTGCTGGTGCGGGAGTGCTGGGGCCACGTCAAGCACTCTGCCCTTCTGAGAAGCACTTTGGGAACACCTACCGAAATGTTTGTCCCTTCCACCCTGGAAACAATCCCCAATACTGAAAATGACTTAACTAAAAGGACCCTCATCACAGGGTTATTTATAATAAGAGACAACTGAGGTTGATACAAATCTAACAATGGAAGAATATTTTATTTGGCCGTTAAGAAATATCTTTGCAATGGAGTATCGTGAAGTGGAAGTCGTAGAAAGTGTCAAGAAAAGAAATGAGGAAGTAAGTGCCTCACTTTCATAGAATGTGAGCTCCCAAGTGGATCCCACTGGACCCCACGTGCATGTGCTGACTGGCTGCGTCCATCCAGTTACCCAGGGGTCCTGGGTGGCCGGGGACATATACTCTTTTGTTCCTTTTGAATTTTGAGTCATGAGAATGGGTTGCCTATTTGAAGGATAAATAACATTTAAAAAGAAGAACTGTGATTTCTAAGAGCTTGTCACAACACGGGCAGGTTATTTTTCCTCCTGTTGAGTGAAAAAAGCAGATTGTGAAAGTGTACATTTAGTGCTTGCACAACTACGTAAGGCTATATGTGACAACTATACATGACTGTAAGTGACAACTATCTATGACTAAAACTGCAAAACAAGGAGCCAGACAGCCAAACAAGTGAACCAGTAAAACCCCTGTTCTTGGGGCAAAAAGCCTGGAAAGAAAGATCCCAAAATAGAAACCATGGTTATCTCTGGATGGGAGGAGGGATCTTCCCTCCTCTGCCTCCTTTTCTGTACTTCGCAAATTTTCCATAATAAGTATGTATGCCTTTTTCCACGTTTCATTATACAAGTGATACGTATCTTTTGTAGAAAAGTCAGAAAAAAGAAACAGGCTGCTTGGAACCCCACCACTCAGAATCGCCTGTATCAACTGCTTTGCCGGGTTGCCCTCGGGCAGTGCCTCATCTCCTGGTTTTGCACGTAGGAGTGTGTGGTGGCAATAACTTGCGTTACTTTAACAGTGGGGAAAAAACCAAGGGCCGTTTTGGGGGAGCGTGTCCAGGGTGGGGCCTCGTGGGAGGCTGACCCGCCTCTGGTCTTTGCAGGAGTGCTGTGTGGCCGCCCTGGCCCAGGTGGAGCGCACGGACTTCCTGTCGCCCATGTGCATCGGCGAGGTGGCCCACGTCAGTGCAGAGATCACCTACACCTCCAAGCATTCAGTGGAGGTCCAGGTCCACGTGATGTCCGAAAACATCCTCACAGGTAACTTCCTCTTGCTGAGCCCGCCTGCGGGGTTGGGAGCAACGGTGACAGTAGAAATAAGGCAGCAGCCGCAGCCCACGTCCATTGAGGGCTGACTGCCCCTGGATGGCCCTGACACTGTCTTTGGGTGACCTCCCTGCATTTCCGCCTCCACCTGTGAGCAGGGGCTTCTGCCGTCCTCGCTTCGTTTGCAGACGGGGAAACGGGGGCGCAGGCGAGTTAGGCAACGAGCCCAGGGTACGGCCCCCCTGCCTTCCTGGGGAGGAAGGGGCCTGGCGGCCAGCTGGTCCGGGCAGAAGGGTGGGAACGGGCTGGGAGGGCGCGTGCCGCCCTCCGGCCCCCCTGCCGTCTCCCCAGCCCCCACCTTGCCCTTCCCTGCACGGTGGAGCTGCTACCCCTTGGAAGCTGCTGCCCCTTGGAAGGCGCTGCCCTGGCTTCTGCTCTGCTCCCCTGGGCCCCTCAAGGCAGGCCTAGGCTGGAGCTCCCTGGGCGAACCTTTGACTCTGCTTTGATCTGAATATTCTCTTCCTCGGAGTGGTAACCATGGAAACCCCTTCTCACCCTCCCACTGGGCACTGCAGGGGAGTGTGGCTTCGGTTCACAGTCACTGCTTTTTATAACGGAGATGCTGAGGCAGGCAGGCCCCTTGGGCCCCTCACTGCCCACTGCTTCGTCCCAGGCCACCCGCTGTCGCACCCAGAGGAGAGTCCGTGCTCATTCTAGAGGAAGGAGCTGCCTGGGTCCTTGTCCCTCCTCCCGATGCCCTCTCCTCAGCCGTGGCTGCCTGCAGAGCGCTGTGCTCAGAGATCTTTAACGGGCTCCAGGCTTCTCCCCAACACGGGCCAGGAGCTCAGTTATTCATCTGGAGCATTGCGGTGACCGCAGCAGGCCCAGCCACTGCACAGGGAACGACTAAGCCGAGCCACGGCCTGGGGCGGGGGTGGGGAGCGGTCAGTGGGCTTGTGCCCCATGTCCTGCGTCTGTGGCCTGAGCCCGGTCTTTGGCAGAAAGCTCTGGCATCTAAGGGACCTTGGATGCTGGTCTCGGGCTGTGGCACAGAAAGGGGTCCTCTGGCCCTGACTCCCCACGTTGGGGCTGGCAGCCCACTGGGAGGAGGCCCAGGGCAGGGCGGGGGTGGGCCCCTCCCTCCATCCCCCATCCCCCCCTCCCCCCTCCACGTGACCCAGCCCTGCTCTCCTGGGCTGTGCTGGGGGTTGAGCCTCCCTGCTGCTGACACAAGAGGGGAAAGGGCCGTGCTTTCCCGTTGGCTCACGACAGCCGCGGACTCAGTCACTGATGAGTGAATGAATGAAGGAGTGGATGAGTCAGGAAGATTTGGGCCTCTGCGCTGAGGGGAAGCGGGCCTGTCTACAAGGACGTGCCCCAGCCCACTTTCTGCGGGATCCCCCCTCTGGGGGCAGGAGCGGGCAGGAGGCAGGCAGCGCTTGCCCAGAGCTGTGGTGGCAAGATGACAGCCCCCGCCCCGCAGTCAGGATGCTCCGCACCCGCCAGTGTCCCCAGCCGCCCTGACCCTGAAGGATGGACACGCAGAGCCTGAGCTGCCCCGAGAAGGAGAGAAGTGACTGAGGAGCACGGGCTCTCGGGACAGCGGGCCGGGCGTTGTGCTCGTGAGAGGGACCAAGCTCAGAGCACAGGGGCGCCGGCCAGCATTGCCCAGCCTTTCGAGATGGGGTGCGGGGGGCGAGGCCCCGGGAAGACCCCAGGGCCGGATCACAGGATGGGGACGGCGAGACCTGGAGCCCTGGGGCTGTGCCTTCTCTACACGTCTCAGTCACCTTGCCCGCCTTGCCCTGGAGCCCCTGCTGAAGGGCCGGGCGCCCCCTCCCTTACTCTCACATCCGGGTGCCCCTCTCTGGGTCTCAGCACCGTGTCTGTGCGTCTCTCAAACTCTCTCCGTCTTTCCATGTTTGGATCTGTGTGAGTCTCTTACTCTGGGACCCTGTGTCTTGAGGCCTTCCTGTCTTGATGCATCTCTGCCCGCGCGTCCACGAGGATGGGAGCCCTACGAGGGCAGGCCACGTGGCCGCCTGGTCCGGGGCAGGGCCGCCCAGCAGGTGCTCTGTTGAACACGGGCCAGGTGGGCGGGTGGACTCGGACAGGTGGGGAGACCGGGCTGGGCGGACAGACAGGCAACCAGGCTGAACCCTGAAGCTGTTCGTGTGCCGTCTCCGTGTTTTGAGACCCCAGGGGGCAGAGCCCCCGTTCTGTGCGTCCCCCCCCGCTCGGGGCCTTGCCGCCTGCCGTGAGGCAGCCGGGCGAGCATGCGCCCAGGCAGACAACCAGCAAACCTTTGCTCATTCATCTCCGGCAACTGTCACAATATTAAGCTAACTGGGACGTGATTGCTGCGAATCCCTCCAGAAAAGAGCTGGGAGCTCTCAAGATTTCAGAGTAGATGTTTCTAGCACTGCACTTGTCTTTTGATGGTTTTATTAAATGATAAAGTACAATTAGCGTGTTTTGCCTTATTTGCTCCACGGTGTTCATTTGGGTCTGGAGGAGGGCCACTTGGGGTTTCCATGGAAACCAGCTTGTCAGGCTGGCTCTAGCTGAGTCAAACAGGAAATCTTTATTCCCCAAAGCAGGTTGTCAGATTCACTCTGTCAAAGTGCAGTGAAGATATTTTTCCGTGTTATTTGCCTGTGGTCCTGGTGGTGCCGTGGAGCCCGGGCAGAGCGGTGGACATCCTGGCATGAGGAGCAGGCCTGGGCGCCAGGGGCCTCACCCTCTTTCTAATTGACCCGCCAGGGCTTGGCTTGGTCCTCGGGGCTACGTTTAAGGGGAGGAAACTGAAGGCCCAGGTTCGCCTTGGGAAGGCAGGTCAGAAGGAACTGGTAGGAAGTGAGTTACTGAGGGGGACTTCAGGGCAAGCCCCCCGCCCCCGGGCTGCTCCTTGCTTCTCCACTTCCTCTCTCTGTCCTGCAGTTCTCCTGATCGCCACCACATTGGGAATCGTCCATGTTGAAGAGGCAACTCTAAAAGGCCTCCTTGAAAACACTTCTCTGAAATTACTGGGACCTGGGAAGTCCGGGTCTGTACTCAGAATGGCGTCGAGTTGCTGTGTGAGCCTAGGCAATCCCCTTGACCTCTCTGGGCTTCAAGCTCCTCCTGTACAAGTGAGGGGTGTGGACCAAGTGATCTGCAGGCTCCTTTGGCCCATGGTTTTCAGCCTAGACAGGCCTCCCGCCCTGACGGCACCACTCTGCCCTGAGGCTGGGCTCAGAGCCCCAAAGAAGGTTCTGTTTCCTGTCCTTCAGCCCAGAGCAGAAGCCAGCAGCCCACCGCCCTCTCTCAGCCCCCATTTGGAAGCTTCTGCATTGGAGCGCTGAGTCACCAGCAGCAAAAGTGTCTGGTGTGGCGCCTCCCACCTGGAAGGAGGTGGCCCTGGGGAAGGGAGGGGCCGCGGGGGCAGAGCTGTGATGAGCCGACCCCATGGCTGTGCTCTGGGCTGTGGCCCCGCTGCCTGGGTGGGCTCTGCCTCCACCGCCCCTCCGCCTCAGGTCCATGAGCTGCTTCCTGTCCAGCCGGAGCTCTTCTTGGTGGCCAGTCTGCCCCTCCCCGCAGCCCTTCCCTCCCTCTCCCTCCGGAGGCTCCCGGGAGGCCTGTCTGGAGTCGGTGCCCTCCAGACGTGGGCCTTCCGAGTTAGAAAGTGCTAGAAAGCCGACAGGCCCAGGCCCCCCAGGCTTAGACCGGGTGACCTGCAGTCTTTCCAGCAGCCTCAGGGTGGGGGCAGGCTGGAGGCCATGCCTCTCCCCGGTCTGTGCCCACACGTGCACCTCACGGCTGAAGAAGGCCTTGGGGGTGGGGGCCAGAGGTGGCATCGGCCCTGCCTGCCCTGTGCCCGGCGCCCTGCTGGCTCCCAGCCATCACTCACGTGTTTGTCTTCTCTGAAGGTACCAAAAAGCTGACCAATAAGGCCACCCTGTGGTATGTGCCCCTGTCGCTGAAGAACGTGGACAAGGTCCTGGAGGTGCCTCCGGTGGTGGTAAGGAGGCCCCTCCCACTTCTCCCGGGTGGGAGGCAGGGGCCCAGGTCCTAGGAGAGCAGCATCGGGCAGGGCTGGGCTGCAGCAGGAGGCTCAATGGGAAGGGGCGTCCCTCCTGGGATCCTTCATGCTGGGAATGCCAGTGGGGGCTGGCCTGGGCCCCGCGGACACCCCTCCCAGAGGAGCCTGGCCGGAGGGAAGGCGGGTGACGGGGCTGTGCCGGGCATCCAGTCCTGGGGGCACAGGCTGGGATGTCTCTGCTTCAGCCCCGCTCTCTCCCCCTGCCGTGTCTGCTTCCTGCCTTGGTTCCTCTCATTTTGGTTTTGCTGTGGACAGTGGCATCTCTGGGCGAAGAGACTTGGCCATGTTCACTCCCGGGGTCCCCGCTGCAGGCAGGCTCGGGGGGCAGGCGTTTGGAGGGGGCACATTGGGCTGATAGAGGGATTTAGCTCCTTCCCTAACGGCACCCCAGTCCTCCTCGTGTGGCTCCCCTGGCCCAGGATGTCCCGAGGACACCCCTGAGCGGCTCTCCCCGGAGCCCTGGTGCTCTGCTCTAACCCCTGTGAGGGAGGGCCGTTCTCAGAGGGCCGGGGCCTGGCTTAGCAGTGTCTGCCCTCAGGGAGCATTTTTCTGTGGTCGAGACATCTGTAGAAGAAACTTTTAAGAATAATAAAACTGGGAACCAGACAGTTAGGAGCTGTAGAGAGCAGTAAAAGGTCCCCAGCCTTTTTGGCACCAGGGACTGTTTCGTGGTAGACAGTTTTTCCGTGGAAGGGGGGATGGATGGATAGCTCAGGCGGTAACGTGAGCAATGGGGGGCGGCAGATGAAGCTTCACTCGCTCACCCGCCGCTCACCTGCTGCGCGGCCTGGCTCCTAACAGGGGGTTGGGGACCCCTGGTATAGAGCACACGGAGGAACGGTCCCTGTCCCCTCCCCCCCACTGCAAGCCCTTCCCACCCCGTCTCCCCCACTGCGCACCTTCCTGTGGGCCTGGGTCACTTGGGGTGATGGGGGGCTTGCTCGTTGTGCTGCTGCGGATGTCAGCCCGGGGGCGTTCCCTGCCCTCTCCCTGTGCCAGCTCACATCTGACCTGGGACCCTGCCTGGGCCTCTATGGACGCAGTCCAGGCTCCGGCGGGGCGTTTTCCTGGGGGGTGACCAGCTGCTGGGCTCCAGCTGCCGTTTAGTCTAGACTTTAAAAAAGAATCTTGGTAGCAGGAGCTCTCTCCATGCAGAACAGGAAGTGTGCTTAGACCTTGGTCTGCATCAGGTTGGTGGTCCAGGGTTTGGTACCCTGAGGGCAGGGCGGTAGTGCCAGGAGCACCAGGCCAGCATCGGTGGCACCTGTCCCTCCACGTGTGAGGAGAGAGGGGCGCTCAGGGCCAGGGTGTGAGCCGGATGGTTCCCACGCTTCCCACCTGTTTGAGTTTTCTGGGGCTGCTGTGACACAGTCTGGGGAGCTTCAACAACCGAGTTCATTCTCTCCCAGTTCTGAGGCCAGAAGTCCACAATCAAGGCATGGGCAGGGCTGGGCTCCCACTGGAGGCTGTGCAGGGGATCCTTCCTTCCTCTTCCAGCTCCTGGGGGCTGCAGGCATTCCTTGGCTTGTGGGGGCATCACTCTAACCTCTGCTTCTCTTGTCATCTGGCTGAGTTCCCGTGTGTGTGTGTGTGTGTGTGTGTGTGTGTGTGTGTGTGTGTGTGTCTGTCTGTGTGTGTGCGTGTGCACGTGTCTTAACTAATTACACCTGCACAGACCCTAGTTCTCAAAAAGGTCACATGCGCAGGTCCCACGTGGACAGGAATTTTGACAGGACACCGTTCAACCCAGAACATTGGCCTTCAGTCCAGCCCACCGCTGTCTCTCTCTCTCTCTGTCTCTCTCTCCAGCTCTCTCTCCGTCTCTGTCTCTCTGTGTTCCCCCCACCCCGCCCCCATTCTTCCTGGAGGTGCTCTCCTCTCTGCTGCTGGCAAGATGGAAATTGCATCATTTTCAAGCAGCACTGACTGAGGGGTTTTCAAACCCAAGAAGCAGGCGTGAGTCTGAGGCGCAGTGACGGTTCCCTTTAGAGATTACAAGCATGCTAACCCCTGCTTTCATCTTTCCCACTAAGCACTTGGTGTTAAATTAGCCACATCACATGTAAACACTCAGGCACATTATTTAACTGATCTAATTTTCAGATGCTACACAGTTTAGAAATCTCTAGCAGGCCATATCTCTGGTTTCAGCACCACATGGTGGATCTTAAGGGGTTGCTGCTGAAGGGAGATTCCTGGGCCAAACACATTAGCTTTTGTTTCCTTCTGGCTTCTCGGGGGCCTGAGTGCTGAGAACCAGTGGGTTTTTAGCCAGTGGCGGGGAGTGAGGAGGGGCGGGTGGGCAGTGTCAGTCTCCGCTGTCCCTGCAGGGACAGGGCAGCTCTCTGTATCACCCCTCTCATCCCCTGCCCTCCCTCCCACCTTCTGGCGGAGACCCCGGTAGCTTTCCCATTCCCTTTGTTTAGCCGAGTTTGATAAGACATAAATATCCACTCTGCCCGTGTTAGAGGCGAGTGTCGGAAGCCTCCCATCGGGTGCAGAGAGAGCTCCAGATGGGAGAAGCCACACGGCTCCCAGCTGCAGCCATTGCTAATGTTTATTTGCACTTTCTTCCCCCCACACATGCTAGGCCCACGTATAAGCCTTCAGATGATTTGAACTATTTTCGTTTCATCATTTCATTTGAAATGTTTCACTCTGCTCTTTTCATTGGCACGGCGCAGCTGAGTCATGCGATATCGGGTCCTGGAAAGCTCGGGTCTGGCTCTCGTGGGCATTTATGCTCAGGTGCTGGTAGCTCGACCATCCGACTTCCTTATGTCCTGGCAGCATCCCCCTGCCGACCCTTCACAGGTAGCAGTCATTTATTAAGAACACTTACGTCTCTCTGTCTACGTGTGTATCTTACGTCTCACACATGCACATATATTACACACAGGTTGATCATACGTATATCTCACACGTACACATACATAGATATCTCACACACAGAACACGCATCTCACACACACACACACACCCGCTGTCACACATACATGTGCGTGTGTAGACCGACCACATGTGTGCGTCTCCCTGGGGGAAGCCCACCTCCCCCCCCGGCAGTGTCACTCAGTGAGGACTTTGTCACTTTGCTCCACCTCTTGCCCCAGGGAACAGTGACCTCAGTGGCCCTGTGATGGAAAAAGAGACCCCTGCGGTGGCCGGGGACAGCTGTGGCCCCCGAGAGGCTGGGGGCCATTGGAGAGTGGACACTGGTTTTTATCGGTGTCTAAACATGAGCTTGAGTTAAAAGGCTCGCACTGACTGTTGCCTTGGACGTTTGAGCTTAGCTGTCTCCTGCTTCAAAACAGCTGAGTTTGATGAGTCCGTGGGGGTGAGAGTTGAGTGCCAGCCCATCATCAGGATGTTCCCATGATGTTGTCCCCAGATTTAAAGCCAGCAGGAGGCGTTTGTTTGTGAACAGGCTGTGTTTTCTTGGTCCTCGTCGCCCGTGTCAGGACCGGGGCCCTCATCGGTCCCCGTGTGACTGCAGAGGTCTGAGGAGTGTGCTGGACACGAGGATTTATTAGACTGTGGAGGTTGGCTCGTTTTTCAAAAGTCTCTTAAAAAGGCACTTCTTGAGGACACGTAAGACATCCTTGAGTTTTACTAGAAAGGCACAGCACAAACTCTACACTTAGAGGCATTGCTCTGTGTGGTGGGACGTGGGGGAACCATCTGTTTATGGAGGAAGAGGCTTTATCCACGGCGACTTGAATACTCACCATGCTTTGTTTCTTTTGAACAAACCACTCAGCTCCTTTCACAGCCTCCTTTAGAGACGGGGTCGCAAGCCCAAGATAATGGTAATTAAGCCACGGAATGTGTTCAGACCTGGGCAGTTTTGGAGCAGAGCCACGAGCGGGAAAAGCAAGATGTTTAAAAGCGGCTTTTGGAAGAAGGTCTGAAATTGCAGGGGGCAGAGAGGAGCACACGGGGCCCTGAGCCTGGCGGCTATTCCGCAGGCTCAGCAGGAGATGCAGGTAGAATGGATGGAAGGGCAGCAGTCAGAGCCCATCAGAAGGAGAGCGGCTAGGCAGGGGTCAGCAGGGAGGGTGAGGCCGGTCAGGGGGCCTGTGGACCCCGGGCCTGTCTGATGGATCCCAGGGTAGGGGGTGTTCCCTACACTGGGCCCCAGGACGGTGGGCACCAGAGGGCCTGACATTCTCCATTGTGCCAACCTTGATTGTCACCTTTATTTTTAACTTCTTGGGTCAGAACCCCTGTGATCCATTAGGAAAGCGTCAGGGGGGCTGTTTTAGCTTTGGTGAGTGTCAGCTGGCCAGGAGTCAGCAGAGTGAGGCTGCCCAGTGTTAGGGGCACACGGGGACCTGTTCCCTCCTCTCCCTGTTTGTGGGAGAGGGGGTGCAGCCTTCCTGGGGCTCCCTGACTCTGTAGTTCTATGTCCAGGAAAGAATCCCAGGAAGGAATGGGGTAGGTATAACATGGTAAGTGGCTGAGATTGTCAGTATGATTTTTTTTTTTATATACATTTATTTATGTATTTATTTTTGGCTGCATTGGGTCTTCGTTGCTGCACACGGGCTTTCTCTAGTTGCGGCGAGCGGGGGCTACTCTTCATTGCGTTGCGCGGGCTTCTCATTGCGGTGGCTTGTCTTGTTGCAAAGCACGGGCTCTAGGTGCGTGGGCTTCAGTAGTTGCAACACGCAGGCTCAGTAGTTGTGGCTCGCGGGCTCTAGAGCGCAGACTCAGTAGTTGTGGCGCACGGGCTTAGTTGCTCCGCAGCGTGTGGGATCTTCCCGGACCAGGGCTCAAACCCGTGTCCCCTGCATTAGCAGGCGGATTCTTAACGACTGTGCCACCAGGGAAGTCCCTGATATTGTTTTAATGGTCAAAAATTGGGAGCAAACTAAAGGCCCAGATATGACGGATCCATCACATAAATTATGGTAGGAGGATACAGGGAGAGGAGGAAATACCATGACTTTGAACTTCACATACAGCATGGCAGTACCTTTTATTTATACCCGGGCATGAAAATAATTCTAGGGAGGACGTAACGCAAACATTTGACCCAGGCACTCTTGCAGGGGGAAGAATACATGATATTTTCCCCTTCTCTGTGTTTTCGTTATTTATATTAAACATATACTATCAGAGAAAGAATAGACAGTTCCAGTAACAGAAAGGCAGCGCGCACAGCAGCCGAGCCTGGGGCCTGGACCTGACCCTCTCCCGTGCCCCCCGCAGTACTCCCGGCAGGGGCAGGAGGAGGAGGGCCGCAAGCGCTACGAGGCCCAGAAGCTGGAGCGCATGGAGACCACGTGGCGGAACGGGGACGTCATCCAGCCCGTCCTGAACCCAGGTAGGAGCTGGGGTGTGGGCCGGGGCCGAGGCAGCGCAGCCACTTCACGAGCGTCCTCTTCCTGGGCCGGTGCGTCCCCTGGTGCTGTCTCCTGGGACAGGCCCTGGGGTCCCGGGAGCACTGTCCCCTTGGCCCTGCACCTTGCAAGCCCCTTCCCAGTCGCACAGCCGACCATGGGGATGGGGGGACAACCCCGCACGCCTCGGTGCGTCTGCTCCCGTAGAGTGCTGACCTGGAGGCCCCCGTGGGGAGAGGCCCTGCTGCCCAGGCAGAGGGACGCACGCCTGGCCACGGAGAATTTGTCCCCCAAGTTCGCCTGAGAGTGTGTTCTGGACGGGATTTCCAGCTCATGAAAAAGACAGAAGGGCAGCAGCATTTCCCACATTGTTGTTCCCCGGCCCGCCGCCCAGACGCGGCCTCAAGTTAGACAGACTCTGAGCGCCCGGGGCTGCTGCCTTCCAGTCTTCATCCTTGTGCCTGTAAGTCCGGGCTGTCGGCTTTAACAGGACACGCCTCCACAGTCCAAACAGGTGAGGGAGGCTTCCCGAGTCCCTGCCAGAACACCGTGCAGGGCTGGGCCTGGGGGCTTGGGGCCTGGTGACGCACATCACCCTCCTCTGCACACACAGTGACCACGTCTTACCGTGTGGAGAGCGGGCTGCACGCCCTCAACCTCCCCATGTTGGCCGGGCTCCTGTGATGAGTGTCCACGTTCCATGTTGGGTCCCGGAGCGACTCCTCAGGGGCCCTGCGCGCGGGTGCTGTGGCTCCTGATCTGGTCCTGGACTGCCGTCTGAGCACTGGCCCCAGGGCGTCCCTCTGCTGCTCCATGTGCCCTGGGCTCTGCCCGCTTGCCGCTAAGGAGGAGCGCGGTGAGCTCTAGTGCAGGGGCTGGAGAAAGCTCCGCCGGCCCGCCCGCCTGCCTTCCTGGCTGCAGCCCACCTTTGGCATCAGGGTGGGTGTAGGGGGTCGGGACTGGTGAACACCTCGCAGGCGTGCAGACTAGGACAGGACTTTCTGGGTTTCGGATTCTGTCGTTTATCGGGGGTGCGCTTGACACCTCTGGCAGTGTCTGTGCGGCTTGTGTAGGGCTCCCCTCATGCTCATCCTTCCTGAGTGCCACCCTCACCTGCCCACAGTGAAGGCCAGGGCACTGGAGGTTGGTGTCCTTACTGTTCTGCTTTTTTATTTATTTTATTTATTTATTTTTGGCTGCATTGGGTCTTCGCTGATGCATGCGGGCTTTCTCTAGTTGCGGCCAGCGGGGGCTTACTCTTTGTCGTCGTGCGCGGGCTTCTCACTGCGGTGGCTTGTCTTGTTGCGGAGCACGGGTTCTAGGCGTGTGGGCTTCAGTAGTTGTGGCACGCGGGCTCAGTAGTTGTGGCTCGTGGGCTCTAGAGCGCAGGCTCAGTAGTTGTGGTGCACGGGCTTAGTGGCTCCGTGGCGTGTGGGACCTTCCCGGACCAGGGCTTGAACCCATGTCCCCTGCATTGGCAGGTAGATTCTTAACCACTGTGCCACCAGGGAAGTCCACTGTTCTGCATTTTCAACAAACACCAAAAAAAAAAAGGAAGAAAAGAAAAACCTATTGGTATAATAAAATGTTGCTGTTCTGATGAAACCTGATAAAGTTGTATCTTTTAACAATAAAATGTAAATAGACGGTAGTCCACAGGCCTGCGGGCTCTTGTGATGACTCAAGTGTATCCAGGCGCTGGGACACATGCCACCATCAGGCAGCAACCTCAGGCCCAGCCTCTGCTTTCAGGAGGCAGGTCAGGCAAAGGCACGGAGGACTGCAGAGGGACGCCGAGGGGCCGAGAGGCCTCGGGAAAGGCACAGACTCGGTGCCGGGCGCGTTCCTGGGAGAGAGGCTGGAGCGGGCCAAAGGCAGCACTCCTCACCCTGGAAGACAGGTCCTCGCCCAGCCCCTGGGCCCTGTGACTGTGACCTTATTCGCAGAAGGGGCCTTTGCAGGTGGAATCAAGTTAAGGACCTCAAGATGAGGTCGTCCTGTGTTACCCACAAACGTGGGGAGGGCCCCAAATCCAACGAGGACCCCAAATTCTGTAAGAGACAGAAGGGTAGAGACAGTGTCAGCCCAAAAGCAGCAAAGAGGGGAGCTCAGAAGAGGTGCTGGCTGGCATCTGGGGGCTGGACCCACCTGTCCTTGGGCGGTTACTGGCCAGTGCTGCATGGAGGCTGGGGCCGAAGGCTCAGTCTTGAGCTGTGAGAGGCATGAGGTTCATCCTGGTTTACTCCTTTGACTGACTGACTGGGGAACGAAGATTACTCAGGGTTTTCAGTCAGTTTAAGTTCCTTCGCTCATGAGATAATTTCTGTTTGCCATCCTCTGACTGTAAACCTGATCCATGATGTTTTTCGGGGTCTGTTGTTCTCTAATGAGATTAGTGGAAAGTGGCTTCTCAATCTCAAGGTTTCTTGATAGGTTTTTACCAGCTTTTATTTTTTCCTTTTCTGGCCCTAATAAAAGCGCAGCTTTGGGCTTCCCTGGTGGCGCAGTGGTTGAGAGTCCGCCTGCCGATGCAGGGGACACGGGTTCGTGCCCCGGTCCGGGAGGATCCCACATGCCGCGGAGCGGCTGGGCCCGTGAGCCATGGCCGCTGAGCCTGCGCGTCCGGAGCCTGTGCTCCGCAGCGGGAGAGGCCACAGCAGTGAGAGGCCCGCGTACCGCAAAACAAACAAACAAACAAACAAAAAAAACGCATCTTTCTCAGCAATAGGGACTGGCTTTTAACCACTTCTTAAGGAAGTCACATATCCATTCTCTGGACTTTTTGAATACTACAGTGTGCTCTTGTCACTGGGGTCTTCTAACACTCTCCCCCTTCCTGGGAGGACCCCCGCCCCGCCCTGATGAGGCAGGCTTGGCCCGAGAGTTGCCACCCGCCCCGCGCCGGCAAGGCCCTCTGGACCTGCCGCTCCCTGTTACTTTTGAAACCAGAATCACATTTCAGCCTCTGTGGCTGTTGCCTAGCAATCCCCACAGGGGGCCAACCTCCTCTTTCAGGTGTCTTTTCAGAGAGTCTGGGAGTTCTTTACAGGCCCATTTTTTCTTATTGTTTTCTCCATCTGATGAGACAAAATACAATTACCTTGAATTCTTCAACCCATGGCCATTAGTTGTCCAGCTTTAACCGTGTAGGGACTGTTTGGCCACGTGACCCACCATCTTTCTGGGAGCTGTTGGGTTTATGACAAAATCAGCCCTGGGACTTCCCTGGTGGTCCAGTGGTAAAGAATCCGCCTTCCAATGCAGGGGATGCAGGTTTGATCCCTCGTTAGGGAACTAAGATCCAACATGCCACGGGGCAACTAAGCCCGTGCGCCACAACTACTGAGCTCACGCGCCTCAACTAGGGCCCGCGTCCCGTAAACTACAGAGCCCACGCGCTCTTGGACCCGCGTGCCGTTAACTAGAGAAGAGAAAACCCGCACGCCACAACTAGAGAGAAGCCCGCGCACCACAACGAAGAGCCCGCACGCCTCAGCAAAGGTCCTGTGTGCTGCAACTAAAACCCGACGCAGCCAGAAGTAAATAAAATAAATAAGTAAATAAAAAATAAATCTTAAAAAGCCAGCCCTGCCTCTTCCCCGGCCTTTGTGTTTGAAGCAGTGTTCACCTCCAAGTCCGGTCCCCACTACCGGGACAGCCGGGGTCTTGGTGAGTCACACCCACCCCTCATCCCTGCTCAGGCCCTGGACCCTGCCTCCCTGAGGTCAGCCAGTGCCCGGCCACCCCCGCAGGCTGATCAGCCCGGAGCCGCCCCTAAGAGTGCTTGGTGCCCGTTAGGGGCTTGCGCTGGGTGGGAGAGCCTTCTCCCCAGGGTCTGGCCAGGCCCCGTCACCCCGCTCCCAGCAGCACTTGACCTGGGGGGCGTTGGGGAGGCAGGAGGAGGAATACAGGGTCTGGAGCCGGACCTCTGGGCTTGGATCCCGGCTCTGCGCCGTGGGGACTTAGCCCTTCTGTGCCTCAGGTTCGTCGGCTGCAAGCACGGAAGAGGGAGTTCTGTGCTCGTCTCTGGCTGCCCTGGGGACCTAACTCAGGTTCTGGACCTCATTTTGAAATCGCAGGTTCAAAGATTAGGCACTGCATTAGTCAAGGTCATTGTAGCTGCTTACACTCTAAAATCCTAGCTCCTAATAACTCAGTAGAGGTTTATTTCCTGTGAACTCCTAACCGGGGGATCTCCTCCAGGAGGTGGGGACTCGGGATTCAGGCCCTTTGGTCCTGTAGCTCCACACCTTTTATCAGGTAGCTCTCGGGGCACCTCGGGAGGGGAAAGAGCAGGGAGGCTCCCCTCTCGGGGGTTTTGACGGCTTGGGCCTGGATGCAGCACTTCCACTCACTCTCCTGTGGCAGGAGAGCAGCCGTGCAGCGGAGAGGGTGGAAACGTGGTCCAGCCGTGCACGGGGGAGGGTGAGGAGAGGGGCTGCCCAGTCCTGTCTTCTGGTCACACGTGGTACACCTCACCCTCAAGGACAGCGACCTGGAATCCTGTCCAGTCCCACCATCCATTCGTTAAGGCAGTGCTGGCAGCGATCACGGATAAGCCCCAGGTGTCTGTGCCTTGACCTTGAACTTCGAAGATCCTCTTCACGTTTCCCTGTAGTTCCCCTAAGAAACAGGACGTGAAGAACGGGGGAAAGGCCACTGAGGACAGGAAGTGCCTGATCCAGGGGCTGTGAACCCACAGACACGGTCCCACCCTGCAGAGCCCCCGTTGAGTTACAGGCCACAGCCCAGGATAGGAGGACCTGGGTGTTGGGTACGTAGGTGTATTTTTTTTTCCCATCAGAATTGTGGTGTTTTCTCTCGTTGGAATCTCATCAGTGCCAGTTCCAAGCACACTGAATCATTAGACACGGCTTAACTGATACTTTAAACATGACTGCAGAACGGTGGGGGGCATCTCTTTGACCAGGTTGTTATAGTCATTTCAAGTGGCTTGTCATTCGAATAAGTAGATGGTTGACATGACAAAGGTTTTTGTGTGCTATTTCCACTGTTGGAAATTTTTAAAAACTCTTTTGTCATCGTGCACACACAAACCTCTCAGCTGGTCAGAGCAGCTCCCGAGAGCAGGCCAGGCTTGAGGCTTTTCGTTTGCATTCGTGCTGTAAAGTAGCTACTGGGATGTCTTCTATGAGTGGGACCCAAAGCAAAGAAAGCATAGGAGGGCACCCCGGGGCTCTCGGGCCCTGTTTATCCTTTGAAGAGAGAGGCCCAAGGGAGACAGTCCTTGGAGATCAGGGGTGTCGTGGGCTGGCAGCGCTGGCCTGGAGTGTTTCTCTGATGGCTCTGGTGGCAGAGGGACTTCTCTGGCATCCTCTGTGGCCCTTGGGCTGTGCCCCTCCACCCCGTCTCCCGAGGCCATCTGAAGCCCCGAGGCCAGAGTAGGCGTGGCCCTGGGTGCACCCTTGACTGGCAGGGGCTGTTACCCGCACTTCCTGAGCACAAGGAGGGTTTCGGGTGCGTCTTCTCCACTTGGAGTGAAATTAGGAACCGGGCAGGGCAGAGTTCTGGACGCCTTCTCAGGGCCTCCCTTCTCATCCCGCGCAGCGTGTCCGGCCACATTACCCGAGGCCCAGATGGTCTCGGATGGTCCAGGCCATTCTGGACGCCCCGGGGCCTGGGAGGCAGCTGAGAGAGGAAGCATCTCCTCCCTCCGGTCGTCTGCATCCCCGGGGACGCCAGGGGACCCTGGAGCTCCCCTCCCAGAGCCTTTGGAGTCATCCTGTCATCTGTTGGCTGGTTTTAGATAGCATCCTTGCACACCTGCTCCCACGGGGCCCACACGCGGGTGGGTGGGCTGGACGGCCGAGTCCTCAGACTGTGGCCTCTCGGGACGGAGTTCTCCACTCAGCTGCTGACCACCAGCTCCTGACGCCGCGACAGGCCGCTGCCTTCGACGTCCCCGGCTTGAGGGTGCGCCCGGCGGGGGGGGAGCTGGGACCTCCTGTGGTGGCTGGCGCCCACCTCTGCCAGTCACACTGAACCATGGAAGCAGGCCGGTCGCCAGAACCCCCGGAGGTGGGACTTGACTGTGGATAATAACAAGAGACCCCTCCCCCCATCCCACCCCGCACCCCAGGCTGCAGCCGCTTCATTGCTTCTGACACAGCCGAGGGCCCTTCCGGCTGAGAGCGTCCGGAGATGCTTGAGTCTTTCCCGTAGGGGCTTCTCAGAGCAGACGGCACTTCACACGCGAGCTCAGAGCTTGAGTCTAAACCTGTCTAAGCCGTGAGGCTTGAGAACAAATAGAAAATACCTTGAGTTTGGAAGTCAATCCTTAAGGCCCCAGCTCACCGGAACTCCAGTTTTTCCCTCTTCGTGACCCCTTCAGGCAACCACACAGTCTGAGATCCCACGTGGAGAAGCATCAGAAAAAGTCTCGGAGGCAACTGTCGGCACTTAAGAGACCCAGGCCCCGACCTCTGGGTTGGCGCCCCTTCTGGCTCCTGAGCAGCGTTACTTCCTGCACAGACTTTTCTGTCCACCGCCGGAGACAGGAAGGACCTTTCTTCACCTGCAGGCTGTCCCAGCCGTTCGGGGGCCCGGCAGGCTGGCTTCCTCGGCAGCTTGGGCTTGCTGGGGCAGGAAGGGGCTAAGCTTTCTGAGTGCCAGCTGTCCGGGCAGGAAACAAACGGGCGTCATCCCTCCCGGAAGGCTTTGGGAAGGTGGAAGCAGGCACAGCAGTGGGGTCTGCTCAGAAGACCCACCCCGTTGGAAGAGTCTGTGTCGAGGGATAGTATTGGTTTCTGGAGATGGGGCTTTATTTCATCTTTTTTTTTTTTTTTTTTTTTTGCGGTACGCGGGCCTCTCACTGCTGTGGCCTCTCCCGTTGCGGAGCACAGGCCCCGGATGCGCAGGCTCAGCGGCCATGGCTCACGGGCCCAGCCGCTTGGCAGCATGTGGGATCCTCCCGGACCGGGGCACAAACCCGTGTCCCCTGCATTGGCAGGCGGACTCTCAACCACTGCGCCACCAGGGAAGCCCTCATCTTTTTTTTGAAGTGCAGCCTCTTACAGATATTTCAGCAGCAGCAGTGCCGCGTGGGTGAGGGATGCCCCCAGAGACTTGGTGCTCTGGGAAGATGAACGGGGGACACTGGAGGAAAGGCCAGCACACCTATCGGTGCAGTGTCTCCGGGGCCGGGTCGGGACTGAGGGCTGGCAGGAGTCCCAGGGTGAGGTCTAGGGATGCACGTCTGTGGCGTCTCTGTCCAGTTCCGTGTCTCCACCTACCGTTGTGTTTAATGAAGTCGAAATTTAAACTTTTGAGAAGTTGCATAATAAATTGCTAAAATATTGTCAGTGCCTGTTCACAAACTTGAGAATGAAAGTCAGGTGGGTGACTGTCTCCTAAGCGAGGGTCATACCAACCCTGGGGGCTTATAGGCAGGAGGTGTTCAGTTGCTGCTCAGGAGTCAGGGCAGGGCCTCGCTGGGGACACTGGTGTCCCCAGGGAGTAGTGTCATGACCCACTAGCAGAGTGGCTAATTAATCCTCGAAAGCCTTCTCCCCACACAGACTGGAGCGTTTTGAGACCACGGTTTTCCTTAGAGAAATCCCACCTAAGGTGATGACAGCGGGAAGCCTTCGGTGACCCTGCGAACATCAGGGCGCTGTCGCCACTGTTGGGCCCTTTGGCCGTGGGAATCGATTGGTCCCGTGGCCTAATCTCTCTCCTTTGTGATTCCAGAGCCAAACACGGTCAGCTACAGCCAGTCCAGCTTGATCCACCTGGTGGGGCCTTCCGACTGCACCCTGCACGGCTTTGTGCACGGAGGTAAGGACCAGTGACTCTTGCTGTCCCCTTCCTGCTCCTGGTTCCTTGTTAATTCCCCCCAGGAGGCCATGCTGCCATCTGACCCAGTTTAGGCTCTTGTGTTTAATGAAGTGTACATTTAAACTTTTAAGAGGTTGCATAATAAATTGCTGAAATCCTGTCGGCGCCTGTTTTCAAAATTGGGAATGAAAGTCAGATGGGTGACAGTTCTAAGGGAGGGTCACACGCAGCCCTGGGAGCTCATGGCCACGAGATGTTTAGTGGCGGCCCGTGGGTCAGGGCAGGGCTCTTTGGGGGACAGTGAAGTCACCAGGGAGTGACAGTGTGACCCGCTAAGAAAGAGGGCTTAATTCAGCATGTTTTTGCCTCTGGCGTTTGCATGTGTTTCTTCCTTTAATCAGATTCCACCTCAGAAAATACAGGCCTTGAAGTTCCCAGCTTGGGAACCACGGCTGGAACACAAGAGGACTTAGCTCCAGGCTCCAGAGGGACACTTTTTACTTTAACAGTGTGTAATTATTTTTTTGTGTGATTTAGGGAAAATATAAGTAGCACATCAAACCCGTAATTTAATGGAGATTATCATCTCAGATGAGGTCAAAGTAAACTTTAAAAAACAAGTCGTTTTAAAGAAAAACATAAGGGGAAATGTTCTTAAGTGGTTTAGACGTTAGCAGAAGTTGTGTGGGTGGTGGAGTCCGGGCACCGCTCCTCTGGGGGCACCGAGCAATTCATCGTCCCCCAGGCATGACTGGAACTTGCACGTGCCGTTCGTCTGCACTCTTCATTTCCAGTGGCCTGGAATGCCAAGTTCTCCTTGCTTCTCCACTCTTGAAAAGTCCTGTTGATCCTTCAAAACCCAGTTCCAGTGGTACCACTCTGTGCAGGATTACACTGATACTTCTACCAGGGGATGCCTCAGGAGCAGGGCTCAGTCTTATTCTTTGTGTTGGCTCCAGGGTTTCACACAGAGCCAGAGAGGTGCTTTGCAGAAGCTTCTTCCGTGAACAAGAGGCACAGGTCAGGCTTGGGTTGAAAAGCTTGGGATGAGGGGCCCTGGACCTGTCAGAATCAGAGAATGGGCCCTGATCTGAGATTTTTTTTTTCTTTGCCGTATGCGGGCCTCCCACTGCTGTGGCTTCTCCCGTTGCAGAGCACAGGCTCCGGATGCGCAGGCTCAGCGGCCATGGCTCACGGGCCCAGCCACTCCGCGGCATGTGGGATCTTCCCGGACCGGGGCACGAACCCGCGTCCCCTGCATCGGCAGGCGGACTCTCAACCACTGTGCCACCAGGGAAGCCCCTGAGATATATTTTTCAAGTTTGTTTCTTTTTTTAACTAATCCTCTTCTGTGTATTTCTTTTTCAATTTCATGATTATTTTCCTCTTTCAACTAAACTCTGCTCGCGACGCCCTTAGATATGATTAACTTAGTCCTACCTAAGGGAAGCTCTACTTTACAACAAAGGGTGCTTTCCAGCCCCGTGAATGTTGTGACAATCAGGGTATCTTTCTTCTCTGAGAGCAGCCGTGGCCTTACCAGCCTTCTTGTTCTTCGCCAGCCCTTGTCAGCCAAAGGCCGGGCTTCTGTAACTGCTAAGAACTGCCTTTGAGCCTCACAGAGCTCCGCTCTACCTGAAATTTGTGAAACTCTATGCTAGAAGTTTTGCTTAGTTCATCCAGATGTTGGAAGTTCACTAAATGTGGCATTTCCATCATCACTGTCTCCTTGGCAAAAAGTTTATACTCTTCAGTCCGATCTTTCCTCACATGCTGAGAGGCGTCCGTGAAATGCAGGAAGCGAGGGAACTGTTGGAATCCCCTAGAAACCTACAGCACATCGTGCTCATTTACGGAGGCTGTGCGGCTGCATTTAAAAGAAGCGCGTTTTTTAACGCGTGTTAAAGAAGCGTCTACAATGGCTTTACAATGTTTAGTGCCTATTTTAGTAGGGGTTTTGTGCTCATGATTTGAAAACCATGCCTAATAATCTTACCAAACCTAGTCACTTCTTATAGTGCCTCATAACTCACCAGGCGTGAAGGAACAAAATAAATACCGGACTGGAAACACTGAGTCCTGTGATTTTATGGTGTTTTCCTATAGAGAGAATACTGTCGGCAAGAATGGTGTCTAAGTCATTTGAATGAAAGTCTCCTGTAAACTGTAAATCAGTAGATGCCAATCGCAGGAGGAAACGGGGAACTGAGATGGGTGCTAATTTGGCTTTTATTCAGTAATTCTGCACTGCGTATGGGTCTTTGAAAACCTCCTCCCTGTCCTGTTTTCTGTGATTTTCACACATGGGATAGTCTTCGTCTTGAGGACTGGCTCCTACCCTGCGACTTAAAAAACACACACACAACACAGATCTTGGCAACGCTGAACTGGTGAGAGATGTAGTAGGAAGGGTTGGAGATCACAGATGGAATCCAGGACTCCTGTCAGATGCTGGGTCTTCCCTCCTTTCCTGGCTGCAGGGACAGAGCCTCCGATAATTCATCGAGGGGATAGAAAAGACGCAGGGAGTGAGCAGAGGGCCCTCGTTTTGCTGTGTGGGAAGGCAGGCTGGCTGCTTCTCCGTGGTTCTGAATTTCAGGGCCTCTGTGCAGAAGCGCTGGCCGGGCTTTTGGCTTCTGCCTTCTGAGTCCTGCATGAATCAATGTGCAGTCCTCTCTTTCTCCTCTTGGTAGTTCTGGGATCTCAGCCCAGAAAAGGCCATTTCTCCTCCGCTCTCCCCTCCCCCGTGGTCGGCTGAAAGGGGTGACCCAGCAGCTATCTGCGGGGCTGTTTAGGTTCTTGCCACAGTCACTCACCCAGACGCCCATCCTTGATAGAAACACTCGGAGGAGGGATTGATTTTACCTCCCAAACATGACAAAAGCCCTAGAGTGAGCACCTTACTCAGAGGGGAGCCCAGAGGATCGTCCCCTGGGGTTAGGAGTAAGGCAAGGGACCCTAGTTAACGTTGTTTTGGAGATTTTAGCCACTGCAGTAAAACAGGAGGAAAAAAATAAAGGCACAGGAAGTGGCAGAAAAGAAGTAAAGCTATCTGGCTTTGCAGATGGCGCAGTAACATACCTGGCGAACCCAAGAGATTCAGTGATAAAAGTAACTCAAAGAATTAAAAATTCAGTAAGGTAGCAGCACATAAAATGAATAATAATAAAAAAAGGCTTGCCTGAAATAGAAAAACTTCTTTTCATTGTTTTTGTTTGCAGGTCTGTTTGTTTTCTAAGGTGTGTTTTGTGTCAGTGAATTTTAACTCGGATCATGAAACATGACTTTTTCATAATTTGATGAAAAGGGGGCGTTGGTTTTGTGTCTGCGCCTTTGATTCATCTTCTTGAAGATGGCGTTCCCTTCTCCCGTGTTGGTTCCTGAGATGTCCTTTGCTCTGATTTCTTTCCTGGGGGACTCTCCTCGCCCGGCCCTCTGTCGGCTGTTTCCGCGTGGGTTTCCCAGCCCGAGAGGGGGTGTTGCTGCCACAACTGGCCGGATGTGAAAGGAAGCGTGCTCCCCAAAGCCGGGACCACTGTGCTTTGCCAAGACCCATCTGGCCGTGAGGGCCAGATCAGAGGGGAGACCCCAGTGATGGGGGCGCCCCAGCTCTGCCCGTGGTGTGCGTGGCTCTTAGCCGTGGGCCCCTGCTGCCTCGCGGCTCACGGCTCCCTGCGCTCAGCCTGTGCCTTTCTTCCCCTCAACGCGCCTCTTGCTCTCCTGTCTCGGTGTCTTTGTTCACCCTGTTCTTCCCACCTGGCGCCGTCCGCCTGCCCATCCCAAATCCCACGCCCTCCTGATGCCCCCTGAGCCCCTCCCTCCCAGGCAGCTGCACGCCCTTCACCCCGCTCCACGCCACGGCCTCTCTCGTCCTGCCCCCCGTGCTGGTTGTGGTTTTCTCAGGCGCTCGTCTCCTGGACGTCCCCCTGTCCCTTGCCTGTCTCCCGTGGTGCTCTGCAGAGAAGGAGCTCGGTGAACGGCCATTGAGTGAATGAAAGAAATCTTTTGGAAAGACGGTTTGAGGTGACGCTGCCCGATGGCCATGTCCTGAGCCATTGGCAGCTTTTCTCTGTTAGAATCACGGGCCGTAAATCCAGCTGGGCATGTGGCTCCCATGTCTTCAGACTGAGCTGCCGGGTTGGGCCCACTCATAGGACAGGCTCTGCCCTGTGCTTCACGGTGCCCTGTGGTGCCCACGCTCCTGCAGGGGACGCGTGTCTGCCTGACCCACTCTCCCCACCCCCAGCACTGCGCTTTCTGCGCGGCACCCTGGGGTGTCTGCACTCCATCCCTCCCGTCCCCCGAGTCCAGTCCCTCTCAGGGTCCTCCCTGGAGCCTGCTGCAACCCGTGCCTCCTGTCAAAGTCATTTCTGACCCAAAGCCAGTGGGCGGGTCTGGCCCTCACAGTTCAGCCGGCTCCCCTCCACCCTGCCACCTCCTTCCCAAGGCCCAGGATCGCCCTTCCCTGCTCTCCTCCGCCCGCTGCCACCCCTTCAGTCCCTGTGCCGTTCCGCCTTCCTTCCTGTCCTGCCCGGCATCGGGTACCCGGGGCCCCATCCTCGCCCCTGCACTCCCCCCCGCCCACCCCGGGACTCCTGTGTCTCACACCAGCCTAGGCCGGCGGCTCCTGACTCTAGCTGCTTCTTCGGGACGGGCCTCTCCGACTTGATGTCCAGCACGGAGCTCCACTGCTCCCCCTGTGGTGGCGGCCAGGCCACCCTTCTGCTTGTCGAGCCAGAATGCCTGCGGTCCTCCGGGACTCAGTCTCACTCCAAGGCTCTGCCTCATCTGTCAGCCAGTCCTTCGGGCTCTACGTTCAAAACGTCAGAACCTGAGTTCTCGCCACCTCCACCATCGCCTCCGGGACATGCGCCTTACCGTGGAAATGGCCTCACACCTGGTCCGAGTTCCGTGACCAGGAGCAGCCCAGCAGCCTCCCTGGTCCACTCAGAGCCAAAGGCAGGTCAAGCCGGGCCTGCTCGGCCCCCTCGCTACGCTCCCGTCTGACTCCAAGCAGAAGCCCAGCCTTCCGCTCGTGCCGCTTCTCCGCTCCCAAGGCCTCCAGGACCCGTCTCGCCACACGCCTCCCGCCCCACCATGTCAGCTGCTGGGCTCTGCTCCTCGAGTTCCTGGGATGTGGTGGCGGGAGGGCACCTCCACCTGCGGGCCCTCCGCCTGCTCGTCCCTCTGCCGGGGTTGTGGTCCCCAAACAGCTGCGCAGATCCCTCTCTCTGTCTTCTGGTCTCTGGAGAAAAGGAGAGGGCTTTCCTGACCACCCCCTGTAAAACGGCCCCCACCCCGGCCTGCTTGCTCCCCAGGCCTGGACGGATCCCTTCCCTGCGGTGTAGACGGGCCACGTGCTGAGTGAAGGGACCAAAGAGAGTGAAGATGAGAGAGAGAAGACGGTCCCTGAGTGAGCAGAGGGGCCCCAGAACTGACGGGGGCAACAGCAGGTCAGCCCCCCAGAGGACACGTGAGGACAGCCCCTGACTCAGTGAGCATCTGGCAGCCCCTCCCGTGTGCCAGCCCCGTGGGGGGCTCGGGGACGCAGTCACTGCGCCGCCTGAGACGTCCAGAGACAGAAGTGCTCCTGCAGCACGTCCTGCACACGAGCGTCCAGCCGCCAAGGGGACACACGGCTGCCCCAGGATCCCGAGGCCGGGGGACCTTGCGGGACCTGAAGGAAGAGGGGGAGGCAGAAACGGCAGCCCCGGGGTGGCAGGGGGCACGCGGGCCGAGAGGAGCCCCCGCCAAGCGAAGGAGGTCTGGGAGGCGAGGCGAGGCGTGCGACCCCTGCACAGACGCTCGTGTCTGCTCGGGTTTCGTGGGGCAGTTATGAAAAAGCGGTCCTCTGCACCTGGAGGAGGAACCAATTTCACAGAAAAATGCAGAAGGAGGCACAGATGCTCCTCTCCAGCTCTGTGACCTCATTTCGTTGGAGCCCCTGCTGCGTGCTAGAGTGGGTGTCCAACCTGTGGCCAGGGACGAAGCAAGGAGGCCCGGAAGCCGTGTTTCCTCCTTTCGAGGAGATTCTGGTCTCATGGGGTCAAGAGATGAGGGCGTGAAGGCCAGTGTGGACCCCCGTTTCTTCATCGCGAGGCTGAGTTGTGTTAGGCGATGGCCCCCGTTCCTTCCAGTTCTCACTTTCCAAGAATCCTTGTTTCTGAAAATACTGTTGTCTGCCGCGAAGGCTCCAGAGAGCAGCTTCCTGTCCATCTGGATGGAAGGGCGGGAGCTGGGGTCTGGTTACAGCCCTGAAGCCCCAGGCGCTATGAGCTGCCCGTGAGCTTGCTTGCTGCCTCCCCGCCCAAAGGGCCTGCTGACACCCATCCCGGAACTGGTTTCCTCCTGCCCGCACTGGTCCCCTGAGCAGCTGGGGACGTGTGAGGCTCCTGGCCCCTCTGCTTCCTGAGCTGCAAAGCATCTCACCTGAGAAACCCAGCCGGCTCTACAGCCTGCGCACGTCCTTCCCTACGAACGGACCGGTGCTTGGGGTTGTGGTGCCCCGTTAGTCAGCTTTTGCTTCCCCTTTGGTTGCGATCACTAGGGGCACACACGGCAGACGTCCCCTAACGGTGTCTTTCCTGCTCAGCGTCAGGAGCGTGAATTCTTCTGTGTTAGCCTCACCCCTGCCTGCGGCCTGGACTCCTGGGAGGAAACTGACGCCCTCCAGAGTGGTTGTGGGCCGTCAAAGGCGTGACCTTGCCTCGTGTGGACTCCGGCGAGGCCACCACGTCCCACTGGGAGGGGCTCGTGCGTAACCACTGCCACCTTTCCCTGCTCTCCATGGCATTTGGGGCAGGAACACGTGTGCCCTACTTCCCCTGTTGCCTGTTCAAAACAGGGAAGGCATTGATTCTCGAACAGCAGTAAGCAAACTTAATTGTGACCTTCTGCAGTTCCCTGATACAGAAGTAAGACGTGGCCTCGTGGCCGGGCAGCCCCCACCCCCACCCCACCCCGGCTCCCTGGGCCTGCGCTGCCCCGGGGCCAGGGGGGAGCCGCATCCAGCTGTGCCTGAGGCCTCCGCCAGATCCCACCTTTGACATTTGTCATTAGAAACCAATCATCCTCACTCACTGTGCATTAATTTCCAAAAACAACCTTTATTAGCTACCTTAATTAATATTCCTCCGCCCTTGGTCCCGGTTCCCAGAGACCTGCAAGTACATTTGGAACCTGAAGGGGGAGAAGCCAGACAAGTCTCGGGAGGCTGTCGCTCAACCGGCTCTTAGGATAACTCCCCCTGTAATTTCCAAACGGTGGGCTAGTTAAAATAAGATGAACTTACTATCGTTTTCTTAATATAGGAGGCCGGCACCCACACCCCTTCAGCTGGGACTAAATATAGAAATGGGGGCATCACGAATCGCCCCCCACAGCGCAGTCGGTGGCGCGGGGCTCTGAGCTGCCAACGGCTGCTTTGGGTTTGCAGCAGGCGCGCTACAGTCAGCCAGGCAGGCCCGGGAAAAGAAAATTCAGCCTCTATTTTTAAGCCGGTCAACGTGTTGTCGGTACTTTAAAAACAAAAACAAAAGCAAACCTGTAAGCGTTAGATTCCAAAATGTCTCCGGTACCCGATGTTTATCTGTATGTTAGTGGCCAAGCAAGTCTTACTTTTTTCCTTCCCATAATTCCTGAAATGAACGCAGTATCCACGGGCAACAAATCCTACAGTTTTGTTGTCATCTTTTAAATGGCGAATCTCGGGTAATAAGAGCAGCTCACGACAGACTAATTTGCCAAAGTTCTTTTCCCGTCGTCAGCGGCACCTATTGTATCTAAATAGGAATGAATTGATGAGATTTTTCAGTGGGAACCTGGAAAGAGGCTTTTTTTTTTTTTTTTTTTATGGCAGTACGCGGGCCTCTCGCTGTTGTGGCCTCTCCCGTTGCGGAGCACAGGCTCCGGACGCGCAGGCTCAGCGGCCGTGGCTCACGGGCCCAGCCGCTCCGCGACACGTGGGATCTTCCCGGACCGGGGCACGAACCCGTGTCCCCTGCATCAGCAGGCAGACTCTCAACCACTGAGCCACCAGGGAAGCCCGAGGCACTTTTGAGAAAACTCGGATACTTGATATTTTTAATTAAAGCGTAAAAAAGTGAAGGGGAGAAGGTGACTTCCAGTGTCAAAGAGGGCTGGTGGCTCCCTCTGGCAGGACAGAGGGCCCAGCTGGGCACAGTAAGAGGAAGGGCAGTTACAAACCAGGCAGCTGGGTTTCTGGTTGTTTCTGTTTTTAAACAAAATTTATTTTTCTCAGTGGACACATTGCTTGTAATGTCTTGTGTCTACCATCATAGATGAGGGTATTTTGTGATAACAGTCTTTCTTTACAAATGTCATAACGGGATGAGATTATGTGGATTTTATCGTCTGTTTTCTGCAAGGGCCATTTTCTCTTAGCAACAGAGAACAAGAATGTCTCAGCCCAGACCCATGCCGCGATGGGTCCAGGGTTGTTCCTCACCGGGAAGAGGGAAGAGGGCTCGTAATCAGCATTTTATTACACACGCAGACCTCGTTTTATTGAAAAAGCTTCACTTTATCGCGCTTCACAGATTTTTTTTTATTTTTATTTTTTTAACAAATCGAAGGCTCGTGGCAACTCTCCATTGAGCAACTCTGTCCAGCACCCGTTTTCCAACAGTATTTGCTCCCTTCATGTCTCCGTATCACATTTTGGTAATTCTTGGAATATTTCAAATTTTTTCATTATTCTTGTATTTGTTATGGTGACCCAAGATCAGTGACTTTGGTTGCAACAGTTGCTGTTGCAAAAAGATTACAACTCACTGAAAGCCCAGATGATGGTTAGCATTTTTTAGCAATAAATTCTTTTTTATTTAAGGTATGTACATTGCTTTTTTAGACATAATGCTATTGCACACTTAATAGACTACAGTGTAGTAGAAACATAACTTTTATATGCACTGGGAAACCAAAAAATTCGTTTGACCAACTCTATTTCTAAATTCCCTGTATTGCAGGGGTCTGGAACCGAGCTCGCAATGTCTCTGAGGTGCCTGTAATCTCGGTTTTAAGAGATCAGTTCCTTTCCCTCTAAGTAGCCGCCAGAGTCCACTTTGCGCACAGGACCCCAGAGGGCCCAGTTATGCTTCACGCTTCTCTGTCGCGTTTGTGAGAACAGACTCGGGGCCGCTGGGAGCCGCGGGCACAGATTTCTGCTTCCAGCGCTGACCCCGTGCTACCCGCACACAAAGCGGGGGTCCGGGAGCCCCGCCTGTAGAAGGCCAAACACTTGAGTTCTGCACAAGTCTGTTTTTCCCCCAGAAAGTTTTTGCGTATAGTGAGCCCTAAAATCTACCTTGCTGTCACTTCCCACTGACCCCACCGTGGTCCCCGGGAGGTAGAGATAACGGAGGTGGGCGGAGATGGTCCAGGTGGGACCCGTCTGGAGCTCCTCTCCTTGTGGAGCAGACTTCCTGTCCCTCAGTGCTGGGATTCCTCCTCAGCCTTGTCACCAGCTGCCCGTATATCACTGTCCCAGTACCTGGGATCAGCCCCAATTTGGGCTATCATCTGATAGTAGACTCGTGTGGTGGGGTCATGTCTGCCTCCTGACCCGGGCCCCGGGAGGCCAGGGCCTCAGTCCAGGAGCCATCTCTGTAACCACTTGTTTCCTGTGGGTCTCAGCCAATCGCAGTTCTCTCCCTGGTCTCCCAGCTCAGATTTGTTGCTGGCTCTTGGGGTCGGCGGGGGGCTGTCTCTTCACGTGTGAGATGAATAGTGATTTTGTCATCAGACACGTCCCCTAGCAGCTCACCTGGCTTTTCCTGGCCTCACCTGGACTAACTGTGATTGTTACCCAAGTTTGGGCCCTGTGACTCGCTATTGGAGCTGCTTCCTGGGGTCGATTCAGCGTTCCTTTGGTCCCCGATTCACTTACTCACTTGCAGCCCTTTCTGAGCGCTGTGTGTCAGGTTTTGAACTGGTCAGGACACGGGGACCGTAAGGCGTGTCCCCACCGTGTGCCAGCTTCCGTGTCACGTGATGTGATGGTCTGGGGGCACCACACCGGGGTGACGGGGCAGCAGGCAGCAGGAGCTCAGCCAGCTGCTCGCGTTCCCCCGCCCCGCCCCGTGTGCCCTGGGCTCAGAGCCCATCCTGGCTAGCACATGCTTTGGATCCTGCAGTATATTTAGTAACAGTGAAGCCCCTCGTGGAACCTCTACCTGCATCTTAAAATTTTTTTTTATTTTTTATTTTTGGCTGCGTTGGGTCTTGGTTGCGGTGCGCGGGCTTCTCATCGCGGTGGCTTCTCTTGTTGCGGAGCACAGGCTGTAGGCGCGCGGGCTCTAGAGCACAGGCTCAGCAGTTGTGGCGCGTGGGCTCAGTAGTTGTGGCACACGGGCTTAGTTGCTCCACGGCATGTGGGATCTTCCTGGACCAGCGATCGAACCTGGGACCTCTGCGTTGCCAGGCGGATTCTTAACCACTGCGCCACCAGGGAAGTCCCTGCATTTTGGATAAATGGGGCAAAATGCTGGTTGAAGGAGCTGATTATTACTGTTATTATTATTATTATTATTATTGTTCCATTTAGTCTTCCATTCTTAGCTTCTGCTTTTCAGGACCTACAAATAAGGGATTAATTGTAGGTACCTTCTGTGTTCTAAACATTAATCCCAATATAAATTCTTTCTTTCCAAACTCCAAGCCACCCCTCCCCGATAATACCACCCGGTGACTTGGGAGCTCTGGATCCGGGACCCCCACCCTGCACACACGGATGTCGCTGCCACCGCCACCTCTCAGCAGGAACTTGAGCTGTCTTCTCCACAGTCCTGTCTTAGTCTCAGTACCGTGGGATCTGGGTCGAGAGTCAGTGTGGCCTCTGGTGCCCTGTGGTCAGGAGCTGGTCCCCACCTCTGCCCGAGGGCGTGAGCCAGCGTGAGCCATGGATACGTGCCTCTCTGTGCCTCTGCTTCCTGCTTTGTAAAACGGAGACAATAAGGGCCCTTCCCCCTCCGAGGCTGCTGTCCAGGGAGGGCCAGCACTCATTCGTTCGTTCGTTCATTCATTTGTTCTTACACTCGGTATGTGCTAAGAGCCTACCATGGGGCCGGCCCCAGGGGGCATCAGTGAACAAGGACAGTGTCCTTCCAGCCCGAGGGGCTCTGAGCCACGTGCTGGAGCATTGCCTGCGCCTGGACCTCCGTAAACGCCCGCTGTTTTTCGTCTAGTTCTCTGCTCCCACCACCATCCTGCACCAGACTCCAGTGTCGCCTTTCTTTGTTTTTCTCTCAAAAAAAATCTCTGGCTATCTCTGTCTCATCTGTTCCCAGAAGGACCCTGATGTGGCTGAGTTCGCTGGTGTCTCCATCGAAAAACAGGACAGCCGCACGTAGTACACATTCCATCATAAATTTCTAACATCCTCTGGTTAAAATGCCCGCAAACCCCACTCCCCCGTGACACACGCATACAGTTTTACCAGAATCCCCTCTGTCTCTTCATCCTTCTTGCATTCAACTGTTTCAAGACTCTGGATCGGCCTTTGCTTAACGTCATAAATTATCGTCTTTGCAGCTGTGTTTCATGGCAAATGCAGCCGACCCCAGACCCCGAATGAGCTTTGCTGGTCACTTATCGCACTTGGAGTAAGTCTACGGGAAACACCTTCTGAATTCAAGCCTCCAGCTCACACCGAGTCCTTTCGAGAGTGGGACCACTTGTCCAGCTGCTCTAACGACGTGAATTTTATGAGGCAGGTCAGCCTAGGAGCACTCAGTCTGGGCTCCCTCACTCCCTCTAGGAAACAAACACACGCACGTGCACGCACACACGCAGGCGCAAACACGCACACTGACCCACGGCCTCATCCGCAGGTGGTGTGTGTCGCCCTTGCCCAGCGTGTTTCCTGGTGTTCTGAGACATTTCCCTCATCTTTCTCTTTCTGTTGACATTTACCCTCTAGACCACAGCTCTCTACCCAAAGCCCCGAGTTAAACCAGGGTGGAGGTCAGCGGCGCTCACGAGCCCCTGAGTCTCTGAGCTGCAGCGGCTCAGCTCCTGTTCGCTCTGCACGGTCACCTGCGTGCCCCTGCTGCCACTTCTTCTAATTTGCAGATGCAGAGCCCAAAGCTCGGAGGATGATCTGCCCGCTCAGGGTCCCCAGCCAGGCGGGGGCAGGGGGCGCTCAGGCCCAGGCCCTCCCAGCTCTGAACCACCATGTGGGAGGGACAGTGCCCTCCCCCGCCAGGTGACCTGTATGCTGGCCTGTGTTTTCACCTCTTTGGAGCCCCAGGCCAGTGAGGGACTTGGCTGCTAAGCCAGCGCTTGCCCCGCCTTCATCAAGGCCCCTCCCTCACCGTGGGTAGAAAGGCCAGGAAGGACTCGTGCTGGGCTTAGGCATGGCTTCCCGGGTCCATTTCCAATATGACTTAACCCCCCAGAGGCTCCTCGCAAAGCCAGTGTTACCCCTCGTCTCAGACCTTGAGCGCCAAGCTGCTTGAAGCCCGGAGCCGCCCTGCCCTGCCAGCCGCCCGGGGTTAACACCTGGCACCGGTGGTTCTGTTTTCTGCCGAAGAGCCTTTCCCCAGCCTCTCGTTCGCACTCTCTTTAGAATCGGACCTTGTGTGACTTTGAGCCTCCGTTGACGCAGTATCTTTGAAAACGCTTTGAGAGCGGCAGGTGCCCGCTAACTCTGCCCCGTTGTCTCCATGCTTCATCGTCATCATCAGGATCTTGCGTGAGAAAAGTCGTGGTAATAGAAGCATAATTTTAAAATCAACAACCCTAATGTTTTTCTTAAAAAAAACTTTTTTATCATGGACGTGCTCAAATACACACAAAGGTAGAGAGAAGAGTATACCAACCCCCAGGTATGCCTCTCCCAGACAGAGGGCCCCTCCCTGTCTCCCACGTTCCTTATAACTAGTGTCTTCTGCTGTAGTATCTGTACGAGGCCTCTGGTCCATTACATACGGGGCTTCTGTCCTGTTTTTAGTTTATTGTATTTTGTTTCCCCTTCACAGTAAAGAGAGATTTAATTAATCACCAATGTTTAAAAATTGGTAGATTCCTCATAAACTTGTAGGTTCCAGGCTTCTCTTAAAACATCGTTAGTCTGGTCGTGCTGGGCCCTTGTTCCTGGGGCTGAGGGACAGTAGGAGGGGCCGAGCAGCAGCTGTCCTGTAGAAGGGTCCCCGCCAGCTCTCCTCGCCGTCAGCTGTCCGGCGTCACCTGCCTGGCCCTGCAGGCACTGAAGTTCACGAGCCCCACCTGAAACATGACTCCCTGGGAGCCAGGGTTTTATGAGCCTGCCTCTCTCTGCATTTTTAGAAATCATTCTGTATCCTTGGGTGAATGTACATAACTTTTTGTTGTTGTTGTTTGTTTTTGGCTGTGTTGGGTCTTCGGTGCTGCGCGCAGGCTTTCTCTAGTTGTGGCGAGTGGGGGCTACTCTTCGTTGCGGTGCGCGGGCTTCTCATTGCAGTGGCTTTTCTTGTTGCGGAGCACGGGCTCTAGGCGCGCTGGCTTCCATAGTTGTGGCTCACGGGCTCTAGAGCGCAGGCTCAGTAGTTGTGGCTCACGAGCTTAGTTGCTCCGCGGCACGTGGGATCTTCCCGGAACAGGGCTCGAACCCGTGTCCCCTCTATTGGCAGGCGGGCTCTTAACCACTGCGCCACCAGGGAAGTCCCCATAAATTTTAAGATTTCTGATAGTTGTCAGGTAGATCAATATCATTTTGCTGCTTTTATAGGTCAAAACGGTTGAATATTGGCCACTTCATGTAGTTTGACCTAATAAAAGATATGGTTTAAGGTTTTAAATATAAAATAAGAAGAATATTGTGTTGCCCTTGGTGGGGCAGGAACGGGGGGTGGGGGGTTAGCAGCAGGTATGCCGTCCTGATCCCGTCAATTAAGGGGGCGCAAGCAGAAGAAAACGTCTACGACCTGAGGTTTTAGACACCTTGGCCCGACAGCGCTCTTGCAGTCAGCCCACTTGTCTAGTTTTGTTTGTTTTCTTATATAACAGCTTTATTGAGATGTAATTCACATGCCGTACAGCTCACCCATTACAAGTCATTGATTTTTAGTCTGTTCAGAGTTACACAACCGTCACCACAATCAATTTCAGAACATTTTCATCACCCCGGAGAGAAGCCTCATAACCACACTGGCAGCTGTTCCCCACTTCTCCCACATCCCCTGTCCCTAGGCAGCCACTCGTCTACTTTCTGTACCTATGGACTTGCCTATTCTGGAGATTTCATATAAGTGGAATCCTCCAAGATGTGGTCTTTTGTGTCTGGCTTCTTTTGTTTTTGTTTTGTTTGCGGTATGCGGGCCTCTCACTGCTGCGGCCTCTCCCGTTGCGGAGCACAGGCTCTGGACGCGCAGGCTCAGCGGCCATGGCTCACGGGCCCAGCCGCTCCGTGGCGTGTGGGATCTTCCCGGACCGGGGCACGAACCCGTGTCCCCTGCATCTGCTGGCGGGCTCTCAACCACCGCGCCACCAGGGAAGCCCTGTGTCTGGCTTCTGTTACTCAGCGTAATGTTAAGGTTCATCCATTTTGTAGCCTATGTCAGTGCTTTGTTTCTTTTTCCACTGTATGGCTATGCCACATTTTCCTTGTGCATTTATTGGCTGGTGCACATTTGGGTTGCTTCCATCCTGGGGCTATTATGAGTAATGCTCTCATGGGATCAAAAACTCGTGTACAAGTCTTTGCGTGAACGCCTGTTTATATTTCTCTCCGGTGCACACCTAGGAGTGGAATTGCTGAGTCACATAGCAGCTCTGTGTTTAGCCTTTCAAGACCCTCCCAACTGTTTTCAAAGCGGCTGCACCATTTCCATCCCCAGCAGCCGTGTAGAGGATTCCGATTTCTCCACATTCTCACCGGCGCTTAGCGTCTGGCTTTCTGATTGCGGCCATCCTGGTGGAGAGTGTGACAAAGCTTTCCTGGCAGGATAGGATGCCTGTAGAGGTTAGGAGAATGGTCGTCACTTTGTCAGTGGCCTAGAACCTCAGCCACAGTCATCTTCCAAAGCTCTCAAGGAAGCCAGGTTTGCGGCCCTGCGGGTGGGAATGGGGGCATTGTTTCCCATAACTTGTTTCCAGGACAGGCAATAGGCTCCCCTTCCCCATGTCTAACCTGCCGCCTGCCCTTCTCTGCAGGGGTCACCATGAAGCTCATGGACGAGGTGGCTGGGATCGTGGCCGCGCGTCACTGCAAGACCAACATCGTCACGGCTTCCGTGGACGCCATTAACTTTTACGACAAGATCCGAAAAGGTAAGAGAACTCCGCCAACAAAGAGGGGCGCTGCCTTGGCTGCTTGGGTCCCGTGAACAGTTTGCTTTTGGTTCACCCTGCCTGTCCCGGGCCCTGGCCTCTGCCCATCTGCCAGGACATAGGAGCCAGAGCCTCGAGTCTGCCTTTGGTGATGCATCTGTGAAGTTACGGTTTGCCGGTTTGACTTTTCCGTCTGGTAAATTCTGTAACTCAGTTGCGATTGGGGCCTTTATCCTGCTGAAGAGCCACATAAACTCGTCCTCTTAAACTGCCCCAGGCACGGAGCCCTGCGAAACCCTATGCACACAGTTGCTGCGACCACTGCCACCAGATCCCGTGGCGGCACGTAACCTCTCTGGGGGGGGCACGGGTCACCCGTGCCGTACGCAGTGGCGGGGGCAGAGCAGAGAAGCCTCCGGCCCTCTCCTCGGCCAGCCTGCCTGCACCATCCAGGGCAGCGCTGGTGTTGGTGGTTTTCCCGACACTGAGGTCTAGTCCCAGCCCCGCCCAGAAACAAGACGGTTCCCGTGCTTGTTTCACATTAATGCTCATCTGAAGACGTACAGTGACTGTCCCCTCCTGGCATGTGGTGACTTCTGTCTGTCGTGTCTTCTGAGATGAGGCCATGTGGCCCCAGAAAGCAGCCCTTCACCGTGGGGTCGGGGGTGTCCGAGCTGCGAGAGCCTGACTGGTTCTGAAGGAGCCTCACCAGGAAGGCAGCCGTTGGAAAAACTGAGTCAGACCCGTCCCCAGGCCGTGGCGGGGACAGAGGAGAAGGAAGGGAGGCTGACTCCTTGCCACCAGCCTCGAGGGGCACCGCTGAGTGGAGCAGTGCTGGGTCCAGAGCCACAGAGACCTCATCTAGGCTCTGAGGCCCCAACCTGGTCCCAGCCCGGCTGCGCGCTCTCTCCTGCAGACACGCCTGTCAGTTGAATGCCTGAGTGCTGGGGACAGGCGTCCTGAGATTGGAAGGGTGAAGGGGTGCCTCCCCTTCCTGGCCTAACTAAGTGCACGCCAGTCTGACCCACACTGGATTTGGGGTGCTTTTAGGGGAAGGGTGGTCTGCAGTGCTGCTTTGTAGAATCCCTTCCCAGCTAGTAGGCGATTGCCTCAGACACAGAGCACAGTGTCATTTTAGGATTTGCCCATAACAAGTGGATCTTGTCTGTCTTGGCTGGTCCCCCCCGGGCCTTGGTGCCGTGTGTGGTGGTGGTGGTGTGGACGTTTGGGAAAGGAAGGCTCCTGTCGTGCCACGATTCCTGGCCTCTCCTTTTCTGGAACTGCTCCCTGGGTAAATTACTGTGATCACAGCTCCACTGTTAAACATGACTTCAAAACCCACTGTGCAAAATGCACTTACGTTCCACAGAGCTCACTTGTTCAGGGTCTCCCGGGTGCCCTTTGAGCACCGCCAGCTAAGAAGCAAAGTGGGCCTTCCTCGAGAGCCCGCCAGACTTCTCAAGGTCAGCCCTGTTGGCGAAGGTGCTTTACAGTTGAGGGAAGCTCCCAAACAATGAAAGTTGACCTTCCTTCGTTAGAAAAAAGGAGCCGATGAAAGAGCCCTCACCCCCGGCACTTCACCCTCAGTCCCTCGTGTGACCAGAATTACCTTTCAAAGAGGTCAAGGAGGGGCCGCGTTGGTTCGTTTTGAGTGGAGACAATGAACCCCGGATGGAGGAGAGCACTTTTTCTAGGGGTATGTTGAGGGGCCTGGGGGACGTCAGGGCTACGTGGGTGCAGAGAGGACTTTGTTTCTAAAATGTTACTCGTATTCCAAAGCACAGAAAGGGACCTCCATTTTCACCAACTGTACTTTCTGGCAGAACATTCCACCATGGATGGAGTGACAGCGCAGGGCGGGCTGTGGGCTCACTGGCTACTGCCTATGGCGCTGAGCCCTCCTCAGGCCCCCCATGCACCTCGTGCCGTCACAGCCTTGGCCTCGGGCCTGTGTGGCCCCGGGCCCCAGAGCTGGGCCTCCTGGCCTGGGGAGCCCCCCAGGGAGCAGAGAGATTGCTTCCATTTTCTCAGGTCACATCTTGTTTTGTGTATAGAGGAATTTGGGCCAAACTGAAATAACAGTTATGGAGTCCCCTGGGGCGGTGCAAGAAATGTTTAACAAAGACCTAGAAGAATTAAAGAACAAGCAAACAGAGACGAACAATACAATAACTGAAATGAAAACTACACTAGAAGGAATCAATAGCAGAATAACTGAGGCAGAAGAACGGATAAGTGACCTGGAAGACAGAATGGTGGAATTCACTGCTGCAGAACAGACTAAAGAAAAAAGAATGAAAAGAAATGAAGACAGCCTGAGAGACCTCTGGGACAACATTAAACGCAACAACATTCGCATATATTGTAGGGGTCCCAGAAGGAGAAGAGAGAGGGAAAGGACCAGAGAAAATACTTGAAGGGATTATAGTCGAAAACTTCCCTAACATGGGAAAGGAAATAGCCGCCCAAGTCCAGGAAGCGCAGCGAGTCCCATACAGGATAAACCCAAGGAGAAACACGCCGAGACACATAGTAATCAAATTGGCAAAAATTAAAGACAAAGAAAAATTATTGAAGGCAGCAAGGGGAAAATGACAAATAACATACAAGGGAACTCCCATAAGGTTAACAGCTGACTTCTCAGCAGAAACTCTACAAGTCATAAGGGAGTGGCATGATATACTTAAAGTGATGAAAGGAAAGAACCTAAAACCAAGATTACTCTACCTGGCAAGGATCTCATTCAGATTCAATGGAGAAATCAAAAGCTTTACAGACAAGCAAAAGCTAAGAGAATTCAGCACCACCAAACCAGCTCTACAACAAATGCTAAAGGAACTTCTCTAAGTGGGAAACACAAGAGAAGAAAAGGACCTACAAAAACAAACCTAAAACAATTAAGAAAATGGTCATAGGAACATACATATCAATAATTACCATAAACGTGAATGGATTAAATGCTCCAACCAAAAGACACAGGCTTGCTGAATGGATACAAAAACAAGACCCATATATATGCTGTCTACAAGAGACCTACTTCAGACATAGGGACACACACAGCCTGAAAGTGAGGGGATGGAAAAAGATATTCCATGAAAATGGAAATCAAAAGAAAGCTGGACTAGCTATACTCATATCAGGTAAAATAGACTTTAAAATAAAGAATGTTACAAGAGACAAGGAAGGACACTACATAATGATCAAGGGATCAATCCAAGAAGAAGATATAACAATTATAAATATATATGCACCCAACATAGGAGCACCTCAATACATAAGGCAACTGCTAACAGCTATAAAAGAGAAAATTGACAGTAACACAATAATAGTGGGGGACTTTAACACCTCACTTACACCAATGGACAGATCATCCAAAATGAAAATAAATAAGAAACACAAGCTTTAAATGACACAATAGACGAGATAGATTTAATTGATATTTATAGGACATTCCATCCCAAAACAGCAGATTACACTTTCTTCTCAAGTGCGCATGGAACATTCTCCAGGATAGATCACATCTTGGGTCACAAATCAAGCCTCAGTAAATTTAAGACAATTGAAATCACATCGAGCATCTTTTCTGACCACAACGCTATGAGATTAGAAATGAATTACAGGGGAAAAAACGTCAAAAACACAAACACACGGAGGCTAAACAATACTTTACTAAATAACCAAGAGATCACTGAAGAAATCAAAGAGGAAATAAAAAAATACCTAGAGACAAATGACAATGAAAACACAATGATCCAAAAACTATGGGATGCAGCAAAAGCAGTTCTAAGAGGGAAGTTTATAGCTATACAAGCCTACCTCAAGAAACAAGAAAAATCTCAAGTAAACAATCTAACCTTACACCTAAGGGAACTAGAGAAAGAAGAACAAACAAAACCCAAAGTTAGCAGAAGGAAAGAAATCATAAAGATCAGAGCAGAAATAAATGAAATAGAAACAAAGAAAACAACAGCAAAGATCAATGAAACTAAAAGCTGGTTCTATGAGAAGATAAACAAAATTCATAAACCTTTAGCCAGACTCATCAAGAAAAAGAGGGAGAGGACTCAAATCAATAAAATTAGAAATGAAAAAGGAGAAGTTACAAGAGACACCACAGAATACAAAGCATCCTAAGAGACTACTACAAGCAACTCTATGCAAATAAATTGGACAACCTGGAAGAAATGGACAAATTCTTAGAAAGATATAACCTTCCAAGACTGAACCAGGAAGAAACAGAAAATATGAAGAGACCAATCACAAGTAATGAAATTGAAACTGTGATTAAAAATCTTCCAACAAGGGGCTTCCCTGGTGGCGCAGTGGTTGAGAGTCCGCCTGCCGATGCAGGGGACACGGGTTCGTGCCCCGGTCCGGGAAGATCCCACATGCCGTGGAGCGGCTGGGCCTGTGAGCCATGGCCACTGAGCCTGCGCAACCGGAGCCTGTGCTTCGCAACGGGAGAGGCCACAACAGTGAGAGGCCCGCATGCCACACACACACACACAAAAAATCTTCCAACAAACAAAAGTCCAGGACCAGATGGATTCACAGGTGAATTCTATCAAACATTTAGAGAAGTGCTAACACCCATCCTTCTCAAACTCTTCCAAAATATTGCAGAGGAAGGAACAGTCCCAAACTCATTCTATGAGGCCACCATCACCCTGATACTAAAACCAGACAAAGATACTACAAAAAAAGAAAATTACAGACCAATATCACTGATGAATATAGATGCAAAAATCCTCAACAAAATACTAGCAAACAGAATCCAACAACACATTAAAAGGATCATACACCACGATCAAGTGGGATTTATCCCAGGGATGCAAAGATTCTTCAATATACACAAATCAATCAATGTGAGACACCATATTAACAAATTGGAGTATAAAAACCATATGATCATCTCAGTAGATGCAGAAAAAGCTTTTGACAAAATTCAGCACCGTTTATGATAAAAGCTCTCCAGAAAGCTTATACCTCAACATAATAAAGGCCATATACAACAAACCCACAGCAAACATCATTCTCAATGGTGAAAAACTGAAAGTGTTTCCTCTAAGATCAGGAACGAGACAAGGATGTCCACCCTCACCACTATTATTTAGCATAGTTTTGGAAGTCCTAGCCATGACAATCAGAGAAGAAAAAGAAATAAAAGGAGTACAAATTGGAAAAGAAGAAGTAAAACTGTCACTGTTTACGGATGACATGATACTATACACAGAGAATCCTAAAAATGCCGCCAGAAAACTACTAGAGCTAATCAATGAATTTGGTAAAGTTGCAGGATACAAAATTAATGCACAGAAGTCTCTTGCATTCCTATACACTAATGATGAAAAATCTGAAAGTGAAATCAAGAAAACACTCCCATTTACCATTGCAACAAAAAGAATAAAATATCTAGGAATAAACCTACCTAAGGAGACAGAAGACCTGTATGCAGAAAATTATAAGACACTGATGAAAGAAATTAAAGATGATACAAATAGATCGAGATATATACCATGTTCTTCAATTGGAATAATCAACATTGTGAAAATGACTCTACTACCCAAAGCAATCTACAGATTCAATGCAATCTCTAGCAAACTACCACTGGCATTTTTCACAGAACTAGAACAAAAAATTTCACAATTTGTATGGAAACACAAAAGACCCCGAATAGCCAAAGCAATCTTGAGAACGAAAAACGGAACTGGAGGAATCAGGCTCCCTGACTTCAGACTATACTACAAAGCTACAGTAATCAAGACAGTATGGTACTGGCACAAAAACAGAAAGATAGATCGATGGAACAGGATAGAAAGCCCAGAGATAAACCCATGCACATATGGTCACCTTCTCTTTGATAAAGGAGGCAGGAATGTACAGTGGAGAAAGGACAGCCTCTTCAGTAAGTGGTGCTGGGAAAACTGGACAGGTACATGTAAAAGTATGAGATTAGATCACTCCCTAACACCATACACAAAAATAAACTCAAAATGGATTAAAGACCTAAATGTAAGGCCAGAAACTATCAAACTGTTAGAGGAAAACATAGGCAGAACACTCTATGACATAAATCACAGCAAGATCCTTTTTGACCCACCTCCTAGAGAAATGGAAATAAAACAAAAATAAACAAATGGGACCTCATGAAACTTCAAAGCTCTTGCACAGCAAAGGAAACCATAAACAAGACCAAAAGACAACCCTCAGAATGGGAGAAAATATTTGCAAATGAAGCAACCGACAAAGGATTAATTTCCAAAATTTACAAGCAGCTCATGCAGCTCAATAACAAAAAAACAAACAACGCAATCCAAAAATGGGCAGAAGACCTACATAGACATTTCTCCAAAGAAGATATACAGACTGCCAACAAACACATGAAAGAATGCTCAACATCATTAATCATTAGGGAAATTCAAATCAAAACTACAATGAGATATCATCTCACACCAGTCAGAATGGACATCATCAAAAAATCTAGAAACAATAAATGCTGCAGAGGGTGTGGAGAAAAGGGAACACTCCTGCCCTGCTGGTGGGAATGTGAATTGGTACAGCCACTATGGAGAACAGTATGGAGGTTCCTTAAAAAACTACAAATAGAACTACCGTATGACCCAGCAATCCCACTGCTGGGCATATACCCTGAGAAAACCATAATTCAAAAAGAGTCGTGTACCAAAATGTTCATTGCAGCTCTATTTACAATAGCCCGGAGATGGAAACAACCTAAGTGCCCATCATTGGATGAATGGATAAAGAAGATGTGGCACATATATACAATGGAATATTATTACTCAGCCATAAAAAGAAACGAAATTGAGTTATTTGTAATGAGGTGGATAGAAGTAGAGTCTGCCATACCGAGTGAAGTAAGTCAGAAAGAGAAAGTCAAATACCGTATATATATGGAATTTAAGAAAAAAAAATGTCATGAACAACCTAGGGGTAAGACAGGATTAAAGACACAGACCTACTGGAGAACGGACTTGAGGATATGGGGAGGGGGAAGGGTGAGCTGTGACAAAGCGAGAGAGGAGCATGGACATATATACACTACCAAACATAAGGTAGATAGCTAGTGGGAAGCAGCCGCATAGCACAGGGATATCAGCTCGGTGCTTTGTGACAGCCTGGAGGGGTGGGATAGGGAGGGTGGGAGGGAGGGAGACGCAAGAGGGAGGAGATATGGGAACATATGTATATGTATAGCTGATTCACTTTGTTATAAAGCAGAAACTGACACACCATTGTAAAGCAATTATACCCCAATAAAGATGTTAAAAAAAAGAAAAGAAAGAAATTAAAGATGGTGTCAACAGATGGAGAGATATACCATTTTCTTGGATTGGAAGAATCAATATTGTGAAAATGACTATACTACCCAAAGCAATCTACAGATTCAATGCAATCCCTATCAAATTACCAATGGCATTTTTTACGGAACTAGAACAAATCATCTTAAAATTTGTATAGAGACACAAAAGACCCCGAATAGCCAAAGCAGTCTTGAGGGAAAAAAAGCAGAGCTGGAGGAATCAGACTCCCTGACTTCAGACTATACTACAAAGCTGCAGTAATCGAGGCAATATGGTACTGGCACAAAAACAGAAACATAAATCAATGGAACAAGATAGAAAGCCCAGAGATAAACCCACACACCTATGGTCAACTACTTTATGACAGAGGAGGCAAAGATATACAATGGAGAAAAGATAGTCTCTTCAATAAGTGGTGCTGGGAAAACTGAATAGCTAGCTACAGGTAAAAGAATGAAATTAGAACACTCCCTAACACCATACACAAAAATAAACTCAAAATGGATTCGAGACCAGACACTATCAAACTCTTAGAGGAAAACATAGGAAGAACACTCTTTGACGTAAATCACAGCAAGATCTTTTTTGATCCACCTCCTAGAGTAATGGAAATAAAAACAAAAATAAACAAATGGGACCTAATGAAACTTCAAAGCTTTTGCACAGCAAAGGAAACCATAAACAAGACGAAAAGACAACCCTCAGAACGGGAGAAAATATTTGCAAACGAATCAACGGACAAAGGATTAATCTCCAAAATATACAAACAACTCATGCCGCTCAATATTAAAGAAACAACCAACTCAATCCAAAAATGGGCAGAAGACCTAAATAGACATATATCCAAAGAAGACATACAGATGGCCAGGAAGCACATGAAAAGCTGCTCAACATCACTAATTATTAGAGAAATGCAAATCAAAACTACAATGAGGTATCACCTCAAACCAGTCAGAATGGCCATCATCAAAAAATCTACAAACAATAAATGCTGGAGAGGGTGTGGAGAAAAGGGAACTCTCTTGCACTGTTGGTGGGAATGTAAATTGATGCAGCCACTATGGAGAACAGTATGGAGATTCCTTAAAAAACTAAAAATAGAATTACCATATGATCCAGCAGTCCCACTACTGGGCATATACCCAGAGAAAACCATAATTCAAAAAGACACGTGCACCCCAGTGTTCACTGCAGCACTATTTACAATAGCCAGGTCATGGAAGCAACCTAAATGCCCATCGACAGATGAATGCATAAAGAAGTTGTGGTACATATATACAATGGAATATTACTCAGCCATAAAAAGGAACGAAATTGAGTCATTTGTTGAGACGTGGATGGATCTAGAGACTGTCATACAGAGTGAAGTAAGTCAGAAAGAGAAAAACAAACATCATATATTAACGCACATATGTGGAACCTAGTAAAATGGTACAGATGAACCGGTTTGCAGGGCAGAAGTTGAGACACAGATGTAGAGGACAAACGTATGGACACCAAGGGGGGAAAACCACGGTGGGGTGGGGATGGTGGTGTGCTGAATTGGACGATTGGGATTGACATGTATACACTGATATGTATAAAACCGATGACTAATAAGAACCTGCAGGGGCTTCCCTGGTGGCGCAGTTGTTAAGAATCCGCTTGCCAATGCAGGGGACAAGGGTTCAAGCCCTGGTCTGGGAAGTTCCCACACGCCGCGGAGCAACAAAGCCCTTGCGCCACAAACTACTGAGCCTGCACTCTAGAGCCCATGAGCCACAGCTACGGATGCCCACGTGCCTAGAGCCCATGCTCTGCAACAAGAGAAGCTACCGCAATGAGAAGCCCACGCACCACAATGAAGAGTACCCCCCGCTCACCACAACTAGAGAAAGCACACACGCAGCAAGGAAGACCCAACGCAGCCAAAAATAAATAAATAAAATAAATAAATAAAATTAATTAATTAATTTAAAAAAAATTTTTTTAAAAATAACCTGCAATATAAAAAAACAAACAAACAAACAAAAAACAACTAATACTAAACTTTCTTTGGGTTATTTATATGGAAATATGTTAATATAAATGTTTCAGACATTACATGAAGTTTCTAAAAATCTTATATGTTCTGATATAATGTTATAAGTCATAATTCTAGTTATTACTTTAAAATGTATATCTCAGAAATAACTAGAAAAAAATTTAAAATAAATAAATAAATTAGTAAAAATAAAAAAAGAAATACCAAAGTTACTTTGCTGATACCATGTTTTTCTTAAGGACATTCACTGCCCCAGCTCTCTGGAGCTTAAACGCTGAGCTGTTCTTAAAGTTTGCAACACTTGACAACGTGGCCTTGGGAAGAACAGTGTTTCATTATTCTGTTTTCTTTTCCAAGTCCCTGTCCTCTTTCTGAAATCTGCCCTGGAAGAGGCCCCGGGTGCTGGGGGAGTCGGTGGGGCACCTGCCAGCCCTCCTGGGTTGTGCCACTCCAGGCAGCTCGACCATGATTTAGAAACAGAGATGAGCTCACAGCCCTGCTCACTGCAGACGCTCCATCTAATTAAATTTAACTCTGGCAAACGCTGCTCACTTTCGAGTGCCAGACATTGTGCTAATAAAGTGCTTTTTACGGTTACCCCTCACTTGGGGGTTTGAGACAAGAGCTCTTGTTATCCCCGTTTTTCCGATCTGGAAACTGCTGATGGAGGGGTTTATTAAACTGCCCACGGCCGCAGGGCTGGTCCATGGTGGAGCCTGGCAGGGAGGCTGGACTCCAGGGCCAGAGCTCTCAGCCCCAAGCCCTGGTGCCTTCCCACCACCGACCAGGCTTGAACCACATGGCGTCCGCTGCGAGGGCCCGGGGGCGTCAGCCTCGGTGGGTGATGCTGGTGAGTGCAGTGCCACCCATCTTAGGCGCCCGCACTGGACCGCCAGAGCCGCCGCCGTTCCCCCTCCCCACCCCCCACGCCCCCGCAGTTGTGTGTGAAACTCCTGCCTTCATCAAGCAGCTTGAAACAGGGCTGAGGGTTCTCGCAGTCAGGGGTGTCCAGTCCAAGGAAGGCCCGGCTCTGCTCGCGTCACCCCCTCATCGGTCTCAGCCCAGGGGCCCCCTTTCCTGCTGAATTCGGACAGCCAGAGGCAGACAGTTCAGTCTCTGCTCCCAGCAGTTCTGTCCTCTGGTTACGTCAGATTTGCCTGCAAGAGCCCCTCAATGCCAATGCCGCCTACCACAGCGGCCAGTAGCCACACGTGGCTGTTTCCATTATAATTAAAAGTAAATAAAATGAAAATGCTGTTCCTTGGTCAGCAGGGCTGCGTTCCTTCTGGAGGCTCTAGGAGAGAATCGTGGTTTGCCTTTTCCAGCTTCTAGAGGCAACGTGCATTCGCTGGCTTGTGGCCCATCCTCCATCCTCAAAGCAGGCAGCCTCTCCCTGACCCTGCGTCTGTTGCCACGGCTCCTGGCTCTCCCGTCCTCTTGTGAGGACCACTGTGATGACCTGGGGCCCACCTGGTGATCCAGGCTAAGCTCCCACCTCAAAATCCTTAACCGCATCACACCTGTGAGGTCCCTCTGCGTGTGAGGTAACAGTTTCACAGGTTCTGGGATTAGGATATGGACATCTTTGGGGGCCCCCGTTCCACCTGCCACAGTAAATTCCAGCTGACACGGAGAGGCAGGTAGGGCTCCAGCCCACTTCTGCGCTCTGCCTTTTCCCTGCCCTGTGTCTTACCCTGTGAGCCCTGTGGACAGGACGCTGGCAGAAAACTCGGAAGGACAAGGGGCCCCTGAGCTCTTGGGGTTTCAAGGCAGCATGGAAAGAAGTGCCTCTCCCTCTGTCCCAAGCCTCCCAGCCGAGGACATGGCACCTGTGAGGTTTGGGGATTAGGGGTGAGCGTGGAGGCAGCAGGCTCGTCCCTGCCCCTCGTAGAGCATTTGCGCTGGAGCTGGCGTCCCCTTGAGCGCAGCTGAGTACCCGCCTCTCACGCAGGCTCACATGCTGGGGATGCTGAGCTGTGACCCAGGCCTTCTTCCCCTGTGGGCCGCCACGGAGGTGGTCGCACCTCAGTGTCAGATCCGCACAACTGCTAATGTCCTGGGGACCCAGGGAGGAGGGGCAGGGGTTCGTTGCCGTGTTCTTCACCAGCTGAAGAGCTGGAACTCCCTTGTGGAGACAGTCGCCCATGTTATTCGTTTGGGCAGCGTTAGAAGCAGCTTCTTGCCCAGTGTAGATGTGCCTGCTGCAGAAACAGAGAAAGGAAGGGAGGGCTTTGTTTTAAATGTCGCTGCTTATTATTACCTTGTTGGAACGATTCTTTTTTTCTTTTTAATATTTCCACTTTTAATTTATTAGGCTTATATTGACAAAGAAACCATAAGCTCATTATTTATTTATTTGTTTAATTTATTTACTTTTGGCTGCATTGGGTCTTCATTGCTGCGCGCAGGCCTTCTCTAGTTGCAGCCAGTGGGGGCTACTCTTCGTTGCGGTGCGTGGGCTTCTTCTCATTGCGGTGGCTTCTCCTGTTGCAGAGCACAGGCTCTAGGCGTGTTGGCTTCAGTAGTTGTGGCACACAGGCTCAGTAGTTGTGGCACGTGGGCTCAGTAGTTGTGGCACGCGGGCTCTAGAGTGCAGGCTCAGTAGTTGTGGTGCATGGGCTTAGTTGCTCTGCGGCATGTGGGATCTTCCCGGACCAGGGCTCAGACCCGTGTCCTCTGCCTTGGCAGGTGGATTCTTAACCACTGGGCCACCATGGAAGCCCTGGAACGATTCTTTTCACCCCCTGAAGACACAACAGGGAGTTCTGCGGGCAAACTCTCCCTTTGGGTTTGAGACGCCTTTCCCTGGAGGGCTGTTGCAGAAGGGCACTCAGACCCCACCAGAAATGACTGTCCTGGGCTTCTGTCCAGACAACCTAATATGTGGGAGTGACCTCCCCCGAGAGACGGCCACTCTTGCACCCATTTGCAGATGAGGAAACCGAGGCACAGCAGCTTCCTGGCTTGCCCCCTGCCCATGTTCAAACCCAGGCCTGTTGGACCCCAGAGCTCGAGGACCCCAAGGCTCCTCCCCAGGGCACAGTAGCCTGAGGGAACTGGGGGCCCCGGGGGGCTGCTCCTGGCTCAGAGAGCCTGCCTGTCGTGGAGACACTCATGGGGACTGTCTGGTTGTGTCAGGGCTAATCTGTCCCTGCTTCAGAGGCTCAGAGGAGAACTGGGTGGTCCCTTCCTGGCCTCCTTCCCTGGATCCGGAGTGGCCCCAACACCCCACCCCTGTCCAAGGTGGCACATGGCACCCAGTGCCACCAGGAGATGCTGTTTCTCCCCTTGAGCAGGTCACCCCACTTTTATATATATATATATATATATATATATATATATATATATATATGTATAAATTTATTTATTTATTTATTTTTGGCTGTGATGGGTCTTCGTTGCTGCACGCAGGCTTTCTCTAGTTGCAGTCAGCGGGAGCTACTCTTCATTGCAGCGCGCGGGGCTCCTCCTTGCGGTGGCTTCTTGTTGCAGAGTACGGGCTCTAGGCATGCGGGCTTCAGTAGTTGTGGCACGTGGGCTCAGTAGTTGTGGCTCGCGGGCTCTAGAGCGCAGGCTCAGTAGCTGTGGCTCACGGGCTTAGTGGCTCCGTGGCATGCGGGATCTTCCCAGACCAGGGCTTGAACCCTTGTCCCCTGCATTGGCAGGCGGATTCTTAACCACTGCACCACCAGGGAAGCCCCAGTCACCCCACTCTTAAATAAACTAGTCATCCTGTGGGCGGATGTGGATGTGTGACCTAGTGGAAAGTCCCCAGGCAGCGTCGCAGCATTTCGGAGCACGCAGTCAGGGCGGAACGCATCTCACCACCGCCCCTCGGAACGCCCTCGAGCACGTGGCAGGTGGTGCCCGCTCTGGCAGTTTCTGAGACAAAGGGAGCAGCAACCAAGCTGGACTCGGGCTGGGGTCGCCCCCTGCTCAGATGGGCCCCAGTGTCCCGGCTCTGACCTCTGTGCCTGGGGGAGGGTGGAAAGAGCCCGGCCTTGCTGGGCTGCTCGGGCTGAGGGCGGCCACGATGCTAGTTGAGGCGAAGTGTCTACAGAAGTGTCCCCGTCTGGCTGGAGTCTGCAGTGGCCCGCTGTCCACACAGGGCTACGTGTTGGTTCAGGCGTGATGGGGCGCCCGCTCTCGTGGGGCTCCCCGGCTGGGAGGGAGGCAAACATCAGACAGGCCATCAGATGGGTTGGATACCCTGAAGAAGAGGAGCTCTGTTCTAGAAAGAGAGCAACGGGGGGCGCCCGAGCTGCCGTGAGAGGGTGGACCGGGCTGGGCAATGGGGCAGGGGCGGCGTGGGGTCTGTGGGGTGGAGGTGTCTGTTCCCACAAAGCTGGGACCCATTGCGGGGGACCCTCCACCACTGTGGACTGGCCACTCTACACTCTTGGATGTTGGGGGAGCCTAGTGATGTTGCAGTGGGTGGTGGGAGCGGAGAGGCGCAGGAGGTGAGGGATTTGGTGGGAGCCTTCCCAGCATCTGGGAGCTGACGAACCGTGGACGTGGCTGGAGCTGCCCTGAGGTGCTTCTGACCACCCCATCCCCAGCGAATGACCACAGACCCCAGCGTGCACTTTCTGAGCCGAGGGTCAGGGAAGGGGAGGCCCTCAGCAGCACGGGGGTCTCTCCTTGTCAGTTTCAAATTAGGTCCCAGGCCCTCAATGACCTAGTCCGTCTTCCAACTTTCAAGCACCTTTCCGTGGTGGCCAGCCAGTGGTAAATAAAGCCTGTGGGCTGTGAGAATAAAGATGTCACCATCTCTGAGAGGTGAAGAGGCTGGTGTTTGGGCTATAATTGAAGTTTTCCCGACTTTTAAGAAGTGATCAGGGACCTCCCTGGTGGTCCAGTGGTTCAGAAACCACCTGCCAATGCAGGGGACAGAGGTTCGATCCCTGGTCTGGGAAGATTCCACCTGCTGTGGGGCAGCTAAGCCTGTGTGCCGCAACTGCTGAGCCCGTGTGCCACAACTACTGAAGCCCGCGCGCCTAGAGCCCGCGCTCCGCAACAAGAGAAGCCCCCGCTCACCGCAACAAGAGAAAGCCCGCGTGCAGCAACGAAGACCCAACGCAGCCAAAAAAATTTAAAAATTTAAAAAGGAAGCGATCACTGTGTCTCCTACCGTGAGTGACACTCAAGATGGCGTCCTCTTGTGTCTAATGCTCACAATCAACTCCTTTGTTGTTTGAAACCACTTTTGATTAGAAGTTTCTTCGGATTTCTACCCGAAATGAGACGTGATTAGCCACGTGGTTGGTGGCGGGGCTTGCACAGGAGACAAAGCAAGGGTGTGTTTCCATCTGTTTTTTTTTTTTTTTGCGGTACGCGGGCCTCTCACTGTTGTGGCCTCTCCTGTTGTGGAGCACAGGCTCCGGACGCGCAGGCTCAGCGGCCATGGCTCACGGGCCCAGCCGCTCCGCGGCATGTGGGATCTTCCTGGACCGGGGCACGAACCCGTGTCCCCTGCATCGGCAGGCGGACTGTCAACCACTGCGCCACCAGGGAAACCCTCCATTTGTTCTTTGAACAAACGGTCAGTGTTGCAATGCCCCGAATTCACTGCCCCCGCATCCCTGCCCGTTGGCCAGGGAGTTCTGGCGGGTTTCCTCTTGAGGGGGGGTCTTGTCCCTCCCTGCCTCTCGGCTCATGGGCCGCCAGTCTTCTGTCTGGTCGTGGGTGAGAGGGTGCTGGCTGGCACTGGGGCTGGCATGATGGGGACAGGCAGGGATGCCTGGGGACCCTCAGGGATGCCCACCTCCCCTTCCTGCTCCCCTGGAAGCGGCCCGTGTGGGCCGTGTGGGGGCTGTTCCCAGGGTGGGCCCAGGCGCTTTGCATGCCACGGATAACCGCTCCCGCTTCTGCCTGCCCACGCGCTCACCACCCTCACAGCCACCCGCTGCCCCAACTTGTCTGTCTTCCTGGTCTCTAAACGTCTTTTGTGGGGGCCCGTCTCCATGGAGCTGGGACATTGGGGTTCCCAGGGTGTTAAAAGGTCCCTGCAGTCAGTGCCGGTCAGGCCTGGCCAGGGATTTCCTTGAGCCCAGCCCAGAACCAGGCTGCATTTGGGATGGTCCTGACCACGTCAGTGGAAAGGATTAGTGCTGCGTCAGGGTCCAAAACAGCACTGCTGGCGGTAATGACCGCACTGCATGCCTCCTGCCACCAGGCAGGAGCCTCGGCACCTGGCTCGTTTCATGCCAGCCCCATGGTTACCCCGTGAGGCAACTTGTTTCTGTTTATACGAGCAAAGCTGGGCTCCATGAGATGAAGTCGAGGGACGGGAGGCCAAGGCCATTGGTAGTTGGGAGCCCGTGACCAGGAGGGCAGGGGCAGAAGGGATGCTCTAGGGTAGATGTTCAGGACTCAGGGGCATGGGGAGTGCAGAGAGGTTGGGGCAGGGTGGAGGGAGAGCGGGACCCCCAGGACAGTGTTACAGGAACGTGTGACTGTCTACAAGGGAAACTACTGGTGTGGAAGGTGGGGAGCACCTGGGGACTCTGACCATGGGCAGGGCCGCGGGGGTGTTGTCGGAGGGCAGATCCACAGCTCAGAGGAGAGTGCCGGTCCAGTGGGCGACACTGACCGGGAGGGGAGCCTGACGGGACAGACGCAGTCCCATCTGCACAGAGGATAGGAGGACGTGGGCTGAAGTACAGACAGTGGCTCCAGGGGGACTCAGGACCACGGTCAGCGTGGCAGCTTGGCCTGACGGTGCATGTGACGCTGCCCTCTGACCGGCATCGGGAACGCTGGAGCCAGGGAGCTGGGGGGTGGGGGGTGGGGCCGGGGAGGGTGGAGGAAGGTTCCTTAGCGGGGCTCAGAGCAACTTGGTGGGGCAGCTGTGTGGCCCCAGTGGCAGAAGTAAGGCCAAAGCATGGGCAGTGCAGATGTGTCCTTAACCTGCGGAGGGATCTGAAAGCAGGTGGGGGCTGGCCCTGAGGGGCGGGACTCACTGGAAGCATCCTTACAGCAGCCGCTGCCTCTCCCGGGGAATAGAGACCCACGCTTGGGTGGCCACCAAGATCCCTTCGGCTCTAAATGTTTCCGTAAGTGAAGGAAACGCCCCCTCACTAACTAGAAAGGTGAACACTCAGGGGGCCCCGATGTGCTGTCGTTGTGATGTCCTGGCAGTTAGCAGGATGGTCTGTGCTGTCTAACCAAGTGTCTTCCAGCATCCTCGGTACTGCTGATTTCTGCACCCTCCCTGCCCAGCCCGACCCGGCCGCCTGGCCGCCCTGGGTCGAGGCTTCCCTAACCCGCTGTCTGTGCTCCGCAGGCTGTGTCATCACCATCTCTGGGCGCGTGACCTTCACCAGCAATAAGTCCATGGAGATCGAGGTCTTGGTGGATTCCGACCCCGTGGTGGACAATTCCCAGAAGCGCTACCGGGCCGCCAGTGCCTTCTTCACCTATGTGTCCCTGAGCCAGGAGGGCAAGTCTCTGCCTGTGCCCCAGCTCGTGGTGAGTGGCCCCTCCGGCCCGTGTGTCCCTGGGGGCAGCTGCCCCCGCTGCTGGGCCAGCCCCCTCGGTGCTTGCTGGGCTCCCAGGAGAAACCGAGCTACATGAATCCATTCTGGGCAGCTGGGTCCGCTCAGCTCCTGAGGGGCCAGCGACCTTGGCTGCGGGGCAGGTCAAACGTGAGGCCCCGTCCCCACGGACTGTGGGGGAGGGACTGGGCAGACAAGGTGAGAGGCGCCCCTTACGAGCTCCTTGCCATGGGATAAGCACGCCGCCTTGCTGGTCCTGGCACCTTGTACGAGCGCTAGAGTGGGGGTGAGGACCCTCCCAGGGTGGGCTCTCGAGGAGGCCCTGGCCTGCGTGTCCTGCATCATGGGGCCAAGCTAGAGCCCTGCACCTCGGGGCTGGGCGTCTGGGCCTCGTGGCCTTTCCCTGCCCTGGCTCCCCAGCCAGGCTCTGCCCTGGGTGTGCAGAGAGCAGTGGCAGGTTGGCGGCCGCCACCAGGAGCAGAGCTGGGGGCTCTGGCCCAGGCGTGGATCCTGGCAGGTCTCAGCCACCAGCAGGGTTTGCTTGGCTGCCGTCCTGGGCTCCACAACCCAAGAGGCTGCTACTGGAGCTGCGGGGGCGGGGGCGGTGGGGGGGCACAGGTGAGTCACTAGCATTTTTTAATTTGGAAAAGAGAAGGTTGGATTCACTGAACATGTAAGGGTTTCCCTCCCTCTCGCCCCCGGCCCCCTCCTCAGCTCTCGGCGCCCGCGGGCCCCCAGCGCTCAAGGCCACAATCCCCGGAGACTTCCGGGGCTCACACCCGCCGCACGCCAGACCCGCATCCACGGTCTGGCCTCGTCCCTGCCCTGCCTTTCTCCAAAGCACCAGCGCCCCGGCTTGTGGGAGCTGCTCATTTGCCGGTTGTCCCTCCCCCACTGGACTGAGCTTCACGAACTGGAACACATGTGCTCCTAGCGGCTCACTGAGGCTGGAACAGTCTTGGCACTTAGTGGGTGCGGTTGGGAAAATGCATGAATCCTGCTGTGTGCAAGGCCTGAGGCCAATCCCAGGAGGAGAGACAGGCGGCGTGGACGCTCGGGGGAGCCGGGGGAGCGCGCTGGGCCGGTGGCCTCCACCTGGGGTGGACGTGAAGTGGTGCCTGGGGAGTGGGCAGGAGCCCCCAGGAAGGCCAGTGGGGCAGGGGGCCGTGCTGGGCGGTCGTGGGAGCTGTAATCCCAACACCTTGGCGCGTGCTAGCTGTCGGGGAGCCTGGGAGTCGGGGAGCCTGAGGCGGCCAGCGTCAAGGCGGGGCGCGGGGAGGGCAGGGTGGCGAGGAGGCCCAGCTCAGAGGCACTGGGCGACTGTGTGTTGGATGCAGGAATGAACGAGTGAATGAATGAACGATGCCTCCAGATTCCCCTTGAGGCTGATGACAGCTATATGAGCCTCACACATTCCTTAGCTATGCCGGTCGGGGTAAGTGCCCCCGCCTGGGGGGCGGCCCTGTGCCCGCCGGTTCTGAGTCCTCTGCCTGCTTCTCTCGGCCACCCTCAGCCCAGCAAGGCTGAGGCACTTGGGGAAGGTCACACAGCCGGTCCGCGGGAGCCTGGGTGCAGAGGAAAGCCTCCGTTCAGGCTGCTCCTGGTTTGTCTTGAGCCAGTCTGTCACTAGGGGGCCAGGAGGAAGCCAGAACCCTGGGCGGTGGTTGAGATGCGGGTGCAGGTGCGGAGCCGAGAAGCCTGGGGAGGGGCCGGGGGTTAGGGTCTCGAGCACCTGACGCTTATGTGGAAGCAACTGGCAGGCGACTCAGGCCCCCCGCCAGCCTCCCAGGGCCCCTGCAGCATCTGCTCCCATGCAGCTCCTGTGCCTCCTGGCAAAGAGCACGTACTGGAAGCCTCCATAAGGATAAACATACTGCGCTTCGGAGCACTTCCTCATCCAGGCGGGCGCGAGGCCCCTGCTCGCTCGCCTGGCCTGCCGCCACGGAGGTGCTAACCCCCCAGCCGGAGATGCTAACCCCCAGCCCCGCTCCTCTCTGGGGCCTCGCAGGCCCACAGGGGCAGCGCCTAGGTTTGGTGGGGGAGCCGTCTGGCCTCGTCAAGGCCCCTGCCGTGGCCAGAGGAGCCTCAGCTGCCCTCTGGGCCCTTTCCTGTCCCTCCCCCGTCCTCTGCGGGCCACCCCCCACTCGCTCTTCGCTGGCATTGGGTCCCCACGCTGGGGCTCCAGTGAGTCGGGTGGGGGGCGTGGGGGGAGGCTGCACAGGGCAGGGTTGGTGAACCTGGCCTTAAAGGATGGGGGTCTCCACCGTGTGGAAGGAAGGAAAGGGGAGCCAGGGTGGGCACCGTCCTCAGGCAGGCTCTGCACCGTCACCTCCCCACGTACCACCCCAGGCTGCTGGGGAGGGGTGGAGGGTCCGGCAGCCTCGGCCTCTCCCTCCCGAGTCCCCAGCGCTGTAGCCCCCGGCCTCGCGTCCCTCCTCCTCCCCACCTTCCACCTCTGCGCCCCCAGGAGGGGCCCTGGGCCACGAGGACCGGGCTGCCATCCCGCCCTCCATCCTGACGGCTCAGCAGGGTGGCTTCCAGCCGCCTCAGCCCCTCGGCTGACACACGCGCGTCCCCCCGACCTCTGTCCACGGCCTGACCTCCTCCTGCCTTGACCTTCGCAACCACGTGTCCCTGGGTCTCAGACCCCTTCCTCTGGGAACCTTGCCTGCTCCTCTTGGCCCCCAGATGCAGGCTCGCCCCGCTTCTCCCCCAGACCCTTGTTCCATCTCTCTCCATATTGCCACAGGGCCCCTGGGGGACATCTCCCTCCTGGATGCTGAAGTCCCGCCCCACACAGGCGAGCCCTTGACCTCTGTCCCCCCCCCCGCCCTGCCTGCCCAGCCTCCAGGCTCCAGCAGGGTGGCCAGATCCAAGAACACTCCTCTCCCTGGCGCCTCCTTGAGGGGGCCTCTGCTGAGTGTGCAGATGGCCACCCCATGGCCCCGAAACGCGGGGCTCTGACGGATCCCAGCCTGCACCCTGCCCTCCTTGGGCGGTTGGGGCCGCGCCCCGGGCCTCCTTGCTTCACTCTCCCACATGGGCTGCCTCTCCACAGGGTCTCAGCAGGCGTTTCAAACGTAACATTCCGAACTGAACCGTTGTCTCCCAGCCGCCTCCCCCCAAAACTCCCACTCCTCCTGGTGGATTCCCTCCCGGTGAGCCTGGGAACCGGGCTGGCCCCTCCCTCCCGCTCAGCCCCAAGCTGTATGCCCTCCCCCATTCCTGCTGCCCTCACCCTGACTCTGTGGGGCATCCCGGCAAGTTTTTCAGAACAGAATTGCGTTGGCTGCCTCTCCCGCCTGAACTGCTCAGCAGCTCAGCGGCTCCTCGCTGCCCTGGGCACGGGGTCCAGCCAGGCCGGCCACCTCTGTTCCTCAAACCCCAAACTCAGTCCCGCCTCAGGGCCTTTGCACTTGCTGTTCCTCTGCCTGGACACCTTCCCTCAGATGGTCGCGACAGCAGCTCCTTCCACCGTTTCTCAGATATTTCCTCCTTTGATGACCTTCCCTCCCCTCTCTGGATAAAGCCTTACTCCCCACGCCCACCCCATCACCCAGAGACTCTTTGCCGTTGCCTGGAAACCGGCCTGGAGTTGGTGGGAGAGAGAGCAAAAGGAACTGAGAGGGCTGGGGGCCGAGCTGGCCTCTTGTAGCGGGAGAGGAGGGGTAGGGACACACCCAAGGCCCCCCAGCTGCTAGAGGGCAGGCCCGGCCCAGGACAGCCTTCTGGCTGTCTGAGCCCTTTCCTCTACCGTCAGCTGAGGGAGAGTGGGGCCTGCGGGACACCCCAAATGGCCCTGAGACCAAGGATAGCCAAGGAGTCGGGACTGTCTTCATTTTGAAAAGGCTCCCACAGAGTACATGCAGGTGGACAGGGTGTCCCGGCAAGGTCTGCATTCTGGCCGTAGCCGGCTGTAGTGTGCGCCCGCCCGGGAGCCCAGGAGCTGCCTCGGGCCTGATTGGAGCGCTCTATGGCTACCCCCTCTGCCCTGCCCGCACCCCAGAGCTCAGGCTGCTGGGGAGACCAGTGCCGCAGCCAGGGTGGAGGGGCAGCAGTCCGGGCTCAGGGAGGAGAGCCTCTGGCCCCGGGCTCCAGTCTGCATGGAGAGCCCTTTGTGGAGGAGCCCATGACCTTCCCAGAGCTGGGACACTCTCATGGTGCCGGGCTGGTCTGTGAACCCTGGGGGCTGTCTGTGCCCTTTCCAGAAACATAGGGACCTGGGGGTCGGGGGGTCGGTGCAGGAGGGGCTGTAGGGGGTTAGGGGAAAGTCACCTGCTTGAATGAAGGGAAAGGGAGGGTAACCGAATTCCCAGGTCTGAGGGGCCGGTGGTTGTCAGTGGCCACATCTTCCCACTGGCCGGCTGCATGTCGATCCAGGCTATTGTTGCTAATTAAAGATGGGCTTTGATTCTTCACTGGGGTGTCCTGGGGCCCACCGATGTGGATAAAAATAGCCCCCCACCCCGTGCTCAAAGGGGGTGGGGCAGACTCCCTAGCCTCCAGCCCAGCCTCTGGGGCGCTCACTTGGGAACCACCGACACCACAGTTGTCTGCCTCTCAGCCCACGTGTGCCCGCGTCGGGGCTCAGCCCTCCCCACCCCTGCTGTCAGCACTTATCCTCCTGTCTATTTTTAGCTCCCATCCCCAGGGCCCGGCTGACACGGAAGGCAGCGTGGCTGTCGGAGTTCTTCTTGATGAATATTTTATGCTGGGGAGGGCCTACTGCACCGCGCCCGCCCGGCAGCTGTCGGCACTGCCAGGCTGCTTATTAGAGGAGGCAAGCGCGGGACGTGGAACCAGCCAGGCCCAGGCTCTGCCTCCTTCTAAACGCCTCCCTGTGGCTGTGCCCTCTGACCTCGGGGGTGGCAGACAGACCCACACCACCTTCCAGCTCTGGAGAGGTGGTACGGAGGGACGTGGGGGAACGCCCCGAGGTGGCTTGCTGGGACCCGGCCCCAGATTGGCCCCAGCACCTCCCAGCACCTCCCATGGGCGACTTTCCAGCCCGGGTGTGGGAAGCCTTTTCAGTCTCCAGAAGCGTGAGAACCCGATGGACAGACTGTGTTGAAGCCAGAGCAAGCCCGTCCTGGGCGCAAGGCCGGCCTCCGTTCTCTCTGGTTCACATGTGGGCGCTGCAGCCCCCGAGGCCCCAGGAGACTCGCGTGCGGGAGAGGTCGCGCCCTCGACAAGGGAGAAGCCTGGGCTCCATCGCAAGCACGCAGGCGATGTGGGTTTTGAGAGAGCACGTTCACAGCTGCTTCTGTGGGTCATTTGGAATAGGAATGCTTTCCCCAGCGAGCCGGGCGGCATGGCCACGGCACATGGAGGCAGCGGAGCAGGGTCTTTCCGAAGCCGGTTTGCTTGGCTCCCAGAAAACCCAAACCACAGAGCGGCCTGCAGCGCGGGGGTCTTGGCAGCTGCTTGTAGACCCTCGCCTCCCAGTCCACACGGACAGCTGGCGTGCAGAGGACAGGGGCCTGGACCCTGGGGCCTCTGTCGTCAGCCACTGAAGTGACAAGTCGGGATGAAAGCGGCGGCACTGAGGAGATCGGGGAGGCAGCCGGCCTTCCCTCTCGCAGCCGGTGGAGCTCCGCCAAGAACACGGCAAAACGTGTGCTTCTGCACTTTCCCAGCTGTGAGTACTTCCTCTGTGCATCACACCCGGACCTCAGGGAACCCTCGAGGGTCAGGCGCCACCAGGTTTCCTGAGCGCCCACTCGCTGGGGCCAGGTGCCCGCCGAGGCCATTCTCTGTCTACTGGGAGCCGGCAGGGTGGATGCCCCCGGTGCCCACAGCAGCGATGGTCCCAGGGGAGGCAGCTGAGCGTTCACGAGATGCCGACCCGCCTCCCTGGTGGGTGTCAGGGTGGGTTGTCCGAGCCCACATACAGGCCACAGTGACAGTGATGGGCAGGGACTCGCCCAGAGTCCAGCGGCCGGCCCTGACGTGGAGTCGACCTGGAGCAGACCCTGAGCCCCTTGGCCACGGCAGCCCCTTCTGGTCTCTGAGCCTCCGTTTCCCCACTGGAGCCACCCCAGGCCGGCAGGTCCTCTGTGGTCTCGGCACCATCTCCGTGATCTAACCAGAGAGCTCCTCGCTGCTTTGCACCGAAGAGGAAGCACGGGGCCAAGGCTTCCGGCAGTGGGCAGCTCCTCGATCCTAGGACCCGAGCCTGGAGTGAAGGGGCAGCCACCACCTCCCTGCAACCATGGCCAGGCCTGCTCTCTACAGCCTGATATGGTGAAAGGAACATACATCCCACCCCCAGGGAAGGGAAGAGGGCCCTCACGTGGGGCTTGTTCTGGGCTGGGGGCCCCAGGTGGCCCTATGGCTTGGGGAGACACCTCTGTCCCAGACATTCGGTGTGCTGGAATGATTTCTACTTGCTCCCTGATTTAAGAAGCTCAGACTGGAGCACAGCAGGACTGACTCGTCTGTTCCAGGAAGGGTCCGGGGAGCCGCGTCAGTGCGGGAGGCTGTGCCCTTGCTGCCCGTCCACGGGAGCGAGTCGGGGACTAGAATATGCGTGAAGCTTCTGGACCCCATGTCCTCTCTCTCCCCCTTGGCTTTGGATGCTTAGCAGGGAGTCTGCCTTGTCACGGGGAAATGCCAGAATCTTGAAGCTGCTCCTGTCCCCTGAATGGGTGGCATTTGGGAACTTGTAGTGGCCTGTGAGTCCCACCTGCCCCTGGAACCAGGGGTGTGGGTACCACAGGGGGTGTGGATGAGAGGGTGCGGCCCCCGTCGCCTGGCTCTCACCTCTGCTCTGCCATGAGCCCAGACTCTTCCTCTGGCCTTCTTAACCCGTCCAGTCTTCACGTCTCCTGAAGATGCCGTGGCCCTGACGGCTCTGGGCCGGCCTCTTTGTGGAGCAGTAGGGCTCTGGAGAACGCTCAACTCAAGTTCAACAGTCAGCTCTCCAGAAGAGGGCCCAGTGCACCGATGACACGCTTTTTCTCGTTAAAACCTTGGTAGGTTCTACCTCTGGAACATCAGCTTCTTGTTGCTTCAGTGCTGTGTCTCCAAATCCAGGTGACCCCAGCTGTTGTGATTTCTATAGAAGGTGAAGGCCCGAGGCCGGCTCTCAGGGGCACTGTTAGGCCTGACCCCAGATGGTGCCGGAAACACGGCTGCAGGAAAAGAGGCCTGTGGGCAGAGGGTGCAGCGGAAAGAGGAGAATCCCAGCTAGAGTCGGGACAGCCTTGATTCACGGTGGCCCCCCGGAAGGTGACTTCGAAGCTGGGGAGAGGACTGTGAAGGTCATTGGGCCCAGGCAAGGGCCACGGCCACAGGACCTGAGAGGGTCTTTCAGGAGGGTGAGCTCATGCCTGGTGTATCCTGGGGTGGACCACAGGGCCGCCCCACCATGTGAGAACCGTGGCTTCTTGGCAGCCTCGTGCTTTCTCTGTGAGGTGGCGTGGAGTCCCCTGGCAAAGGCCTGCCAGGGACAGGGACACTTCTGAACCCCGTGCTCAAAGATGCAAGGAAGAAACAGACCCCGGAACCCCGCAGTGGGAGGAAGCACACAGAAGGATCTCCCCGCTCACGTGCAGACACAGAATGAGAGAACGGCATGCCGGCCCCGCCAGCAGGAGAGGAGAAGCTTCATCGGGGGCGGGAGGGGGTTGTCCACCCCTAGGTGTGCCGGACGCCCCACCTTGTGCCTCTGTCACCAGCGCAGGCCCCTGCTGAGCCCCTGGGTGCTCTGAGCCTTCTGGAGCTGCTTGGGGACGGAGGTTACCTGAACGTGTCCATCGAGCAGACTCTCTAACACACGTCACACTGATGTGGCCTTCTCGCTGCAGTCTCCGTTGGTTTGCTCGTTCACTCAGCAGACGCCTTCTGGGCCCCGCCGTGTCTCAGGCCCTGTGCTGGCCTCAGACAGACGGCAGGGAAGACGCCGACACGAGTGAGCACACTCAGGGCCAGAGGCTTGCAGTGAGGACGCTGCCCCTGGCCGGGGCCCAGCCCGTCGGAAGGGCTCAGAAAAAGGCGGTGAGGACATTATAGCTGTCGTCTGGTGGGGACAGCCGTGTCCACAGAGCTGGTACGGGGGCCAGTGCTGTGAGCAGGGCCTGTGTCCCCTCTCCCGGCGGAGACTGGTACCCGTCGCTGCCCTTTCCCAGGCAGCGCCCGAGCTCCCTGCCTCTTCCGTAGCCTCCTCTTGGCCCTTCCGCAGGGGAATTTCGTGACCGCACACGAGGGCAGTGATTTCAGGGGCTGAGCTGGTGCTGTGGGGTGAGGGGAGCCCCTGGCAAGGGTGTCTACGACTCCCCATGGCGGTCCCATCATTGGAGGCTTGGGGCTGCGTGTGCTGGCGGCGGTGGCGGTGAGACCCAGCCTGCGGCCGCTGGGAGCTAAACCCCCGGACGGCGGCTTCCCGGGTGCCCAGCCCAGCACCCCTGGGGTCGGGGTCTGCAGGTGGAACTGCACTTGGGGGACACAGCTGCCTGCGGGGCTGGGGACTCCTGGACACCACCATGCATAGAGCCCCTCGCCATGCCACACCGAAGGGCCCCAGTAGTTGGAGGATGCCTTAATTGCCTTCATGATTGTCCCACAATCCCTCTCGTCTCCTGTTATGAAGACCGGAGAGGCTGTGCCGCACGGCTTCCTAATTAAGAAGGTCTGCCGTCCCTCAGGCTCACAGGAAGTTGTTATATCACCACTGGGAACCCTCTTCGCACCAGACGTTCGTTAATTACAAAAAGGACAAGCTCTTGATTTTACTGAGGGTGGAACTTAGTCACTCACCCTCCTGCCAAGTTCCAACGTGTGTTCTGGGAGCACAGAAAATGCAAAATGGAAAACATTTGGTTTGCACTGACGGGAGCCCGGAAGACAGCGTTGGCAGGAAGCGCGGTGGGAGGAGAGGGGGAGAGGGGGAGAAGATGCACATCGGAGGCCCGGGGGCCCGGAGCCAGCGGGCGGGCGGGAGCCAGCGGGGTGCCCGGAGCACAGAGGGGCCGGCCCTGGGACCCTCCCCTCACCCCCACGTCCCTGGGGCTGTGTGACGTTCCACAGGCCCAGCTGCCTTAAGGTGACCCCCAGGGCCATTCGCCCTCCTCCCAGCGCAGTGGCTATGGGTCGGCAGACAGGAGTGCAGTTGGTCTCTAAGGCCATTCGTGATGACAGTAGTTCACGAGCGTGCACGTGCGCGTGCACACACACGCGGTGTGACTGCCATGCGCGGAGAGCAGCCCGCACTGGCACTGCAGGAAACCCTTTGCCACGTCACCTCCTTGAGAACCCCATTTTACAGGTGGGAGGACCTGGCCCTGGGGAGGCGGGCAGCGTCTCTTGAGGCCACACAGCAGGTCCCTGTGACCCCCACAGGGGGACCACATCCTCACCACCCCTCCGCTGTCCCTTCCACCAGGCAGGTAAACAGGGGTCACCACGCCTCGAGCGGCCTGTGGGCCCCTTTGCTGTCACCTCTCCTTTTTCATACCCACAGGGGGCCACTTGGGGGGGGTCGTGAGCCCTCCTCCCTGCCAACAGCTTCAGGCACTTGAGGGAAAATGTGATTTCCCATGGAGGAGCTTTGTCCTTCTCCCCTTCTCCCCGTCACCTCCAGCCCCCATTAAAAACAGCAACAGCCAACAACTTAAGTATTTATTTACTTTGCCGGATGGAGGGAGACGGGCTGCGAGGAGGTGAGGAGGCGGCGCTGGGCCGTGGGCGGGGCCGCGTGCCGGGAGCCATCTGTCTCTTTCTATCAGCTCCGTGCCCAGCAGGGAAGTGGTGGACCCTCTTAGTCACTTGGCCAGGAGAGCTGTTTATCAGAGCTCGTGGCCCTGGGGAGGCTGAGTGTCCACCAGCCAGCAGGGCAGGGCGCCCACCTCCACAGAGAGCAGAGAGGCTGCTCTGCTCACCTCTGGCTCTGTTTCCCCCTAGGGTGGCGGCCAGGGCCTGTCTTCTTAAACGTGTGCCCTCGCTGGGCACCTTCCAGGGCAGGCCAGTGAGGAGGGCTGTCAGCATTTGGGGTAGCAGCACCGAATCCTCAGAGCCTGGAACGTGCAGCCCAGGCCGCCGTCCCCAGAGGCGAGAAGAGGGATGAGCCCTCGTCTGGCTCCTTCCCCCCCAGGCCTGGCAAATGGCTTGGCCACGCTCTCCAGCTGGCCAGCTGCCTGTACATCCATCATCAGGCGGCGTGAGGTCTGTCCGAGGGCAGCTCCTGGCTGATGAGTTAGCTGCAGAATACTGAACGTCAGAGACTCAGGGCAGCAGCTCTGAGGCCCGGGGCTGGGCGCGGGCCCCTCCCTCCACTGAGCAGAGACTAGAATGTACCCTGTCTTGTACCTGCACCTTGGCCTCGGCCCCTCCTCAGGTCATGCTTTGAGAGAAGAATTCATAGCCTTTGGTGCACCCGTTCTGGACACGTGGTGGCCCGTTGGCTGCTGAGGGGGCGAGTAGCTGCAGTCATCTAGGGGGACCCCGTAGAGGGCTGGGCTCGTCACAGCTGCACATCGGGGCCTGGTGGGACAAGGGGAAGCAGACGAGGCGCCCACCCTGTGTGGGCACGACCCGGAAGTGGACACCCTGCCCGCTGCCCCAGAACCGGCCCTGATGAGGACCCAGCGTGGTCCTCCCCTGGCTTCTGGATGCTCTGCTACCCCCAGACATTCACCCCTCACTCCCAGACCTTATGACCTAGAGAGGGCATTCCTCGTGAGTGTGCGGAGAGCATGGGGGTCGTGGCCCCAAATGTGATGGAAGGGCCGGCATTTTTGTTCGTGTGTGTGGAGATGCGGAGGACGCTCGGGCAGCTGCATGTGGCCCGCTGGCATTCACAGGACCTGGCAGAAGGGGAAGGCGCAGCGCCCGTCTGCTCTTCGCCTCTAGTGCCCAGGCAGCTCCTCGGGGAGGCGCCTGGCTCCAAGGCTGGGACAGGAACGCACCCCTGCCCCGGCTTGTCCCCTCCCGGATGGAGAAGAGCCAGGGGGGCTGGGCCGCTGCAGGCCCAGGGGGCTCCAGGCTCATTCTGGAGGGTCGCCAGGGTGACACGGGAGGGCCACTGCGTGCCCTGCTGCCCACCGACAGGCCCGCCCCGAGAGCCCGTCAGCACAGGCTGGTCTGGAGGGCAGCGGCAGCTCAAACCGAGGCTCTGCCACTTAGCGGCTGTCGCTGGCTCAGCCTCAGCCTCTGCCCCGCGTCCTCATTGGTGGGAGGGGAGGGTGACAGCTCTGGACCCCTCCTGGGTTGTTACACAGACTCTCGTGGGCTGGGTGGTGCCCGCACGCCTTCCCAGGAACCCTCCCCAGGACCTGGCCCTCGAGACCACCTCGCTCTGCTCTCCTTTGTCTTTGGTCCCTGCCATTGTCGCGTTCCTAGTGCTGCGTCGGCTTGCTCTTTTCCCGTGTGTGGTCAGCTAGCGGGTCAGCTCCCCAGGGCAGGGTCCCGCAGGGGGTGGTCTGTGTACTCGCGGGGAGTGCACGCATCCAGGCCCGGGCGCCGCGGCAGGACGAGTGCATGGTTTAATTCAGTGCGCATCACCCCGGCCCTGGTGCCCCTCCCTCATGTACCCGGATTTGGTGGGGCACCGCCCCGCTGAACCTTCCCTTTGACTTTCTGTAAACTAGGATGGCACTTGTACCTCTGGGGTGCTTTTCAGATATAATTACACGCCGTACAGTTCCCCTGCTTAAAATGTACAATCTGGGCTTCCCTGGTGGCGCAGTGGTTAAGAATCCGCCTGCCAATGCAGGGGACACGGGTTCGAGCCCTGGTCCGGGAAGATCCCACATGCCGCAGAGCAACTAAGCCCCATGAGCTGTAACTACTGAGGCCCACGTGCCTAGAGCCTGTGCTCTGCAACAAGAGAAGCCACCGCAATGCGAAGTCTGCGCACCTCAACAAAGAGTAGCCCCCGCTCACCACAGCTAGAGAAAGCCCGCGCACGGCAGCAAGACCCAATGCAGCCACTAATTAATTGATTATTTTTTTTAAAAAAGGAGGGACTTCCCTGGTGGCGCAGTGGTTAAGGATCCGCCTGCCAATGCAGGGGACACGGGTCCGAGCCCTGGTCTGGGAAGATCCCACATGACGCGGAGCAACTAGGCCCGTGCGCCACAAATACTGAGCCTGCGCTCTAGAGCCTGTGAGCCACAACTGCTGAACCCCACAAGCCGCAACTACTGAAGCCCGCACTCCTAGAGCCCGTACTCCACAACAAGAGAAGCTGCTGCAATGAGAAGCCCACGCGCCGCAACGAGGAGTGGCCCGCCTCGCCACAACTAGCGAAAGCCCGCACGCAGCAATGAAGACCCAACGTGGCCAAAAATGAATACACAAATAAATTATTTAAAAAGAAAAAGCAAGAAAGAAATGCTTGCATTTCTTTAAAAAAAAACCAAAAGACACAGCACACCACCGGTCTTCATCCCTCCCCCAACCCCTGGCCACCACTAATCTGTGTTCTCTGTCGAGTTGCCTGTTCTGGACGTTTGTGTAACTGGGGTCACACGTGAGGTGGGCCTTTGTGCCCGGCTTCTTTCTCCCGGGGCTGTCGGCCAGCTCTGAGGGCGTGCCACAAGCTGACCTCAGGAGAGGGTGGGCCGTGCTTCCCATTCGGCCACCCCCAAGATGGGAGTAAGGTTCCTTAGGAAAAGGGGTCCCTGGCTGAATCATTGCGGGACAGCCCTGATTAAACACCATTAAACAGGTTTATTTGACTCCAAGATTTTGACCTGTGTGCATCATTAGCTGGGAGAGGCTAATCAGCGGTCAGGTTTCCAGACCCGTTTGGCCACAAATCATCAAGAAGGCTTCATCTCCCTTTTGGAGCTGGGAGACAGAGACCCGGGATGCAGGAGGCCACAGAGCCCGCACTCCTGCTGCAAGTTTGCAGGCAGTGGTGTCAACGCAAACTGAACGGTGGTGTGCGTCCTTGAGGGAAAGAACCCAAGTGCGCAGTGTGGGCGGCCCCAAGGGGTCAATGGCTAGGTGCCCACAGAGGGTGGGCTGCTCCCCGGGCATCTCCCGGGCCCAGCAGCCCTTCCTCAGTCCCAGTGCCAGCACCCCCCACCCAGGCCCTGGCCTCACGTGGGCCATCCTTGCCTGACAGATGGGACGCCAGCTCCTCACGCCAGCAGCTGCACGGGGCCGTTTGCCACCCTCCCTGGGTCCCCTCCCTGCTCCCTGGAGCCCCAGGAGCACTTTGGCTGATGACCTTGGCACTTAGGGACCCAGTTCTCACCCGAATCCCACATCTGCTGGTTTCCAAGACCACTGATGGGCTGGAGAAACAGGAAGCCCGTCTCGCGAGGCAGGCCGTGGCTCCAGGGGGCTCTGCAGAGGGCCTGGTAGCCGCCCCCTCTTGGTCCTGCTGCCTTACCCAGGCCAAGCTCACACTCTCTTGCTTCTGAGAAATCGTTTTCTTTCTAATAAGCCCTTGCCTTCTTTCCCCTGCCCCCGAGATGGCAACTCCACCAGCTAGAAGGAGGGCCTGCTCCAGAGCCCCAGCAGAGAGGGGCGGGTTTCTAGAGCTGGCAGGAACCTTGGGACGTGGTCCAGACCCCCCACTGCCCTCCTCCAGCTCTCCTCTCAGCCAGCCCCACCGGGCCCCGACTCCCCGGTCCCCAGCTCTGGGACCCCATAGGCACTGATGGGGTCGTCTGTGAGGCAGGCAGGAAGCCCGGCTACACCCCTTCTCCCACTAAGGAAGGGCTGTGCCTTCGGGCTGCAGGTGGATGGGAGCCACAGGTCTCCTCAGCCATGCCAAGCAAATTCCATATAGGGGAGGGGGAGGAAAAAGCCCCCACTGTTCTAGCCTGGTGGCCTTGACCTTGCATTCTTGGCCGCATTGGCTGTCCCCCGTTTGGAACAGGGATGGAGATGGGGAGGAGCCAGGGTCCTGCTACCCAAAGTGCTCTGCGGGCAGCAGCATCGCATCACCTGGACCCGTGTTTGAAACGGGTCTCAGGACTTCCCTGGTGGCGCAGTGGTTAAGAATCCACCTGCCAGTGCAGGGGACACAGGTTCGAGCCCTGGTCCGGGAAGATCCCACACGCCGCAGAGCAACTAAGCCCGTGCGCCACAACTACGGAGCCTGCGCTCTAGAGCCTGCAAGCCACAACTACTGAGCCCATGTGCCACAACTGCTGAAGCCTGCGTGCCTGGAGCCCATGCTCCGCAACGAGAAGCCACCGCGATGAGAAGCCTGCGCACCCCAACAAAGAGAAGCCCCCGCTCGCCGCAACTAGAGAAAGCCTGCGCGCAACGAAGACCCAATGCAGCCAAAATAAATAAATTTATGAAAAAGAAAAAAAAAAAAAGAAACAGGTCTCAGCCTCTGACCCCTAGACCCACCAGGTCAGAATCCACATTTACAAGATCCTCAAGTGATTCGTGTGTACGTGAACATTTGAGAGGCCCCGAGCTAGCACATTCTGCCTGGATGTGTGCAGAAACCTTGGGCTGGGCCCAGCAGGATGTGGACTTGTGTTCGTGGGGTGCCTTGGGCAGCAGGGGCTGGAGGACTCGGGGGTCTTGCCCGCTTAGAACTGCCTGCTGAAACTGAGATAGAACAGTTTATCTCCCTGTGCTATTTCAAGTCAAATTGAGTAGCCTCAAATTTTATTTTTAAAAAGTTAGCCAGAGGTGAAACCAGAGCAGGCCTCCAATAAAGTGTCTTGGAAAAGCCACCATTTTCCATGTTTGCCCCGAGACTCTTCAGACAGGAACCGGAACCACTATAAGGACCACGATCCTAGTGCTTCAGATACCCGAACTTTCTACTGGCTCTGAGCCGCAAGGTTTGACAGTTTACACCTGGTGACATTTAGAGAACAATTGCTGAGAAGGCTGAAGGGGAGGAAGTATTCGGTATGACCTGACATTCCATCCTCAGGCTGATCGTTCTCTCTTTTGCCAATATACCATTTGTCTGTAAAACCCTTGGGCCAAAAATAGCTGCTAGGGCTTGGTGTCATTGTGGATGAAGGGCAACTGCCCCATTTCTTTGGCTTTCAGACACCTTCAAAGTGTCGCAAGGCAGTGTCGTCCCAGAGGAATTCGCACAGCTCTTTAAGCCCGAATCGCTGGCCCTGGGGGGCGGGAGATGGAGCCTTGGGAAGTGACCCCCTGATGCTGCCGCAGTGGACCTCTCTGGCCAGGGCCACACCACTTAGCGGCCAGGCCAGGCCACTCTCAAGAGTGAGAGGGGGCACCGTTCGCCATCCTGCTGGGTCGGCAGGCACAAGCCGGGACTGCCCTGGGCAAGACCCAGCCCTTGGCCAAGTCCCCTGGTCACTCGGGGACCTGGCTTCTTAGGTTGCTCAGAGGAAGGAAGCAGCAGAGAAGAGGTGAAGAGGACACCAGGTGCCACTTCCTAGGTGTCTGTGCTGGCCAGGACTCGCTGCCCACAGTGTGGTCGCTCGCTCCTGGTAAGGTGGCCTTCTCAAGGTCACCCAGCCAGCACGGTGCTTGTCCCCACTTCCCTTCGGGGCAGAGGCGGACAGCAGCTGGCGCTCCCTGGGAGTGGCGCAAACGTGGGGGATCCCCCTCTTCCTTGCCCTGGCTCGGCTCTGCTTTAGGCCTCCCCTCCCGCGCTTCATCATCAACTGCATTTTCAGCTGAAGTTCATTACCAAAATGGCGCTGGGCTCAGGATTCGGCCTGCTGTGGAAGGTGACACGGGGAGGGATGCTCGCTGTGGGCTGTCAGGAAGATGGGGCCTGGGCGGGCTTCTCTGTGCCCTCGGGGAGGGCCGGGGCGGGGCAGGGCCCAGGCTCCGCTGCAGTCACAGGTTCTCTAACCTGCCTGCTTCTCTGTGTGTGGTCCACAGCCCGAGACTGAGGACGAGAAGAAGCGCTTTGAGGAAGGCAAAGGGCGGTACCTGCAGATGAAGGCAAAACGACAGGGTCAAGCGGAGCCTCAGCCCTAGACGCCCCCTCCTACCGCTGGGGCCTGGAGCAGCCCCCAGCGTCTCATCATTTAGAAGTTACCCCTTGGCCAAAACCCCAGTTCACGTTGACAGCTGGTGTTGTGTGAAGTATTCGTCTCGCAGTGTTAACCTGTGTTCACCTCTCCTGGAAACCTATACACCAAAGCTTTATTTATATCATCCCCGTGTAAGTGCTCCACAGTATTGTCCCGACGCCCCAGGGCGTTCCCTGGAAGCCCTGGGGGATGCTGGGGCGCGCGCTGTACGGTATGGAAAGCCCAGCATCGCTAATAAAGCTGCTGTTTGGCTGGACCTTGGTCTGGGTGGTTGCTTGTCCTGGGCGGCTGCTCTCCCCGGGGTGTTGGGGGCTGTAGGCTCCCACGGGTCCCCCCCTTCCTCAGGGCCACCCCCCCCAGTGCCTGTACCTGCACGTACCCCAGAACCTTGGGCACAGCGGCGCCCACTTGTGTTTGCCCGACAGCTTGCTGGACAGAGAGAGAGCACCCCTTCCTCCCTTCCCACCCTTCAACCCCCTCCTGGGCCCTGGTTCCGTGTCCTGGCTCTGAGGCCCCAACCAGTGTCCCACTGGCCTTCCTGTCCATGGGGGCTGGGGTGCTTTTGTGAGGACTCAGGCAAGGAGCTGGGCAGAAAGAGCCGGGCTCAGCCAGACCAGACCACAGCTCAGCATGCGGCAGGCCTGCCCTGGGCCTGGCCTCTGCTCCCTGGAGGCAGCTGAGACACCTCGGAGCAAGAGGCAGGGATCCTGCTGGAGGGAGCCTCCCCAGCTGGTGCCAGGGCCCCTGTGCCCGATGTGGGAACCCCCAGCCACTCGGGCAGGGGCATTACTGGGAAGGCTCGTGGGGTGGGGGTCCGAGGGGCAGTGTGTGTGTGTGTGTGTGTGTGTGTGTGTGTGCGCGTGCACACGTGTGCACGTGTGTCGGCATCCCTGTCTCTGCACACGTGTGTGCGCACATGTGAAGTGTGAGGCTGTGTGTGTGCACCTGGTCCAGCAGCCTCAGGGCAGATACGCGGCCAAGGCCACTCCAGCCCCCCCGCCCCCCCGCCCCAGCCCCCGCTGAGAAGGGCCCCTGCACCAAGCACTGGCAGTCACCATCGCCTAGGGGAACGCTCCTGACCCAGGCTGGTCCCCGAAGCCTAGGGATGAAACTGGCCACCAACAACTACGGCCTCACGCAGGGCTCCCTCGGGCCCCGACAGAGAGAACATGGCTCCAGATGTGCAGAAACGCCTGCCAGGACCTCCGGAATCCGTCTCGGGCCCCAGTCCTGGCTGACGGGGTTATTTCCTGCCTGGGAGCAGTGGGGGGGAACAGACCACAGGAGGCCACGGCAGCCCCACCCTGCCCCCCGGCCCCCTGGAGGCTGCCTCAGCCTCCCCAGCTCCACCCACACCCTGTGCCAACTTCCTGAAGGCTATAGGCGGTGCCCTGGGCAGGGAGTGGTGCGGAGGCGAGCCGGCCCCAAAGTGCCTGGGCCCTGGGGCTCCCCACGGTGGCCATCGGAAGCTAATCTCCCACCTGCCCCCAGAGCCAGCTAAGCCAGGGGCAGGGGCACTAGTACAGGCGGCCGTGGTGAGCTGGGCTCGCTCGTGGAGGTGCACTTGGGGCCACAGGCGTGGGGCAGGCTGCCTTCTGCCAGCTGGGCAGCGGCCTGGCCCATGCTCTGGATGGCTGGATTGCCTGTTTGCCTTAGAAATGCCACACTTGACTACCAGCTACCCTGTGTCAGCCTCCTACTGCTGATGCCCTATTTACAACCAGGGTCACATGGGCAGGGAGCTGGCCTGTCCACGGAGAGCTCATCAGGGGCCCTGACCACCCAGAAGCCACACACAGGGAGCGCATGGCCCAGGACTCGCCATTCTCCAGCTCTGCTTCATTGTGGAACCTTTGCTATACAAACACTTTGACTTTTGTCTGAGACTGATCCTGGGGACTTCCCTGGCAGTCTAGTGGTTAAGACTCCACGCTTCCAATGCAGTGGGTGCGGGTTTGATCCCTGGTCGGGGAACTAAGATCCCACGTGCCGTGCAGTGCGGTCAAAAAAAAAAAAAAAAAAAACACCTGATCCCAAGACTCACTCTGGGCCCCCTAAAAGCTGCTTCTAACTCCCCAGCTGTTTCGGGGGTGTGGAGGAGATGGTGTAGGTGGGCACAGAAGCCAGGCAGCACTGGCTGCATTTTGTTGAGTCCAGTCCCGAGCAGATGCCCGCCTTCCTCCAGACACAGGGCTGGGCACTCGTGGGTGCTCCCGGTTGTGGGGCAGGACAGTGCCCTGCGGGGCAGCCCAGAGTGACTCCAGAGGCCTTTCGTCCGGGGTGTGTGTGGTCCCTGGCTTTCTAGAAGAGGCAGGCAGGATCCTCTGACTGGATGGGATGCCAGAGGCCACGCTCTCTTGTGACTTGGGTCTCCAGAGAACCCCATCAAGGGGACTAATGGGTTTCCCCACCTAGCCTAGAGGTGACGACAGCCTGTGCCCTGCTAGGAGTGCTAAGTGGAGGGCAAGCTCCTGAGGGAGGGAAGAGAGAGGGCCAGGGGTGTCAGGTCGCAGGTCCTGGCCTCTCCCAGCTGCCTGGTCGTGGTCTCAGCTTCACAGAGAACACTTCGGAGCCCATGGGGGGAGGGACAACCACCCAGCAGGCAGCCCAGTGGTCCATTCACTTGGTTCCCGCGGTGGAACCCCCGCCCCCCCAAAGGCCCGAGGGTAAGTCTGAATCCTTAGCTGACCCAACCTCACCTCTTCCTGCCCTGGCTCCCCCCCATAAACGACTCCCCAATTTCTAGAGGCCACCAGTCCTCAGGGCCCCCAAGTCCTCCTTACGCCCCGCCCCTATAGTTCACCTTAGATGTGACTTCCTTCAGGAAGGCCTCACTGAGCCCCCCACCGCCGGCCCTAAGTCCCCACTGTCCATTCCTGCCCCAGGCCCCCCTGGCCTAGGTCTTCCCCAGGAGGCTCGCAGCCAGCGTCGGGAGTATGGACAGACCCGAGTCGGCAGCGAGAGGCCCAAGCTTGATCCAGGCGTCGCGAGAGGCGCCGCCCTCCCTAGGGGTCTTCGGCCGGGAGGCGCGGATGCGGAGGGCGCGCCCCCGCGGGTACGAGACAAACGCGCGGCAGACACACAGACACACGCGGCGGGCCGCGTCTCCGAGGGGAGGGGCTGGGCGGTCCGAGAGGCGGTGTGGAGACGCCCTCGGAGGCCGGCGCCCTGCTCCGCCCCCCGCCCCCGGCCGCCCGGGCGCAGCCAGCCGAGCGGCGGGATCGGAGCGCGGCGGCGGCGGCGGCGCGAAGGGAGGAGAGAGGGAGGGAGGGAGAGAGAGAGGGACGGAGGGAGGGAGGGGCGGAGGGGCCGAGCCGAGCCGAGCGGAACGCGCAGGCCACGGGCGGCCGCCGCCAGGATGCCCCGGCCCGCTGGCCGCTCCGCCGCCGGCCACCCACGCGGTCCCCGGCGGCCCGCGCTCGGCTCGGGGGCGCGGGAGCCGCAGCCGGAGCCGGAGGCGGGAGCAGCGAGCTGGAGCCCCGGGCGCCCGAATGCAGGGTGAGCGCCGCCGCCCTAGCCCGGGGGCGGCAGGGCAGGGGACCCCTGGCGGGAGGACTTTGGGCAGGGAGGGGCTGTCCGTGGTTGGTCGGTCACGGGGTCTGTCCGATGGCCGCGGGCTCCGCTTAAGGCTGCGCACCCCTCCCCCCAACTTGGGGACCTTCGGGGTAACTTCCCCGGGGTCCGCCCCTTCTTCTGAGCCTGGCAGCGCCGCCCCGGGGGGCTTGCTTTCAGGGGGCGGGGATGGCCGCTCTGGGGGTCCTGGGCCCACCCCTGCCCAGCGTAACTCGGGAGGCGTCCGGGACAGCAGTCCCGTCAGCGTTCGGCTCGCGGCCGACGCTCGGACGCGCCCTCGGGGCTGGGCAGAGCTGGGGGCCCCGCTGGGGCAGGACCGCGCGCCTGGCCGGGCGGGGGATCGGAGGACAGAGGAGCGGAGACCGCGAGGGTGCAGGGCGGGCGTGGCGGAGATGTGGAGGCTACTCGTCGAGAGCTCCGCCCTGGGCGGCGGCCGAGCGGGGCCCTGCGGGACTGATGGGTAGCAGCGCCGGCGGAGAGCAGCCTGGGGGCGGCAGCCTGAGCCCGGGAATCCTTTCAAGTTCTGGGTTCTCTTTGTTGCGCAATAGAGCCCGGGGGCCGTGGGGCCTCATTGGCCCGGGGCCGCGACGTCACGCCGGAGCCCCGCCCGCAGACCCTGCGGAGAGAGTCCGGTGGGTCCCAGGTCCGCCACACCTGCAGCCTGCACTGCGGTGTCCTGGGGGGGGCGCGGGGGGTGGCAGGGAGCGTCTCCGGGATCCAGGTGGAGCGGGAAGCCCAGTCCTGAAATGCTGCGGAGCCTGAGTGGGCTGCGGGAGAAACTTCCCAATAGGGGGCGGTAACACCCCTGGAGTGTTGGGGCCTGGACCCTAGTGTCCCCTGCTCCCTGTGATTGAGAATGAACAGAAGGTGTCACCAGCCTGGAAGAAGGGGGTCTCCTTGTTTCCGCAGAGCCAGCCCCCTCTCACTCTGCATTTGGAGACCTTGCTCTCCACCCCACCCCGGTGACACTCCTCCCCCATCGCAGGACCACCACGCTCAGGAGTCCATAAAGCCGCCTCCATACTTCCTCCCTGTGCTGCACTGGGCTCTGAGCCTCAGTGTTCCCATCTGCATTGTGGGGACAGTAGGACCCATCTTGCAGGGGCAGGAGGCCCAGAAAGACAACCTCAGCTCAAGGAACAAAAAAATGCCAAGTTTCTGAGCATTTTAATGTTTCAGACATCAGGATTTTGATGTCAGGCGAGTGGAGTTTGGATCCTGGCTCGGGAACCTAAGAGCTTGGTTACCTCCCCTTAACCATCTGTAAAATGGGAACGATGGCAGTCCTTCAGACAAGATCACTGGGGGTGCGAACTGAGGGGAGTGTGCCTGTTCGAAGGAGGATTGCCTCCTCCCTCTACTTGTAGGGCACATTCTCCTGCCCACACAGACCTAGGGCCTTTCCCTGCAGTGAGACACTGCTCGGCTAGACTCAGGGAAGAACCGGCACCAGGAAGGGTTGTACCAGTGGCAGCCTGTGGCACCTTCCCTACCACTCTGGACCAGCAATCAACAGGTGGGCAGTGTGGGCTGGGCCAGGCGCAGGGTCACAAGAGTCAGACAGCCTGCCTGCTTGGGCTTCTGAGGGAAGGCCTCCCAATCTGACGGCCAAGGCGGCGCGATGCAAGTAGAAATAGATGGCAGCCCACCACGTGCATGCCAAATCCGGTTTTCTATTTGATAATGTAAGCCTCTGCCCGCTCTGGACCCCTGGTGGGCTGCCAGACACCCCACCTGGCTGTGTGTAGCCTCATTACCCTCCAAGCTGGGCTGTCCCAGGTTCTGGCTGGGGTGACTGTGCGTCTGCCTGCAGGTCTAAGGCTCGTGCACACCTCTGAGCTCAGTGTCTTGAAGAGACAGCGTAGCTCAGTGAGCAGGGAGGTCTTTGGTACAGACATCTACGTGGCAAGCACTTATTGAGCACTTACTGTGTGCCTGGCTCCATTCTAAGCGCGTTCCCTGGCATAGCTTACCGGCTACCCACACACTTCTCGAGGCAGATAGGGACTATCATGTCTACGTACAGATGAGAAAACTGAGGCCCAGCTGAGTCACGTGACTGGCTGGGGAGCTAAAGCTGGAGTCTAACAGCTCTTCACCCCACACCGAGTGGCCTCTGTATGCTGAAGTCAAGGAGGCTTGCTGGACAGCAGAACGGCTGGTGGAGGGTTCAGCAGGGCCACCTCACCCCCCACGCTGGGTCTGGGGTGGGGAAGGGGCGGCAGCTTTGCGAGCAGAAGCCTAACGTTTGGGAAGGAAGTTCCCTGGCCCCAGAAGTCCCCCAGCCCCCGCTAAAAGGCCCTTAGTGGGCACTGGTGTGGTCCAGATTAGACTCCTCCTGTGGGTCAGGGGCCTGGACAGGCCCACTGCAGGGGCACAGAGATGAATGACACCCATCAGGACTCAAGAGATCCTTCGGTGTCCGTGGGGCTCAGGCCACACCCTGCACGAGACAAGCAGGGGAGCCTGGCAGCAGGCTGGGAGGTGTCACTTCCCCTGTCCTGAGCGCCAGGGGCCTGCAATGGCCTGTCCACCCCAAGCTGGAGACAGTCCCTGAAGGATCACGTGGCTGTGTCTGGTTCAGTGGTGCCCATAAGTGTTGGGGGCAACAAATTTGCAGCCAATGAGATTACACAGGCTAGAGGGTGAGAAGGCCCAAGTGTAGGCAGCGTACATAGTAGACCTGCACTGAGCACTGCACTTGTCCCCCACGCCACCTGCTCCAGGCTGTGGCCAGAGGGGCCTGCTGTGGGGTGCCTCACGTCAGAGGGACCGGCCAGTGCTCTGCGCAGGGACGCACCGAGCTGGGAAGCTGGGGGACTCACCGCCAGGCCCACTGGCAGGATGGGGCGGCTCCCCAACACGTGCCTCCTGCCCCGCGTCCTAGGTCCCTGGTTCCTACCTATCCACAGGCTGTCCTCGGGGGCAGGTTCTGGTCCCTGGACCAGCTACTGTCCCATGCTGCCTGCGGCATCCCAAGCAGCCGGGCCCGCCCCAGGCACTAGAGATGCGGCGTCTGTCCACCCCAGCCTCCCCCTGGAGGAAGCCTCATCGTCCCCGTTTCAGAGTAGGACGTGGGTGCAGGGACTTTGCTGGGGCCACATGGCTAGTACACTAGAGCTTAGTGTACCCCCCAGCCCGGGGTAGTGCCAGGGCCTGCCAGGCGTGCACGGCCACGGAAGGCCTGCTGGGGGCTGACCTGGGTAAAGCAGGCCGCCCTTTCCCAAGGTGGGCACGAGAGTGGCCCCCAGAGCATCCCTTCCTTACAGGGGAGGTTCAGGGCACTCATCCTCCAGGCATGTCCTCATTGGCCAAAGGAAGTGGGACCAATGAAAGTGAGGGCCCCCAGCATGCACTGGGGGTGCCTCGCGTGGGCTGCGTGAGGATTTGGGGAGTTTGATGGTGAGAGGGCTGGTTCTGGGACAGGACCAGGTACACACGCAGCACAGCGCCCACCTGGGCCCGGCCTGGCGGCTTCCCTGAGGATGCAGGCAGCCTGGAAGGAAGCCTAGGTGCCGCACCTTGACCAGGAGTAGGTGGAGGTGAGGGGATGTGCACTTATTGAGCACCCCTGTATACACCCCCTGGGAGCCAGGAGGTTCCATAGAGGGCAGAGGAGGGCGAAGCGGCCCAGCCCAAGCCAGGACCAGACAGGCAATGGAGCATGAGGGGACCCCCTCTATCTCGCACTCCCAAGAGCCCCAGGAGCTTCACTGCCAGAGCCCAAGGGAGAGTCCCTGAGAGCTCTTTGGCTCCCCCCAAACCCACTGCAGATGCTCACGGTCCCTGGTGTCCCCAGGCCGCCACGTGTGAGGGCTGCTGCTCGGAGCTGAGGCCTGGCTTGAGGAGGATGTCCCAGCCGCCGGCCAGCTCCCATCTGCACCATGAGTGATGAGCGGCGGCTGCCTGGCAGCGCGGTGGGCTGGCTGGCCTGCGGAGGCCTCTCCCTGCTGGCCAACGCGTGGGGCATCCTCAGCGTGGGGGCCAAGCAGAAGAAGTGGAAGCCCCTGGAGTTCCTGCTGTGCATGCTCGCGGCCACCCACATGCTCAACGTGGCCGTGCCCATCGCCACCTACGCTGTGGTGCAGCTGCGGCGCCAGCGCCCCGACTACGAATGGAACGAGGGCCTCTGCAAGGTCTTCGTCTCCACCTTCTACACCCTCACCCTGGCCACCTGCTTCTCCGTCACCTCCCTCTCCTACCACCGCATGTGGATGGTCCGCTGGCCCGTCAACTACCGGTGAGTTCCTGGGCGTGTGCGCCTGAACATCTGGTGTCCTTGGAGAGGGGGACGTGGGTGCCTGAGCGCGCAGGTACCCTCGGTGTGGGGACAGGGTCCCTGTGCGGTGTGCCGCACCCATGCTGTGCTGGGGTTGCAGGGACGAGCGCGTGTAGGTGTACGTGGGTGCGTACAGTGTCCAGTGCAGAAGGGGTCGGTGAGAAGGACACGTGACGATGTGCTGACTGCGGGGCTGGGGCAGTTGAGGACCCTCTGCCGGTCCCCAGGGGCCTCTGGAGAGACCCTTTGAGTGACGCCAGGTCCCTCTGTCCTGCCCCCGCCCCATGCCAGGCTAAGCAACGCCAAGAAGCAGGCGGTGCACACGGTCATGGGCATCTGGATGGTGTCCTTCATCCTGTCGGCACTGCCTGCCGTCGGCTGGCACGACACGAGCGAGCGCTTCTACACCCACGGCTGCCACTTCATCGTGGCTGAGATTGGCCTGGGCTTCGGCGTCTGCTTCCTGCTGCTGGTGGGCGGCAGCGTGGCCATGGGCGTGGTCTGCACGGCCATCGCCCTCTTCCAGACGCTGGCGGTGCAGGTGGGGCGCCGGGCCGACCGCCACGCCTTCACCGTGCCCACCATCGTGGTGGAGGACGCACAGGGCAAGCGCCGCTCCTCCATCGACGGCTCCGAGCCCGCCAGGACCTCGCTGCAGATCACCGGCCTGGTGGCCACCATCGTCGTCATATACGACTGCCTCATGGGCTTCCCTGTGCTGGTGGGTGAGCCTGGCGGGGGGACGTGGGCTCTGGGACAGCCCTGGGGCTGGGCGTGCTCCAGGCGTTAGGTGGTTGAATCCTCACACCCGATCTTTTCAGGAGGCATCATCATCATCCCCATTTTACAGAGGTGGAAACTGAACTTCAGAGAGGTCAAATGACCGCCTAAAGTCAGGGCGTCCATGGTGGGATCTGAACCCACGTCAGGTGGCTGCAGAGACCAGGGTCTTTTGTCGCACGGCAGGGGACTTTCCTGACCTGAGTGAGACCCATTTGATGCAGAGGGTATGGAAGGTGGGGTGACATGCCACAGGCTTTCTGGTGGGTCCAGGTCCCAGGCTGGACAGAGGAGGGATTTAGTGTGGCAGAACTGGCTTTGATCCTGAATCGGGAGGCAGGGAAGGCCTTGAATATGTGCTGGGGAGTTGGACTTGATCCCAGGAGCTGAGGAAGGTCAAGGTGAGGGCTGGTCTGAAGACCCTGCCAGCAAGGGTCCAAGGTCCCCCGAGGCTGCCTGGGGTCCTGTCTGTGAGGCTATGCCCCAGGCCTAGCCCAAGAATGACGTCTGGACTCAAAGACAAGCCCTCCCACTGATAGGGCTCCAGCCCTGCCCCTGAAGGCTATGGAGCTGGACAGGGAAGGGTCTAGGGGCAAGGACCAGATAGAGGCTTCATCCTAGCAGCTGGGCAGGGAGTCATCGCAGGACCCAAGCTCCAGAAGGTGACAGGTGGTGTGGCAGCCTCATAGTCAGGGGTGACCTTCTGCCCCACCCTCAGTGGGCCAGGTACCCCCCAGGTAGAGTCCTGCTGTGTGCATTGGGGCCTGGTGTCCCCAGTCCTTTGATGATAGAGGGAAGATGTGTGTGTGAAATTGCAGAGCCAGACGGGAACAGCAGTGGGGGAAGGGCCCCCCAGCTTCTCTTCAGGGCCGTTTGTGGAACCCACTCCATGCTGCCGGCCTGGTACGGTGTCTGGAATCTTTACCTCACCCTGTGGGGTGTTCTTGGCCCATTTCACAGATGAGGAAACTGAGCCCCAGAGAGGTTTAGCATCTTTCTGAGGGTCACACAGCTCGCATGGAAGAACCAACATGATGTCTGCATCATGCCCACTTCTGCTCTGAAAGAGGAATAGTTATGTCACTCAGTGGGGGAATGAACTCTCCTGGGAGCAGAGGAATGAGGCGTCCCTAGGCGGTGACCCAAAGGCCACCTGGTTGGATCCTCTGACCCCCAGAAACTACTTTGATTCTAGACCTCTGGGGTCTGAGGTCTAGACCCTCAGAGTAGGGGCAGGGCCAAGGAGGCCACTAGCCATGGAGCAGCGGGGATGGTAGAAAGGTCCCTGAACTGGGAGACTCGAGACCTGGCTCTCAAAAAGGGGCTGGTAATCCACGCCTTCTCCTCCTTGGGCGGTCACGGGTGAAATGAGGGAGGCCGTGCCCAGTGCTACCTGCTGCACTGTGAAGGGCTCTGCACACATGGGGCTGTGACTGTTCATCTTGACACCAGCGGCTGTCGGTGGGCAGGGACTTCTCCCCTCACACTCTGTCTCTTTCCTGCCCAAAACCCCAGGGCTTTGTCCGTCTCCCCCTCCCCCTCTGTCTCCCCCTCCCCCGCCTCCGGCAGGTGGGCAGTCAGACCTGCCCCACAGGTGGGAGAACTGAGGCCGGGAAGGGAAGCTGGGTGATGGGGGTCCTGCCGGGTGCCAGGCCCAGCCCTGTGCCCACAGGTGGTGAGCTTCAGCAGCCTGTGGGCTGACGCCTCGGCGCCCTGGATGGCACTGTGTGTGCTCTGGTGCTCAGTGACCCAGGCCCTGCTGCTGCCCGTATTCCTCTGGGCCTGCGACCGCTACCGCGCTGACCTCAAGGCTGTCTGGGAGAAGTGCATGGCCCTCATGGCCAACGACGAGGACTCGGGTGACGGTGAGGACGGTCTGAGCATGCCCCCCAGGGAGAGTGGCGCCTGGGTGAGGTCACTGGGGGTCCGCGGGATAACAGCTGTCAGAGCCCCCTTGTTCTACCCCAAAGGTTCTTAAACCCCGCAAGGACTCAAGCCTGGTGTCACACGGGGCCTTCCCCTGTATGGCTTGGCCGCCCCAGGGTTCCAGTTGATCAGACGTTCTGTTAACAGAGTGGCTGTGGACTGCATGCAGCCTGATTGTGTTTCTTGGAGCTTCCAACCTTAGGGGTCCTGGCGAACTGCCCCGGGGCTCCTGTAGACCGGTCCTGTCTCCCTGCCAGCAGCAATAATGTGACCCTGGGCTGAGCCCTTGCCACCTGGCAGGCAGTGTCCGCTCCTTGTGTCTGTTTAGTTCTCACCCCCATAGAGGAGGAAACTGGCTCAGGGTCTGTGACTTCCCCAGGCCCTCAACTAAAAGGTGGCAGAGTCAGGATCTGAATAGAGGACCCCGCCCTTCTCCTTTTCTGTTAACCAGCCCACCAGCACTGCGTGTCTCTGGGGGTCCCTGGGACCCATTCCTGGATGCCCCCAAGTTTCCACGGCCCTAAGCTTCTGCCCCGCCCTGCAGAAACCAGCCTGGAAGGTGGCATCCCCCCAGACCTAGTGTTGGACCGCTCCCTGGACTACAGCTATGGGGGTGACTTTGTGGCCCTGGACAGGACGGCCAAGTATGAGCTCTCTGCCCTGGAGGGGGACCTGCCCCAGTTCTACCCTCTGCGGCCCTTGCAGGAGGACAAGATGCAGTACCTGCAGGTAGGGACAGCCAGGGCTGGAGATGCAAATATGCCTCTCCAAGGCCTTTCCTCTCTGAGCTCATCTCACGCCTGCCACAGCTCCTGGGGCTGGCTTTCATCCTCCCAAGACGGGCTGGCCCCAGGTCACAGAGCCTGTGCAGGTGGACCCATGGGCGGCACCCCAGCCCCTGTGGCCAAGTTCGCTGGTGCTCTAGGAGGATGGTCCATTTGGTGCCTGTGTTGTTTCCTTGGGGCTCAGCACCCTACTCAAAGGGACTTCTCCCCAGCTGACCCAAGCTACAGATGACAACACTGAGGTTTGAAGAGATTGTCACTTGCCCCAAATCTCACAGCTCTAAACCAGGGTGCCCTGGACCAGGCCTGGTCCCTGACCTCAGGCGGCCCTGCCCGGTGAGGGGAGGCTAGGCCCCCCTTTTCCAGGAGGGCAGCCCGGGTTAACCCCTTGGTCCTGACAGGTCCCGCCCACGCGACGCTTCTCCCACGATGACGCGGACGTGTGGGCCGCCGTTCCGCTGCCCACGTTCCTACCGCGCTGGGGCTCTGGCGAGGACCTGGCCGCCCTGGTGCTGCCTGGCGGGCCCGACCGGCGCCGCGGCGGCCTGCTGGCGGAGGACGCGCCCCCCTTCCGCCCGCGCCGTCGCTCGGCCGAGAGCCTGCTGTCGCTGCGTCCCCCGGCCCTGGACGACGGCCCGCGCCTCGCCCCCGGCTCGCCCCCCGGCAGCCCGCGCCGCCGCGCCGGGCCCGGCGCCCGCTGCGCCTCGGCCTCGCTGCTGCCCGACGCCTTCGCGCTGACCGCCTTCGAGCGGGAGCCACAGGCCCTGCGCCGCCAGCCCTCCTCGCCGGGGCCCTTCGCCGTCCGCGCCCTGCCCCGCGACGGCGCCCAGCCCGGCGGGGACGCGGCGCCCCCTGGGGGCGGCGGCGGCGCGCAACGGAGCCCGGGGCCGCGCCCGGCCGCACACGCGCATTCCAGGACCCTGCGGACCGGCCTGAGCGCGTCGTGGGGCGAACCCGGGGGCCTGCGCGCGGCGGGCGGCGGCGGCGGCAGCATCAGCAGCTTCTTGAGCTCGCCCTCGGAGTCGTCGGGCTACGTCACGCTGCACTCGGACTCGATGGGTTCGGCGTCTTAGGGCCCGCCGGCGCCTCCCCAAGTCTCCAGGCGGGCCGGGCCACCCACGGGGCCAAAGCACCAAAGATGCTATCCTAACCCGGCCCAGGCTCGGGGCAGGCTACGCTGAGGCCGCCGGCGGCGCCTGGACTTGCGCTAGCCCTGACGGGGCGGCGGCTGTGTGCCGCCCGGGAAGCGGCCATTGCCTGGAGGGGCAACGCCCGCCCCGGACGACCACACTGGGCACGGACCAGCCTCTGGGCAGAGTGAGGCTGGGGCTTGGGAAAAGGCAGGCTCCGGACGGGGCAGCTGGCTACCGCCGGACGGAACAAAGCCCAGCCCTGCAGGAGCCAGCAGACTGCAGCCACTTCCCACTCTGCACTGCAACTGTCACACCTCAGGGGGTGGGGTACAGAGGGTCTGCAAGCACAGGGGTCTTCAGAGCCCAAACCAAGTTCTCTGAGCAGGTCCCCCTGCTGACTTGTTCTGCCTTGGTTTCCGCATCTGTGAGGAGCAGGTGACCATGTTAGCTCTCAGGACTGTCTGGTCAAGTCTCCTGGTCTGTGTGCCCCGGCCGCCACCGAGGGGACAGGGAGTGAGTAGTGGAGGACCCTCCATGGGTCCCTTGTGGGGCTCAGTTTTCAGGGGCCTGGCGTGGCCCCCAAGCCTGAGGCCTCCCACACTTAGTGCCCCTGGCCCCCTTGAGAACTCTCCCCAGCCAAGCTAAAGCACAACACTCTCGCACCATCACCATTGGCACACACCCGCCTTGGCCGCTGTTAGCATCCCACCCTCATCACTGTGCCTCCATTGCCTATGCACAACACGTCAGCCACCTCTGTGACTCCCACCACGAAGGTCGTGGGTACGTGGTGGAGAAAACTGAAGCAAAGGGGGAGCGGGCTTCCTTCTCCTGGTGCCAACCCCCAACCTGTGCTGGTCTGGCCAGGAAGGGATCTTGCCTCAGAGGCCTCGCAGCTTCTGGGTTCAAGGCCTGGTCCCTGGTAAGAGTCTTCCTCCACCCTGGGGCAGGGGTCTTCTTTTGCTCTCCATGCTGGGCAGACCTCTTGCGGGCCTGGGCTTGGCCATGGGCCCTTGGGAGGGCCTGCTGGGTCTTGCGTGGAGGAAGACCCTTGACTCAGGCTAAGGAGAAGCCCAGGAATAGCTGTGGACTTTGAGCTGGAGGGGCCGGGGTGAATGCAAAGACTGTCTCATTCCACCCCCTGCCTCCCTGCAGTGGCCCCTCCATGTGAAGATCTGGAGGGGGTTCCAGGGCCCGCAAGGAGCTGGTCTACCCCCTCTCCCCTCCTACTCTGCACCCTGGAATTGCAGCACTGCCTCTGCCCCTCAGGTGGCCAAGCCTGTCTCCTCACCCTCCAGACAGGGTCTCAGCTCCAGAGAGGCCTCTGGGAGCCGGGAGAACAGGGGGGACTACGCAGCTCTGTCTCACCCTCAGAGGCCCCTTCGGTCTCTGGCTGTGGGGTAACTTGGCGGGAGGAGCTGGCCACAGGTGAGTAAGGCAGGGGCCTCCGGTCCAGCCTCAGCCATGGGAGGCCTGCCTCGCCAATGCTGCTGTGCCTTCAAGGACCAACATGATGTGGGGGCAGAGGCAGCCAGTTAGCCACCGTTCCCCACCCCCGCCGGCCGATTGGTCACCTTGGGTTTTCATATCCAATCTGTGTACTTCATATCCAACGGCAATACTTGCAGGGAGGCGTGGTCCCCTGAAGTCCCTCCAGTCCTGGTTTTTACAAAATTATTAAAGAGGAGGGAGGACCCCAAGCAGAGGCCCCCGGAGCGTGGGGCTCCCTCTCTCACTTTGTCTTGCCTCCAGGCCTGTTTGCTGCCCTGAAGAGCAGCTTGGCCCTGGGTTCACTGTGGAGGGAGCTCTGTCTTCATACCACCACCCAGCCCAGAGCCAGGGATCCGTTTGTAGTTTTTTTGGACAACTGAGCATTTATCTTCTGTACAGAATCGAATAAAAACTTCCTATGATTTGCACCAGGCAATCCAAGGCCGATTTCATGGAAACACTTAGAACCTAACAGCACCGCTGGCCAGCTGCCCCTAAACGTCTCTCCCTCTGGGTCCTGAATTCCTCCGCTAGTGCACCCTTCCTTTGGGTTGGACTTGCCCCTTTCTCTAGGCAAATCCAGCGGCCCCACCCAGCGAGTGAGTCAGACCTGGGGCAGCAGCAGGATGGAGCGGCCTGGTGGGTTCCAAAGCCCTAATAAAGGGCGGAGATGACCTATGAGTGCAGATGGCAGCCCCTGCCCAGGTTTGGCTTCAGGGACCACTAATTCCAGTGAGGCTGATTCTGGAGGGCGAGAAAGGCAGAGCAGTTGGAGCCGTGCCTAGGGGAGGAGGACCCATTGTGCCGGTTGACCCGCCCACCAGCCTGGGTTGGAATTCGGAGGACGTGCCCTGGGTCCGCGATGTAAGATCGCCACCTGGTGGCCGGCAGGAGCCTGGTGGCCTGCAGAAGGATTAGTGTCGGGAAGTTGAGACCCGAGAGGCCGCCCCGGGACCACCACTGCAGGAGCCCCACCCCAGCACCGGAGAGCCCGCTGGGTGGTGCGGTAGGGGAGCTAGGTCGCCCTCTCCCCGCGGTCTGACCAGGACGGGTTTAGCACACGGCAAGGCAGGGGCAGCCCAAAATGAGAAACGTTTTATACAAAGTTGATGTTGGTAGTTCAAAAAGATTCACCTAAGTAGGCATCACGGGAGAAATTAGAACCTTCATGGCCTCTTTATACCCATTTCAGAAGTTCGCACTGTTCTTATTTTGAATTTCAAGCTGGTGGGAGGAGGTGCTAGGATCTCTTCCTGGGCTCAGGGCAGGGTCCCTGTCCTCCACCCCCAGGCTTCCCCGCCGGGAGCCCCGGGTTCGAGTCCGGGCACAGCAATGACCTCATTTTCAGACGAGTAAACTGTCGCACAGCACTCCCAGGGTTGTCAAGGGTGGTGGGCTCCCTGGAAGCCCCAGAGGTCCGGAGTCGGGGGCTCTGCGGGGCCGGGGTCTTTTCCAACTGGGGAGAAGTGAACTCTCCCTTGAGAGGAGCCGGGGTGTGCCCTAGCAGCCTCCAAGTTGGTGCGACAGTGCGCGGGGTCCCTACCAGAAGCCGCGCGGAGCCAAGCATCGGGTGGCCGGGGCGGTAGGTGGAGCATCTTACCGGGCGGGGCCACAGCGCTGAGCGGGCGCTGGGCAGGGTCGCTAAGGAGGGGGCTACCGAGAGGGCAGACTTAGGAGCGTGCGCCAGCGGGTGGGCCGCGCCGCGTGCGGAGGGGGTGGGGATCCCTGGAAGCCGAGTGGGTCCAGGATGGGGATGGGATGGGGGCCCCTTGCTGGGGGGGCGGGGCCTGGCGCGCTTTGTGCCGGTGGGAACCGGGCGTCCCTGGCCGGCTGAATGGGCAGGGGCGGGGCAGCGATTCTCCTCGCTGCGAGGGGTCCGCTCTGTGCTGCTGCGGCCGGCGACCTTCCCACCGCGGCGCGGCCACGGGGCGGGAACGAGCTGCCCGCCAGGGGCCCTGGGAAAGGGGCGCAGCCCGGGACACCCACTCCCAGCCCCACTGGAAGGTGGGAGGAGGAGAAAGCGGGTCCGGCCTAAGTGGGTAGGGCTGGGGTGGGGGGTGAGTTATGCCTAGACGCGCAGAACCCGGTCCAATCGTAGCTTCGTGTATTTCCCCGAGTTCGAAGAGACGCGGCACCCTCCCGGCCACCCCGTCCCGGGACCAGAACCGATGACCGGAGTTCCGGCCGTCCAAAACAGTCTCTGCGTCCCCAGGCCAGACGAGGGCCTCTGTGAGTCCGAGGCCGTACCTGATCCTCACCAGGGCCGCCACAAGCGCAGCCCCGGCCCCGGGCTCTCGGCGAAGCGGCGAGACGCCGACTGCGGCGCGGGGATGCCGGTGGACTGACCGGGGAGACCTCCAGAGAAGAGGAGCCGGGGTGGCGGGGACCGCGAGCCGGCGGCGGCCGGAGCAGGGACCCAAACTGGGGGGGCGCCGGGGCCGCGCCGCGCGGGCGCCTCGGGGCCGGAACTGGCGCTGTCCATGGTGCTGCCACCCGCGCGCTCGTGCGCCAGGGGGCAGCGCAGACCGTCGCCGCCCTCCTCTTCGCGCCGCAGAAGTTGGCTAACGCCCGGTAGACAGCCGCGGAAGCCCGACGGGTACTCGGCTCCGCTGGGGACCGGCCAGAGCCCTGGGGGGAGGGGAGCGGATGAGAGAAATGCGGAAAGGAGGGGAGAGGAGGAGGAAAGGAAAGAGAGAGAGAGGAGAGAGCAAGGGAGGGGAGAAGTGTGGAGGGAGGGAAGAGAAGGGAGGGGAGTCAGCCCGAACCCGCTCCCCCCTTCCCGGGTCCAGACCTTCGCCCACCCGGATTACAACTCCACAGCCAGCCGGGCTTTTGCCTCCTGCCCACTCACAGCAATATGGGGCCCCCTTGTCACTCAGCTGCCCACTGCCCTGAGCAGTTCTTCTCCGTCCATCCCTCCTTTATCTGGCCTTGTAGACTCCGTGGCTCTGACCCCACAAGTTCCCCCGCCTCTTCGCCCGACTCCCCAAGCCATCCCGCTACCTTGCACCGAGTTCTGAAGGCTTTTCATGTACTTGACGCTCAGCTCCAGTATGTCTGCCTTCTCCAACTTGCGTTTCCGGATCTGGGGATCCGTGGAAAGGGCTCTTAGCACCGCAGCCTGGGCTGGAGCGGATGAGGCTGGGGACCGTATCATCCCTTACCTCCAACGAGTCCCCTTTCTCACCTGGTGCGAGTAGTGTTTCTCTAGCAACGATCTGAGCTGCTCCAGCGACACATTAATGCGCGCCCGTCGCTTCTTCTCCATCAGCGGCTTGGAGATCTGTGGGTGAGCAGCAGTTAGAGGGCAGGGCCTTGGCCCTCTCGCGCTCTGCCTCACCCCTCACCCCCGCAGCCCTCAGGACTCCAGACCTTGCGGAAGTTGCCGGCGGGGCCGCCAGAGCTGCCCTGGGTCTCGGACTCAGTGCCCATGTTGTCGTAGTGGAGACCACTGGAGGCGGCACCACCTTTATAGGGGCACCTCGTTTACATGTCAATGAGGCGCTCCTGGACTTGTGGAACCCCCAGGGGGAGGGGATGAGAGAGGGACAAACTGGGAAGTTCGCCGCCTCCCTCTGCCTCTTCTCTTCCCTTAGTCCAGGCCTCATCTCCAGGACCCCTCCTCCCTCCTGAGGGACCACCTTTACCCTTTCTCTGTCTTTCCTTTTTTTTTTTTTTTTTTTGTCTGCGTTGGGTCTTCGTTGCTGCGCACGGGCTCTCTCTAGTTGCGGTGAGCGGGGGCTACTCTTTGTTGCGGTGCGCGGGCTTCTCATTGCGGTGGCTTCTCTTGTTGGGGAGCACGGGCTCTAGGCGCGCGGGCTTCAGTAGTTGCGGCACACAGGCTCAGTAGTTGTGGCTCACGGGCCTAGTTGCTCCACGGCATGTGGGATCTTCCCGGACCAGGGACCAAACCCGTATCCCCTGCACTGGCAGGCGGATTCTTAACCACTGCGCCACCAGGGAGGTTCTCTCAGTCTTTCCTTTCTCCCTCTCACCCTCACCACTGCCTGAGTCTGGAATTCCTTCCCATGCCCATCCCCTCCCGTCCCAGTCTCCCTAAGTTCTGGGCCTCACCACCAAGCCCCCTGGGGGAGGTCCATGGGCCCAGATGGCTTCAAGACCCACTAATGACTATGACTGAGCACCGGGCCTCCTCGGGCCTGATGAAGACGCGGAGGCAGGGAGCAGCCGCCAGCGAGGCCTTTCTGCCGGCTTCACGCTCGGGCCGCGCCGGCGATGCCACATTACTCGCCCTAATGTCGGGACAATGCAGCAATTTTCTGCCTGTGGCCACTCAAAGCCAGGTGCAGAGCAGGCCCGCGGGGGCCAAGCAGCAACATGTGTCCCATTAAAGCATGCAACCCGCCCGCGGGGCCACAGCCAGCCTCCTCCTTGGGGCCTCGGAACTGGGAGCCGTCCTGCGTCGGGGTTCAGTCTGGGCTCAGGGGCCCTCCGGCCCTGTTAGGACCCAACCCACACTCTTCAAACTGGGGGGCAAGCTGCAGGCAGCCTCAGGCCAGGGCAGTCAGAAAGGCCTCCCCCACCCCCAGTCCTGAGTTTGCAGACTGGAAAACTCAGGCTCTGAGGACCTTTCCCTCACAGGGAAGGCCTAGGAGTTTATTCCCCCCACCCCTGCCCGTTGGCCTTCTCTGGGTCCCAACAAATGGGAGGTGGTGGTGAAGACCACTGAGCATCTGCGGAGAGCACCGTTCTGCACGTTTGGAGGTCCGGGATGTCAACCCCTGTTCATTATTCAGGCTGTGGCTGAAGACCCAAGGAGCTCAGAGGAGGAGACACCTGCCCCCCGACCCGCTAGGCCCTATAACAGGACTCCGGTGCAGTCCCTGCTTGGGCTTCAGGAGGCTGGGCTCCAGGAGCTGGGAGGGACGGGAAAACTGACGTCTGCGGGAGTTCCTGGGTTCAAACCTACACAGCTCCCTTTACTGAGTTCCCTTGGCCTCAGTGAACATGCGGCCCCTAGCGCCGCTTGTGAGAGCGCTGTGGAAGTCGCAAGGACCCAAAAGTTCGGCAGTGGAGCCCTGCTGCCGAAGACTGAACGAACTGGCCCTTGCGGGGTCCCAGTGGGGGGGGGAGGGGAAGTTGCTGGGTCCTTGGTGGGCCCCAGCTCCATCCTCTTACCCATCCACCCCCGCTCGGGGCATTGATGGGCCCCCTGCCCGGCAGTGGCGTTCCCAGGCGCCAAGCAGCGTGGAGAATCGCTCCCCGCCCTCCTTTCAGGCGGAAGCGTCGGAGACAGCGGCTCCAAAGTGTTTTCGCCCCGGCCGCAGGGCCCGCTGGTCAGATCCGGGCCGGGCCCGGCCCAGGGCGGGTGGCGGGGCCGCGGCGGGACTGCGGGCGCTGGCACGCGCCGGGCGGCTTTGAAGCGCCGGGGCCGGCCAGCCCCGAGGGGCTTCCGCGGGTTCGCTCCGGCTTGGGGCGGTGGCGGCGCGGTACAAAGGCGCCGCGGGGCGGGCGGGCGGCGAGGCCGGGCACAAAGGGGGCAGCCGAGTGTTAAGGGCATTGTGCCGGCCCCACAAAGCCGCGCCCCCGCCCGACCCCTCGGGACCAAACTCCGGGCGCCCTGCCGCGCGCGGGCTTCCAGCTGCTGCACATCTGCAGGGAGGCTGGGCGCGCGCCTCGCTCGGGCGGTCCCCCTCATCCCCGCCCAGCTCTCGAGCCGCGCGGGCAGCCGGGCAATTTGTCCTCTAATTATGATCCCTCCCCATAAACCGCCGCCCGCGCCTTTCAACTCCGGCGTTATTAGCAAACCAATGGCCCTCGGCGCAGCTCTCGCGGCCCACAGCGGGGGCGCCGGGCCCGCCCCCTCTCCAGAGTTCGGGCCGCAATAAAGGGGCCCGCGAGACGCCCCCGCCTGCACCCTGGCCCCCGCAGCTCCTAGGGCCACCACCCCTCTCGAGCCCGTGCCCCGAGATCCCGGCCGCTCTGGGTGGGGCCGCTCACGTGGGTGGCTTAGTGTTTCTTAAGCAGTGGAAAATTGACCGCAAAATGCGCTAATTCGCAATGTTCTGCTTTGGCTGCGGCAGGCGAGGCCGGCCCGGGCGGCCCGGGAGGAATTCGGGCTGTCAAGCTCCGCCCCTGCCGGCTTAATGGGCCTCCGCCTCCGCTGCCCCCGACCCCCACCCCGGGACTGCCCGCTGCGCCCCTCCCCCTCTGGCAGGTCCTCAGCTGGCGTCTCCCCACCTAGGCCGATCCCCTCCCCCACCTTCCGGGCTTGCCCGGGTGTTCGCTCGGCTCCCTCACCACAAACAGCCACCTTGGCGCGTTCGTCGCCTCCAGCTGGCCGAGGGTCGCGCGGGACTCAAGGCTGAAAGGGATCTCTGTGCAAATTCCATCTTACCTTTTACCCACCTTCAGAGACAGTTTCCTCGCCACCCTCGCCACCCTTTACCCCCAATTCGGGTTAGTCTTCTGGGCAGCCGATACCCCCAGTAAGTTAAAGGCAGATTTTTGCATTTGGCAAGGTCATTGGAAAAGACCGGAGTCTCCACCGAGATCCTGCTCGGAGACCTAGGCTAGGGACCCCCAGGTCTGTTTGCAAGTTTTGCGTCTGGGCATCCTACACACCCTAGGCAGGCTGGGCTCCGAGGGCGCGTGCAGAGGCTGGGGAGGCGTTTTCCGACGTAGGGGGAGCGGCTGCGGGTTCACCTCGTCCTCTCTGAGAGCAACCAGGACCAAGCGCTCTCGGGCAGCCGGCAAGGGCATGGACCAACTTAGAAACCCGGCTTACGCAAGCCGGGATGTAGGCCACCGACTCCCTTTCCATCTTTAGCCTCTGGGGTTCCCAGGGGGCTTGGAAAGGAGCACAGGTCCAGGCAGAGCGCTGGGGGGACACAGGCTGCCCTCTGCTCATTCAGGAAAAATTCTTTCTATAACTCAGGAGAGCTCTGGGGGCTTCCAGGGCTACTCAAAGCCCGTGGCTTCCTCAGGCTGGGGAATTTAAGGCCCAAAGTGACCTGTGCCTTTTGTCCTCTGTTCCTCCATTTGGTTTTCTTGACTTTGGTAAAAGAAAGAACATTACAGAACGATGCAGGCCCTGGATGGGAACCCCTGCCTTCCTGCAGCCCCCAGGTATTTAAAGCTACCCGAGCTGTTAGGTGCTGCGGAGGCCACTGCCTGTGCAGTGACTGGAGGGAGAAATGTGCCTCCGCCTCCAGGATGCACTTCTAAATGGAATGAAGCGATTGCTCCATGTAATTAACTATTGGGACACAGCAAAAGCTCAGAAATGACTCAGCCGATTGTCTCCAGATGGGGTTGGAGAGGCTGCGATTGTTTAACTCTCTTTGGCTGGGTTAGGACTCCGAATAGCCCGGCAGCCAAGGGCCCTCCAGGGGACAAAGGCTGGGACTCCGGTGAGGGCATCAACACTGAACCGGGCTGGCCCAGCTCAGAGAGAGTGAATTCTGGGAGACCCTCACTGTCCCAGCCTTTTGTGCTTCTCCCCAGCTGGCTCTAATCTGTAAATATTTACCCGGCCCCTTTGTGCACATATGACTTATGCACGTTGGGCTGATCTGCTCATAAATTACGAGAGTCATTTACCAGATGGGGGGGGGGGGGGGGGGGGTGCTTTCATGCCTGGAGTGAGGAATGGCCAGAGGAGGGGAAGAAAAAACAGCTTTCGGAGGATCAGAGCAAGCTGCAGCCACACTGGACAGGCCCCTCCTGGCCTCCACGTGGGAAGTGGATGGGGCAGAGGCCTGTGAGTGACAAGGAGTCCCAGGAGGTCACCCACCATCAGGGAGGAGGGAGAGGCAGAGTTCCAGAGCTGTTTCCTACTTGGTGTCAGGCTTGGACAGGAGCCAGCCCTTCATCCTGGGAAGCTGGTGTGGATGGAGCTGCTTGGCTAACACCCATCCTTGCCCCTTCTCCTGCTTGCTCTGCAGCATTCCCCCTTCCTGCATTTCCTCTTTCTCCGTAAAGCAACCCTGTTTGAGAAAAGGGAGCCTAATTTCACCTCAGCCTGCAGCTTAACTTGGAAAAGTCAACATGGTTCTGATGGCTTTTTAAAACAAGAGGGATCCCCACTTGGGCCCAGGATGGAAAGCCACCTCAGCTGGTGGGTGGATGGCTGGATTGGGGGGCGGGGAGGGGAGGCCCTAGAGAGGGAACTTCCTGCATGAGAAAGGGTTCCCTTTGTGCTTGCCTCACAGCTCCTAGAACAAAACACATTCAAATGCTTATTTAGAGGGGAAAAAATGGAAAGCAAGGCATCTCCAGGCTGACTGGTTTCTCTTTATTTTCTTATATTACTGTAGGTGTGCTGTTCCTCTAGCCTAGGGGAGGACAAAATGGAGTGACACGGGAGAGCTGGGTGCAGAGTGGACATGTTTGATCAGATTGCTTTCCTCTCTGGTGGGAAAGCAGGTCTCTGTGTTTCTGTCTATATCTCTGTGAATTACTGTTTTTCTGTGTGCCTGTGTATCTCTCTGTGTGACTTTGTTGCTCTGGGTCTATGCCAGTGTGTACATACATTCGTTTACTTGCCTTTCCCTTCCATCACTCCTCTGTGAACCCCCAGGCCCTGACAGATTCAGCAACTCTAGTGACTTCTAAAAATTCCCCTTCCCGCTGGTCTGGCCCTACCTGGAAGGGGACTGCCTCCCCCTTCTTTCTCCCTTCTCCAAGTTGGGACTGATGGAGATGTATGGTCTAAAAGGAACTGATGGGCAGAGAAGAGAGAGTTCCTCAAGCCTTCCAATCTGCATTACATGTTACTCTGTGCCCCCCAGAACAGGGACTGCCCCTGCCATAAGTCAGCGTGGAGAGCAGATACCAAGGGCCAGAAAAGGAGCTTCCTGGGAGCAGCCCTCTGCCCCAGGACCAGACTCACTCCCGGGAGTGAAGGTGCAGTGAGCACCCTCTAGTGGCCCTGAGGTGTCCTGGAGATGCAGGAGAGGTCCTGAGTGGGGGGAGACAGTAGAAACAGGGGACAGTGGCAGGACCCTGGCTCTCAGTCCCCAGTAATAGTCCAGGCTTCCTTCCCACATGGTGCTGCAACTGGGTGACGTTGGATTTTAAAACATTAAATCTCCTTTCAGTTCCCATCTACCGAGTTTAGCAAATGTCTTCTGAGCACATTTTTTTTTTTTTTTTTTTTTTTTGCGGTACGCGACCCTCTCACCATTGTGGCCTCTCCCGTTGCAGAGCACAGGCTCCGGACGCGCAGGCTCAGCGGCCATGGCTCACGTGCCCAGCCGCTCCGCGGCATGTGGGATCCTCCCGGACCGGGGCACGAACCCGTGTCCCCTGCATCGGCAGGCGGACTCTCAACCACTGCGCCACCAGGGAAGCCCCCTGAGCACATTTTAAACATGATACTGGGTTTACAGAACACTGGTGTGAGACCCGTGAAATCAGGATCCCTATTTTATAGGAAGTTGAGGCTCACAGAGCTGCTTTGCCCGAGCTCACAACGCTGCTGAGGTAGGCTCTCCACCCTTCCCTGAACCCAGCTTTCCAGACACCAGGCCTCCTGCCTGGTCCTGCAAGGACACAGGAACGTAGAGTGGCCAGGGACTCAGAGGCAGACTGGGCTGACGGCAGCTCACAGCCCACCTGCCCTTATGGCTCTCTGACCCACTACTCTGGGTTCCAGCCTCCCCCAGGGCCTGTCCCCTATCCCGCTTCAGGCTTGCTTCCTCCTGCCTCTGTGTCTGCAAAACTCGGTCCCCTCCCTTCTGTAGATGTCCTTGCTCTCATTTCCAGTCTCAGGCGGGCTGCCAGTACCGACTCTTCCGGGCACACTCCTAACGCTCCCACCCACGGGCCTCTCCCTGGGGTCCCTCCCATTCCCTCTCTATCCCTACGAGGCTCCTGACCCACCCCCATCCCACCATTGTTTATTCTAGTCATTTGCTTACTTGCCTTTTTCCTCCATCAGGCCTTTTGAGCGCCCGGAAGTGGAGGCATTTACCTTTTAAAAAATTAAGGAACAGGACTTCCCCAGCGCTCCAGTGGTTAAGACTAAGCCCTTCCACTGCAGGGGGCACGGGCTGGATCCTCTGTCCAGGAAGTTCCAAAATGCCGCGACGGTAAAGTAAGGAAAAATTCCTAAGTAATATAGATTGATTGTGGACCATATGGAAAATACAAAAACATATAAAAAAAGACAGTAAAAGTCTCCCAGAGTCCCTACCACCTGAAGATTATCGTTGTGAAGTAATTTTGGCTTCTATTCCAAACATTTTTCCCGGGCTCACACATATGCTTCTCTTTTTCCCAAGTGAAGTCAGGATCACACTGCAAAGTTTGGCATGCTGCATAAAAAAAACGTAATGTCTTGAGGATTTCCACCGTCGGCCAACATTCTCCCTCGACACGAACTGAAGTGGGCGGTCACCCCGCTGCGTGCATGCCCCAAGGGTAGTGTCCCCGCAGCCTGGGCGCCCAGCGGGCGCTCGGAGACCCTGCCGAAGGCGGGTGGTCTCTGCGCGCGGACACCCCCGGGGCGCGGTGGGGTGGAGGCAGATCGCCGGCTCGCGCCCGCATGCCCAGGACTGTCGGTTTCGCCGGGGATCGCGCGGGGCCCGTGAGCGGCGGGGGCGGGGGCTGGGTGCTTTAGATTTCACGTGATTTCTCTGGATGGGGACATTCTGGAGTTTGGGGCCGACTCCTGGCAGACGCCGCCGGCAACTTCTTGGCCCAGGACCCAGACTGCCCGCGGCCCCGCCCGCCAGCCGCAGCTGTGCCTGGGTCAGGGGGTCCCGGGGGGACGGCGGGGCGGGGCGGGGCGCTCCTGTCAAATTCGGGCCCCCGCCGCGCGGCGCGGCGGTATCGCGAGAGCTCGACGGCGGTGCGCAGGTCTGGGCGGCTGCCCTTCCCGGCCGGCGTCGGCAGCGCAGTGCGCAGGCGCAGCGGGCGGGTTTCCCCAGGCTACAGTTGGGGCCGCCGCCCGCTGGTCCGCCGCCCTGCGCCATGGCGGGCTGCGCGGCGCGGGCTCCGCCGGGCTCCGAGGCGCGCCTCAGCCTCGCCACCTTCCTGCTGGGCGCCTCGGTGCTCGCGCTGCCACTGCTCACGCGCGCCGGCCTGCAGGGCCGCACCGGGCTGGCGCTCTACGTGGCTGGACTCAACGCGCTGCTGCTGCTGCTCTACCGGCCGCCGCGCTACCAGGTGCGGGCCGGGCCGGGCCGAGGGCCGGGGCGGGGACCGGGGGCCGGGCGGGCTGGGCGCGGCGCGTGGGCACCGTCCCCCCGGGGTCGAGGTCCGGGTCTGCCGAGAGCGCGGCCTGCGAGAGTGGTTGCCTCCCCCGGCCGCGTCTTTTAGCAGCTGCGAGTTCAGGTGGCAGGAGGGCCCCCTCCCTGCCAGTCCCGGGGGGCGTGGGTCGCGGTCCCCCTCCACCCGGCGGAGTGGGTGGGAAGTTGCGGTTGGTGCCGTTCAGCAGCTGCGGCAGATGCACGTGGGGTGGGGAGTGAGCGGGCCCACGAGTTCTTTTATGTAATTTAAGGTGTGGAGAACTACCTGCTGTCAAGTCTGAGGTCAGAGGCCCCCGCAGTTACGTGGAGGGGGCTGGGCGCAGAGTCCCGGCTGCCCCGACCAGATTCGCTGCATGGACTTGGGAGAATCCGGCCAATAAGCTAGGTTTAACGCAGTTTTCCCACAGCCCTGAGTGACAATAACAATCATAATAGGAATGGTAGCTAAACCTTACTTACGAAGCACTTCGTCTTAAGTGCTTTACATGGGTAATCTTCACAGCAGTCCTCAGAGGTAGGTACTCTTGTCATCCCCATTGTGCAGATGGGGAAACCGAGGTCCAGAGAGATTAAGTAACTTGCCTAAGGCCACAGAGCCATAGAGGGGTGGGCTTGGGGTTTGAACCCAGGCAGCCGTGCTTCACCCTGTTAACCTCTGAGCAAATCGGCTCCATGGACTTGCGGGTGGCCTGCTTATCCCAGGAAGTACGATGTATGCTCTGTGAACAACCAGGTGACTGATCCTCTTTTGGGTCCGTTTCAGATAGCCATCCGAGCCTGTTTCCTTGGCTTTGTGTTTGGCTGTGGAGTGCTACTCAGTTTTAGCCAGTCTTCCTGGAACCACTTTGGCTGGTAAGAAGTGCTTTGGGAATGACAGTTTTGAGGTGGGGGTGGGCGGCTCAGAGGGTCAGTAGTGATATTCCCGCATCCTTGGCTGGCTGAAGGCTAGTGAGGGCTCTAAGGGAATGAGGCCTCTAGCTTCCTAGATTCCCGCATCTTGAACCTTGAGAACTTGTGCCCGTTGGTTGCTTCTGTCGCAGGTGGAAACAGGTCTCCCTGGCACCCTTCCCATAGGTGCTCTCATCTGCTGCACCTTCAGTAATGTGACCAGCCCCTTGCAGAAGAGGGTACTGGTCCTCAGTGACAGGAAGGGGCAAGGCTCTGGCTCGTCTTCACAGGCCTTTTCCGTCTCTAATTTCTATTAGGTCACATCTAGTGCCTCCCCCACGGCCAGTGTAGGATTTTTCCCTACACTATGATTTCAGTCCCTTGAGCCTTCTAGTCCCTGACCTGGATATGAACCAGTGGCTTCAAGGTAAAAAGCTTTATCTCCTACTATCAATACTCTGAGCCATCTAATCCTTCTTTGCTGGAATTATTTCAGTTTTTTGAATTTTTGTATTCGACATACATCACTACTTTATTTTGATACTTCTTCCATGTTTTACTGTGTGTAGTGTCATTTTAAAAAAGGCTGAAGGCCCATAGTGCCTTCCTAACCTATGTTTTTTGTTTTTTGGTTTTTTTTCTTTTTTTCCCTCCTGTGACATTCAAAAACATAGTCCCTTTACAACCCCACTTTCTGCAAACCTCAGGGAATAATGCTACATGTGGGTGCCTGATGTCCACTCTCAGACAGGTGACAGCAGGCCCTCATCATAGAATTCAGGGACAGTTCAGACCAAATCTGTACTTGGACTTAAAGGCTAACTTGATTCCCTTGCCCCAACTTACCTCTCGTTCTTTCTGTTTTGAAATAGGTATATGTGCTCCCTGTCATTGTTCCACTATTCTGAGTACTTAGTCACAGCAGTCAATAATCCCAAGAGTCTGTCCCTGGATTCCTTTCTCCTGAATCACAGTGTGGAGTATACAGTAGCAGCTCTTTCCTCTTGGATAGAGTTCACACTTGAAAATATCTTCTGGCCAGGTCAGTGTGCCCTGCTTTCCCCTCTGCAGGGGAGATGGGTGGCTTCCACGTAGGCCTCAGGACAGTGACGTGGGTTCACCTCTCAGGTCTAATCTCCCCGAGTGATCTTCCCCAGACCTCTATCCTCACTAAGCTCTTTATAAAGGACAAGCTCCACTTGTGAATTCCGCTTCTGGAGTTTGAATGGATGATATGTTGACCTTACGCTTTAAGCGTTGAAGGACGTAGTGTGTACCATTTAACGTGAAGTCCCAATCTCTGATAGCTGTAATACCAGGTTTACAGTCAGAAGATTCGGATCTGTTCATTTTCTGTGACTTGAGAAATTTCATGTAAAAATTTTATTAGCAAAAACTACTGCATCTGGAACCTACTCTGACACTGAACTTTCCACAGCAAGTTAAATGAAATGTATGTAGTTCCTAAGGTTCAGTAAAGGGCCAAGGCGGGAGACACTGGACCCTTCTCGGCTTCACTTAGCTGTCTTTGTCCCCAGAGGAAGGATGGGAGCGTGTGGCGGGGGTGTGTGTGGATGAGAGCCTGTCACCTCTTTGCCATGACGCTCTAACTGGGCTGTTGGCGGTTTAACGTGAATGGGTGAACAGCACAACTTAGCGGAATGTGTTTTGTGTATAATTAAATTTTAATGTGATGACAGATGCCGATTGCCCACTAGCATGTGTTCTAGTGTTCCTGTCTTTCGAAACATAGGTTAATTTTAAGCATGCAGAGGGGAACTCAGCAGTCCAGGGTCTTCACTCCCCGGTTGTCACCATCCCTCTCCTGCAGAACTGAAGCAGATCACCTGGCTCAGCGCCACGGGGCTGCTGATGGTGGTCTTTGGAGAGTGTCTGCGGAAAGCGGCGATGTTTACAGCTGGTTCCAATTTCAACCACGTGGTGCAGAATGAAAAGTCAGACACCCACACTCTGGTGACAAGCGGAGTATACGCTTGGTTCCGGCATCCTTCTTATGTTGGATGGTTTTACTGGAGTATCGGAACCCAGGTATGGTATCAGATACGATACTGGTCTCCTTTAAAGTTTTTAAAAATATGTTTTAAATCGACATATAATTTAAATATCATAAAATTCACCATTTCAAAGTGTATAATTCAGTAGATTTCACTGTATTCACGAAGTTGTTGGTCTTTTTAATTTGTTTGCCATTGTGGTTATTTTTTTTTTAAGTGTTGTGTTTACTTATTTATTTATTTATTGGCCACGCCGTGCAGCTGGTGGGATCTTAGTTCCCTTAGCAGGGACTGAACCTGGACCCCTGCAGTGGAAGCATGGAGTCTTAACCACTGGACCACCAGGGAATTCCCTGTTGGTCCTTTTTAAATAGGTACACGTGTTCCCTGCCACGTTTCAAGGGATAGTTAAATAAAAGTCAAAAGAACTGATTTGGTCTTTAGCGCTTTTTGCTATGTACTTAAAATCTGGGTGTCCTAAGCTTGTAAACTTTCGGCGATCCTAGGTGCCGTTACCCCCTCTGTCGTACCCCTTTTCTGCCTCTTTAACTTAGAGCTGGAGCATCCCAGTGGGCTGAGGACAGACATGGGGCTTTGGGGAGAGCCCTCTGCCACTCGAGGGGCAGCTCAGCTGATTTTCATTAGAGGCTGCTGTGGATGAGCCCAGGGTCATATGTCAGGTTTAACATGAGCGATGGAGCTTTGCTCTGTCTCAGGCTGCAGACCGAGCCTTGTTTCTTGAGCATTGTCTCTTGAATCTGTTTTCTTAGTCCTAGAAGAACTTGGACAGAGAATGTGGATACAGCTTAGAAAACTCATCACCTCTTTGGGAACATCCAGTCCGGTCCCCCAGGCATCCCATTGCAGTGCATGGTATGGGGGGGCACTCTGGTGACCCCCAGTGGTGTAGTAGGTTACTGCACAGCATTTGTGTGAAAACTTGCAACCCTGAAACTTAAGACTGCCGCATTAACAATCACATTCCCCGGGAACAGGTTGACTGTAGTGGAATCATGTAATTTGCCGTAAGTGCTATAACTAATAAACCTAAGTGCTCTAGGACTGGACAGCTTTTCATACTTCTTTGCCTATAGATCTTTCTACACCGTGACCCAGCACACAAGTGTGTGTAACAACTGCACAGATCTTTCCTGAGCAACACTCACCCTGACTGTGTACAAAACACTCTGTTTCCTATCTTGTTAGTGTTTGTAACGCCGTTTCTGACGCACGGGATTGATCTCCTGGCTCCATGACGGGTTGTGGCTTGAGACTGGGAACCCCGCCCTAGGGTCTGCTGGCGGTGGCGGCACAGGCTCTGGGGTCCCTGGCGGGCGGGTGGGGCCGGTCCGACTCTAACATCAACTGATGGGCCTCCGTTTCCTTGCGTGTTAAGCAGGGGCGGCAGCGCTACTCAAGAGGCTTGCTCTGGGCGTCGAATGGCTTACTGGCTGGTGGTAAAGGGCTTGGCATGTGCTGGGAACACAGTAGGTGCTCAGTAAACAGTGGTGAGAAGAAGTGAGGTCACCTATGTGGGGAAGACGTACGTCCCGGGCGGGGGCCGGGGGGTCCGTTGGAGGGGGCAGGGGTGGGTCAGTGGGCTCCCTGAGCTACACAGAAGAAGCGGGCCGAGGAACTGCTTTCCTGGGCTGCGAAAGCCGGGCTAAGGAGGCGTGGTTGAGGCCTTCGTGCTTTCTGAACAGGGGAGTGATCTGATGGAAGAAGTGGTTTTGGGGGCTCAGCTGATAGCAGTGTATCGACGGCACGTACGCAGGAAGGTTGCGGGGGCCAGAGGCAGGGGGCCAGGCAGCTGTGGGGTGGGAGGGAGCGTGCTAGGAAGGGGGCAGGCTGGGAGCCACGCGGGAAGGCATTGGTGCTTGGAATGGGAATTCACGTATGGGGGTGGAGGCAGGAGTTGCCAGCACCCCTGCCTGGGGGTTGAAATCCAGGAGGTTGCTCTTTCCTTTCAGTTTTTAGGTATCTCTTGGGTAAGAGGAACAACAGAAAAGCGTACGAACGAAAGCTACAGTGATGGGTGTTTAGCCCTGTTGTGAAAGTGATGGTGTGGTTTCCGTTAATGGCACCCTGGCTCAGGGTCTCAAAGACCCTAGTGATGTTTCAAGAGTTTCTTGGGCCCTTGGCAGGAAGTCCTCCGTGGTCATTGGAGAGCAGCACATGCCGCTAGAGTTCAGGGTTTCGGGTCACACTGACCCCAGTGCACTAACCCTGTGTCCCTTCGCCAGGTGGTGCTGTGTAACCCCATCTGCGGCGTGAGCTACGCTCTGACAGTGTGGCGCTTCTTCCGCGACCGGACAGAGGAGGAGGAGATCTCGCTGATTCACTTTTTTGGAGACGAGTACCTGGAGTATAAGAAGCGGGTGCCCACGGGCCTGCCTTTCATAAAGGGGGTCAAGGTGGAGCTATGATAGGCCCTGGGCGGCCCAGGCCAGGCTGGGGCCCCCCCGCTCCAGGCAGCGTGGGATGGAACTACTTCCTGTCGGCCATGCTGCAGAACGGACTTTCTTAAATCATTTTGTGTGTCACCAGTGACTCTTCTGGAATATCACTCAAGATCAAATGGTCAGAAGGCCTTAGGACCAAAGGACCCCACTCCCACCCCGACTCCCACCTCCCCGCTGCCCGGAGCAGCCTGTTCCCGGGCTGCATCAAGGTAGGACATAGATTAAAGGTGGACAAGAAGCAAATAACCGCAGTCCTTGGCAGTGACCCCCGACGCGCCTGGGCAGAGCCTCGGCCACACTCCATCCCCCACGAGGCCAGGGCTGTTAAGTTGTAACCCAGACCCTTGGGGAGAGGTGGGCTCACTCCTGATGCTGAGTGAGGCTCCTGCAGCAGGAAGGGGTACGTGGGCACCAGTACTTGCTAGTGTTAGAAACCCATTCAGAATCCTTCCTTTGACCGAAACACACAAACAGCACAGCTTTAACCTCCCTGTTTCTGTCCTTAAGTGCATGAGCATCTCTACAATTTTAAAGACACTTCCTTATAAGGCACTTTGGCTCTTCATATATCTCATCCTGTTTACTTACCTGTTTTCAAAAACAGCAGTACGAACTCAGGGGACTCGCTTGGCGTGTGAGCCCCACCTTTCACTTGGCAGAAAGGCAGCACAGACACCTCCAGATGACTCAGCTGCTGCTCTGTGTTACCAGGGCTCCCCGGGCCAGGGACACTGTGGGCCCCTGTGGCTTTCCTGGGTCCTGGCTCCTCCCAGAAGGGGGCTGTTACCAGTGACAGGCATGTCAAAGGTGTGTCATTTCTCCTTTATCCAAAAAAAATGCTTCCTGGACACCTGCTCTGTGCAAGGCATTGTTAAACGTTGAGAAATACCGCTCTCCGTTTACTTGGGGTTTTTTCTTATTCTATCATAGCTTATATTTTTGTGTTTTGACTTAAATCTGTTAACCATTGATTTCTATGTTCTGTTCTCAAAATTCCATCGTCCCTAATGCCATTTCAAACTGTCTTTTCCAAAGGGGTTTGAGCATAAACAACTATGAAATTCCAGCAAGCCAACTCAAAAAAAATAGGGCAAATAATCGCAGCTGAGATTTAGTCAGTGCTTTTGTTGTTCAAGTTCGGGAAGATTGGCTTTACGAGTCAAACATATAAGCTTTGAGACCCTTGTTGAATTCTGGACCAGAGAGCAACTTGCTCTCGGTGTGAATTCCTTCCATGCAGTCCTGCAGTGGCACCAACAGAGCGTGAATCAGAGGTGGCATCGGCCCCTGGCTGGAGTGCTGCCACGCCACGCCACGCCACGCCACGCGACGCGGTTTTCAAGGAGCCACTAAACCTTTCCGTGCCTAGACCTCCCCATCTGTAGGATGGGGTCAATACCACCTACCTCGCAGGGGTCTTGTGAAGACTTAGAAGAACAATGTCAAACGTTTTTACTACTTTGGTGACAGAGATGACATAAACGAAACCAGTATTGCATGAATTACACAAAAATGGACATTTGACTCACTGTACCAGATACCGGGAATGTGTGTTCAAAAAAGCATTCTACCAACTCGAAATATTAACTTATTTCTAGATTTCATGGCCTAATTAGTGTTTTTCATCATTATATATACCAAAGAGGTTTACAGGTTCATCGCTGACAGGTGTGACATTTGCTGGTTTGAGGACCGGACAGATTCCAGCCTCGGCCTCCTGAGGTCTCGCAGGCAGACAGCCCAGGCAGCAGCCAGGGTCTCGCGGCAGATTCTTCTGGCGGGAACACTGCCCGGCGGGACATCAACATGCACTTACTGTGTTTGAGGACTTGAGTCAGTGCTAACCTTGTTCTGCAGACCACTCCTAGTGAAATACACTCCCCTTCATAGGATTGCAAAACTGAGGAGGGTGTAGCTGGGGTTTTGGCGGCCACCCCCAGCTCTTTGAGGGAAAGTTCTTTCTTGCTGCATCTAGCAGGTTAGGACCCAGCTTTCATTACCAGTGGGGGTCGTGAAGTTGTCTCTTTAGCAGATGGAGAGGAGCTAGTGACGACCCTGGCTTTGTGGACAGTAAGGCCGGAGGTGTTGGCCTCTGACGGTGTGTCCTTCCTCCGCCGGCCTGCCAGGCCTGGAGCTCAGGAGGCAGGCCCTGGTGTCGGCAGGGAGATGCTGCTGTCACACCACCTGGGCTGGACGTGACATTCTGCTCTGCTTGAAAGAGCAGTTCCACAAGCAAGTTCCCACCCTGATTTGTAACCCAGGGCGGAAGTCCGCAATTACTTGGGGATCAGAGATGAACTACTTAGGGGCAGGATTTGGCAAGTGATTGACTTTCATCTAGCACTGAGATCTTCAGGTTATTTTTACCTTTATAAGTTCAGCAGTGACAGCGCACAAGGAAGAGAATCAGGTTAATGGGGTACAGGCTTTTTGGGTATTCCCGAAAGCTTACTTTGGGTAAAGGCCACATCACCGGTCCCCTCAAATTAAGAAACCGTCAGGAGATTTCTTTTTCCATTGCAGGTTTCAAAGCGGAGACTCTGAAATGGAAAATAGGCACTGCACAGAACAAAGCTATTTTGAAGCAGTGCAAAATGAAACACTTCACGAGGGTTTGCAGGCTGGGGCCGAGACCGGTGGTTTACTGAAACGAGGTTGTAGGTGAGCCTGGCAGAGGGCAGGAGGCAGCGCACCCCGCCGGCCCTTCATTGTCATAAACTGCTGCATAAACCTACAAAGTGAACTTTATCAATCCCTTCCACTTGTTTAGCACTCTGGGTGATTAACATGATGGGGGAACGTCGCTAAACCCACCGGTCGTGTTGACACGTGAGGTTCCGTAGGGTCTCGACTGCAGCTCCGTTTGGTCGCAGCCCCTCTGTGACAGGAACAGTGAACCACTGTCCCTTCTCTGCACTTTCTTACTGCCTTAGATAGTTGTGCCCTCCCTCTGTGTTTTGCTTCTGCAGTGACTTGGTGAGGCCAGGCGACCCCAGCCTGTCTGGCATGGTGCGAGAGGCTTGCTGTCTGTGCCCCGCTGTGGGGGCCTGACGCCCTGTCCTGGGCTCGGTCCCAAGCGCTTGCCCCTGCAGGACTGTCCCGTAGCTTAGGCTAGGAGAGTAACCTAATGGGGTAATTACTCTTCTTTTTACATGCAGAAATGTTTATTTAAATATTGGATTTTCTTTCACAGAAATTATTTCCAATGCTTAAATAAAGCTGTACTTGATTTCACTATGAACAATAGTATGATCGTGTGGGATTCAGAAACTTTTTTTTTTTTAATATTTATTTATTTATATATTTGGCTGCGCCCGGTCTTAGTTGCAGCATGCAGGATCTTTTAGTTGCGGCATTTGGGATCTAGATCCTTGACCAGGGATCGAACCCGGGCCCCCTGCATTGGGAGTGCAGAGTCTTGACCACTGGACCACCAGGGAAGCCCCCAGAAACTCTCAAGGTCTTTTTGCTTCTGGCTAAGAAATGTCCAAGGCCTACAGCGTAAAACCAGATGTGTTTTGCCTCCTCGATTCTGTTCTGAAGTCCTACCTCTAACCAGTTTGTAATGACAAGTTCCTCCAGCCCCCCAGGCTACCGTGGACGTTTGTGATGCTCTGGGACGGGAACGTCTGACAGAGCAGGTGTGGAGGTGTTGGGTACGGACGTGGCGGATGCGTCAGCGTATTGACCTGCAGGCCCACCTGGCACGTAGAAGCCACTCGCCGTTTGAACCACTGAATCAAGCTGATGTTTGCTTAAAGCATGATTCTTTGGGCATCGTTTTGCCTCTGAAACTTTACACTTTAGGTCATGCAGGTTAATTTTCTTTTTTAAGCATTTTGTTTAAGTTCCGCTTGATAAAATGGGTACTGGGTAGGAGTGGAAAACCACTAGAGCGAAGTTGCTGGTGAATCGTGCTTTAATATCTATAGAAGGTGAACACAGGAGAGTGACAGGCGGGGACAGCGGTGGGGAAGTCGTGACGGAGGCCATCTCCTGCCACGCAGGCCACCAGGTGCTATCGCGTTGCTTTATGTGCTCAGCCCTGGCCCTACAGTGAGAAAAGCTGGAGCAAAGGGTTTTCTCCCCTATGCTGAGTCAGCGCTCAGATTAGCGGGGGGAACTTTCCAGCGGCGCCCGGAGAACAGTGGGGCTGTGCGTCAGGCAGAGCCGGATTCCTCTGTGGTAGGGCAGGTGCTGCACAGTGGGCGGGTCTCATCACCCGAAATTCAGACGGGTGCACACCCCACCACAGCGGGCGCTCACGGGACGAGCACACAGACACCAGGGAGGTGCAGGGGCAGTGAGGGGCTTCCGGCTGGACGTTCACTCAGGTAACGTTTTCCACGCCGACTGGGATGCCGTCCCGAGTCACCTTGGTGAGGACCAAGATTCGGGGCAACACGAAGTCTGGCTCAAGCCAAAGAACCTGAAATTGGGACCTGGCAGAGAGTGTCTGGGTTTTTCTGCTGATGCGTGATTATTACACATTAAACAGAAAAGCATGATGGGAACCGCCTTTTCTTAAATATCCCAGCGTTGATGTGCACGTTGTAAGACGCCCGACCTCCGGGAGCAGTCCCACGCTAAGCTGGGCGCTCTCTCCATGTGGGGACGTCACCCCCGTTTTTCGCTTTGGGTCTGTGAGCATCTTTATTTTTCAGTGGAGGCTCTTCTGCGAGGCTGCTCAGGGTCCGGCTGTTTCTCGGCTCTGAGGTCTTCTCTCTCCTCTCCGAGACACTCCCTGGATCGTTCCTAAAGAAACACTTAATGTGAGCTCCTCTCTGCTCCCGTCTCACTGTGTCCCAGCGCTAAAATCCACCCAGGCAGAGGCTTTCAGGACGGCCAGCCTTCCGGGAAGGCACCAGCGGGTGACAGAACCTTAACTACATCATCTCCTAAAGGATTTTTTTGTTTGTTTTTTAATAAATTTATTTATTTATTTATTTTTGGCTGCATTGGGTCCTCGTTGGCTTTCTCCAGTTGTGGTGAGCGGGGGCTGCTCTTCATTGTGGTGCGTGGGCTTCTCATTGCGGTGGCTTCTCTTGTTGCAGAGCACGGGCTCTTGGCGTAGCAGGCTTCAGGAGTTGTGGCTCGCGGGCTCTAGAGCGCAGGCTCAGTAGTTGTGGCGCATGGGCTTAGTTGCTCGGTGGCATGGGGGATCTTCCCGGACCAGGGCTCGAACCCGTGTCCCCTGCATTGGCAGGCAGATTCTTAACCACTGCGCCACCAGGGAAGCCCCTCCTAAAGGATTCTTACTCACTTCTGATGACTTTTAGTTGCCAAAACATTGGCAGTGCAGACCATTTCAGTGGCTTGTGGTGACCCTGCTCTTTGAATTGACCCTCCCCTGAAGCATGGTGCCTGGGAGGGCAGGGCTGCTTTCTGCTCTGTCACCAACCCCGTGGTGCCTCTAGATGCAGCAGACCTCTCCCTGCCCCCAGGCCCTTTTAGCTCTGACTTCCTACAACTCCAGAGAACTACGAAAAGATCAGCCTGTGATAGTGACACATCTGTTATGCACATTCTCCTCTCCCTCTGGCAGTCATTTTGGCAAACACTGTGGCTCCAGTGAGCAGCCGTGCTCTCTCACAGGAAGAACTAACCCTCGATCTCTCTTTCTCGAGTCGCAGTGGCGTAGGAGCCTGCGCTCTCAGAGGTGTGGGTTGGGCGGGCGGCAACCACGGCTGTCCCTAGTTATAAACCTAACGTCACGTCTATCAGGGTCACATCTGTCATCTACGAGGTCATCTGTCTGAAGGCACCGCCCAGTTTAAGAACCCCCCTGACCCTGTATCTTACACACTGAGGCCCAGCTGAGGCCGCAGAGCTAGCTGGTCAGTGGCAAGTTGGGACCAAAAGAAAACCGGAGGTCAGTCTTTGTCGCCTGTATTTGTCTCTGAGATTACATCGTTTGCCCGCTCAGGTTGGAAAGACTCACTTTACCTGGCCTGGGCCTCGCCGTTCACGCCATCATCATGCGTGTTTTGGAGATGGTCTGACGGTTCATCCACAGGGGCCTGAAACCTGCGTGAGAGAAAGCAGTTCCCAGGAATGCGGATGCAGCAGAGCCAGCCAGCGTGTACTTAGGCTCACTGCACAGACACCGAACTTGAGCAAACACTTTGGGCCTCAAATATTTACCGAGGGCCAGGGCCACGGCAGTGGACGAGAGAGGCTGGGCCCTGCTCTCGTGGGAGACCCGTTCTGCGGGGGGAGACGCGCCAAGGTTGGGAAGGAGGCCCAGCGGGACGGATGGTGGGGAGTGACAGTGAGGGAGACCTGCTTTCACTAGGGTGGTTTGCGAAGGCCTCCCTGCTGACGAGACCTGGGTGATGAGGTCCATGGAACAAGAAGAAGCAAGAACATTCCAGGCAGAGGCAGGGAAGTGGCAGCCAGTCTAGCTTCTTTGCGGGACTGAAAGGCCACTGTGCCTGGGGTGTGGGGAGGGGCCGACGTGGGCAGAGGTGGGCAGAGAGGGTCCCAGAAGGGCTTTCAGGCCCCAGCACGATAGGCTTTAGAAAGACCTCTGACTGTGGCATGCTGGAGGGGCCAGGGTGCGGGGCTTGGCAACGGCGGCTTGGACCGAGGGTCACAGTCGAGACAAAGCAGGCGGACCAAGAGGGTTGAGTCAACAGGACTTGAGGATGGGTTGGCAATAAGGGATGAGGGAAAGAAAGGAATCCAAGTCTCCTGGGCTTTTTACTTGAGCACCTGGGGGACTGTGATGCCTTCACTGAGATGAAACAGGAGTAGCATGTTCGGCGGGGAGGAAACCAAGTTCGGGGCCATTGTGGGGTTTGAGGTGCCCTGAGACCACCAAGAGGAGACTCTCCCAGGAAGGGGCACTTGGAGATGAGTCTAGAGCTTGGGCAGATCTGTGCTGGGGAGGGGGATTGGGGGTCATCTGCAATACCATGGGGTTTTAAAGCCAGGAGACTGGGTGAAGCCCCGTAAGGAGAGGGCGTAGGATAAGAAGAATGCCTGGGACTGAGCCCTGGGGAAAACTGACACTGGGGCCTTGAGCCAAGGGGGCAGAGCCCAGAGCCAAAGAGACTAAGAAGGAACCGCTGGGGGACTTCCCTGGTGGCCCCGTGGTTACGACTCTGCGCTCCCAAAGCAGGGGGCCCGGGTTCGATCCCTGGTCAGGGAACCAGATCCCACATGCATGCTGCAACTAAGAGTTCGTATGCCACAACTAAGCAGCTCGCGAGCCGCAACTAAGACCTGGTGCAACCAAATAAATAAAGATAAATTAAAATAAATAAAAATTTTAAAAAGGTTCTCTTTCCCTTTAAAAAAAATGAAAGAAGGAGGAACAGCTGGAGGGGCAGGAGGAAAACCACACCGGGAGTGTGGGGCGTCTTAGAAGCAAAAGAAGAGTGTGATGAAGGTGACAGACAGTTCAGGCTCACGAGTGCTGCTTCGAGGCCAAGGGATGTAGCCCACAGGTTGCTGATGGAACAGGAGCAGATTTGGTGGGTGGGGTTGGTGTGAGCTGCCAGCAGTGGGAGGGGAGGCAGCAGAGGGCAGCTCCAGATACCTGGAAAGCGGTGCCGTGAAGAAGGGTAGAGGCAGCCTCCCTGCTTGCCCCAAACCTCCAGGAGCTGGGCTCCTGCCCGAGCTTTCCATGTGCTGACACCAAGCACGGATGCCACTTCCCCCCAGAGATGTGACTCTGCCGGGGTGTTGCCCCTTGCAGGCAGGCAGGAGCACCCTACTTGAAGCCAGCTGCTCACCGAAGCAGAGCACGCAGAAGGGAAAGGACGCCAATGGTAAGAGCACGGCTTAGAACGCGCACACAGCGTGAACAGGCTGGGTAGGCGGCACCAGGATGTCACCTCCACCCAGAGGCCCCCCAGGATAATCCCAATCTTACCTGCTAACACCAGAGGTTAGTTCTGCCTGGTTTTGAGGTTTTATAAATGGAATCACACAGTATCTGGAGTAAACTGCTTAGTAAATGTCAGCTTAGGAGGACACTGTAACTAGTCCTGGCTGGACAGGGATTTGATCCAAATTGTGCAGAAGGCATGATGAGTGCAACCTCTCAGTGTGACGTTAAAATAGTCATTTTAAAGGTGGCTTGGTAGTTCTGGATTAATACAGCAATTGCGCGCACGCGCGCACACACACACACACACACACACACACACACACACACACACTCTAATTTTTCCTTCTTCCCCGAACTCATTAAAACTAGTAAAGGGACCAAAACAATGAGGGGGGAAAAACCTCTCCAGGTTGACAGCAGGAAAGGATAACAGCAAAATTTTGGAACTGGAGAGCACATAGACAATGGTCACTAATTCAGCAGACCTGAGCGACGGAGGCCCGACCAGTTCCCACCACAGAATCCTCAGGGGGCCCAGGAACGGGTAGCCCCAATGCCTCTGCAAGGAGGGTGGGACTGAAATAGGACGATGAAGGTCAGGATTCCCTACCTCCGAACCGCTGCCCCCACCCCCAATACTGAAGGGTTAGTCTCTGGGAGGGTGCGACACACCGTGAGAACTACTGAAAGACAGAAAGTCAGCTGTGTGTACAGATACTCCATACGGTGACATTCCAGCAAGGAAACTGGGCAAAGATCTAAAACTGACATTGGGGCATCAAGAGTAAGATAAAGCAAAACAAAAAACGCTGCCCACCCAGATCCCTTACACCGAAGCACCGCCCATGTGCTCAGAGCTTCCAGCCTGCTCTCCTCCACCCCAACTCCTAACATGAACCGGTAATTGAAGATTTCCTGACAGCTGAGAAAAGCCTTTAACAGGGAAGGTAGAAACCTAAATAAACAAAATGTAACTTGGAGGAAACAGACTTCAGAGAGAAGGAAACTTAAAAAAACAAAAGCAAAAAAACATGTATCGGCCCCCAAAGGGGTAAGATATTCTGTCCATGCAGCAACAGAATGCTGTGTAACAAGAGCAGTCAGGGTACCAAAAACACCTCTTTGGAAATGAAAAACAATTTAAAACATTTAAAAGAGCTCTTGGAAATTTTCTTCAAAAATGAAGAACTAGGGCTTCCCTGGTGGTGCAGTGGTTGAGAGTCCGCCTGCCGATGCAGGGGACGCGGGTTCGTGCCCCGGTCCGGGAAGATCCCACATGCCACGGAGCGGCTGGGCCCGTGAGCCATGGCCGCTGAGCCTGCGCGTCCGGAGCCTGTGCTCCGCAACGGGAGAGGCCACAGCAGTGAGAGGCCCGCGTACCGCAAAAAAAAAAAAAAAAAAAAAAAAGAAGAACTAAATAGAAGAGTCAGAAGATAAGAGAGGAAATCTCCCAGAAAGTATAGCAAAAAGATGAAGAGGTGGAAAACAAGACTGAAAAGAGATGGTATATCAGAGGGCCAGCCCCAGAAGGCCAATAGCCAATAAGAATTCCAGAAAGAGAAAAAGTGCAGAAAATCAACTAACCAGTTCAAGAAGAAATATGCCCAAACAAGGACATGAATTTCCAGATTGAAAGGACCCACCGCTACCCAATGGACGGGACTAGACCCTCACCAACGTGAAATTTCAGAACGCTGGGAGCAGAGAAGATGCCACAAGCTTCTGAAGAGAGAATAAGTGGGGACTTACCCAGTGGTCCGGTGGGTAAGACGCTGTGCTCCCAATGCAGGGGGCCCAGGTTCGATCCCGGTTGGGGAACTAGATCCCGCATGCGTGCTGCAACTAAGAGTTCACACACCGCAACTAAGAAGTCAGCATGCCCCAACTAAAGATCCCGCATGCCGCAGCTAAAGATCCCACGTGCCGCAACTAAGACCCGGCACAGCCGAAATAAATAAATGAATAAATATTAAAATAAATAAATAAATAAGGAGAATAAGTGGGTCACATTACAAGGATTAGGAATCAGAATGCCTTCAAACTTCTCAAAGATAGCCTTGGAAGTTGGAAGACAATAGAGTGATGCCTTCGAAGGAGAATCATTTCCAATTTAGAATTTCCATCTAGAATTCAATACCCAGCAAAACTATCAGTCAAGTGCAAAGGCAGAATAAAGATATTGCAGCCTTACGCTGTTCAAAACACGTCCCTTCTCTGTACCCTTTCTCAAGGAGCTGCTTGGGGGATGGGCTTCACCAAACCATGAAAGAGGACACGTGTCCTGTGGGAATCAGGAGATCTCACTTTGGAGTGAGGCAAATGGAGTCCCCTGGAGGGTGGTGGAGGGAGAGGCTAGGTTGACCACTGTGTACCAGCCCTACAGGGCAACCACCCTGGGGCTCAGACTTGAGAGGCAGGCACATTGAGGACCTGCCACCCAAAATCCTCTGCCACTGTTAACACCTCCAGTGCTCAAGTGTGGTGCTGAGAGCCTGGTCCAGGTTCCCATCTAGACTCGTCTTAACCGTGTACTGGGGAAGTTCTCTTTGCTCTGCGTCCTGCTGTCTGGATCAGCTGAGGACCCTCATTACACCCCCAAGGTGTAAAGAGATGGGCAGTTGTGTGCCTAGAAGCAGAAACTCAGAGCAGGCTGCTCATTCTGTGTTTTGGCAGATGTCCAGCACCTGGTCCTCCCAGATGCCCTGATTAAACCTTCATGACCTGGCCCACTGACTTCCCGGAAAGGGGCTCTCCCAGAGGTGTGGCACCTTTCCTACGCACATTCTGAAGTGTCTTGGTTCCCCCGCAGCATTCCCTGCTCTCACCTGGGCTCTAGCCACTCCTTCACCTTGGCAATGGAGCGGACGTAGGGCGTGATCTGCTTGGTGATGGTGGTCAGGTAGGCATTCTCCTGCTTCAGCTGGAGAAGGTCATGGAGCTGGGCTGTGGGGGCCCAGGCCAGAGCGTTAGGTCTTGTTGGCTTCAAATTCTTACTCTCCAGCCTTGAACCATCTAAATAACCCAACTATTTCAGTGATTACCTCTAATTAAAGAGTGAGGTAAGACTTGTGAAGGCGTCCTACTTACTGAATCCTGATCTCAGATCATTTGGGGGCCAGTTAGCAGCTGTGAGGCAAAGTCAAGAGCTAGGGGGAAGAGCACGGGGGTTCGTATCTGGTTAGTGGGTAACTGGCTTCCTGCCCCTGAAAGCATGTGGATTAGCTCCAGGACAGGGGTGCGCCCAGCTGCCCGGGACCTTCATAGATCTCCTGCTCGTTAGCCACGCGCTGGTAGGATTCCTCCCAAATCTGAAAGAGAAAGTAAGTTGGATATCGCACGTGGCCGTGAGTTGGAATTTCCCTTGACAGCATTTCTGTCCTCCAGCTACTCAGAGCCATAGGGCACTCCCAGCCAGTTCCCGTGGTTCCAGGCAGCAAAGGCCCAGGTTCCAGAGCCTGCCACACGAGGGCCTCCTGGGGCACCAGGCCAAGGTCCTCCTCCCCCTTCCTGTCCTGGGGTAGCTCATGTACATGCTGACAGGTGGGGCCGCAGGGGAGGGAGGTTCCTCGGGAAGGGCTACCTCCTGGAAGACTGCTCTCATGCCCTCCACGGAAGCATACTCCAAGGCGATCTGTGTGTCCACCTGCAGGGACTTGTGCAGGATGTCACCCATGATCTCGGCCTTGATGAGCGAGTGGTGCTTGGTGAGGTCCCGGTGCAGCTCCTGTACCTGGTCCTTCAGGTTCTGCATCTCTGCCTGCAGGCGCTGGGGGGAGAGACCGCGTGAGTGCCTGTGTTTCCTGCAGGCTGGGTGCACTGCGGGGGCCTCAGTGGAGGGACGGCTTGCAGGCCAGGTGGCCAGGACTAGATGTGGCCACTGCACCTTGGCGAGAAGGGGTGGGGCCTTTCCCCGCTGGCAGGTCCCTGGCCCCCTCACCCGGTAGGAGTTCTCAAAATGGCGGCAGTGTTCCGTGAAGGGTGAATCGTCGCCCTCCGCCAGCAGCACCTTGGTGCTGATGGACCGGTGCAGCGTGGGCTTTTGGACCGGTGACCCCAACATCTTTCCCACGGGGGAGGGGCAGCTGGGCCCCATCAGCACCTTGGGGCCCGAGCCCCCTGCTAGCCTGGGGAGAGAACTAGTGTGGATGTAGACGTGGGGGTTCCGGAGGGTCTTCCCTTCCCCCAGCCTCCCAGCGCGTTCTCAGCCTTCTCAACCCTCTCACCCCAGGCTGCACACCACAACCACGCGGGAGCTCTGAAAACACCTGATGCAAGGCTGTGTACACCCAAGACCAATGACATCAGCAGGGTATTTTTTTTAAATCCTGAGGGTGATGCCAATGTGCAGAAGAGTCCACCAGGATACCCTCAGACAGCACGTTCCCTCACACACACTCGACCTTGCAAATTTGGCTTGACGCCCAGTATCCCTTGCCTGGGGCCCTGGAGCTCTCAGCAGACACATCCAGCTTAGGCATTTCTCCTAACTCCCCCGGGGTCTCCAGCTCTCTAGACTGGGCCCCGCCCCCCGCGGAAGTCAGACGCCCTGCGGCTTCTGGAGACCCAGGCCCCACCCTAAGCTACCCCTTCCTTTCAGGGCTTAGGCACCCCAGTCCGGGTGCAGCGGCGGCGGTTGGGGGAGCCCCTGAGTCCCTCTGTCCACCCCTGGCCTGGATCCACTCCAGGTCAGCTACGCGCTTCCGATCCAGGGCGGCCCCGACGGCTGTTTCCAGGCTGGGCGGACTCTCCCTCCCGCGTGGACATCTTTGGAGCCCAGACGCGGCGCGGGGAGCTCGGCGAGCTGGGAAGGGCGGCCCCCACCCCAACGGGGACCTTGTGCCCGCATCCCCTTCCCTGTCCCGGCGCCCCTGCGGCTCACGTGCTGGTACCGCCCCCGGCACCCGCCGCCCGGCGCGGTCCCAGCAGCAGCAGCGGCTCCAGGCAGCGCGCGAACTCGGCGCGGTGGTCGCTGGCGATCTGGGGGGACGGACGAACTCGCGAGGCAGCTCCAAACTCCGCGGGCCTCCGCCCCCGGCCCGGCCCACCCCGCGGCCCCGCCCACCTTGCTGCTCTGTGCGGGCCGTAGGCGATGTGGCCGCGTGACGATGCCCTGCAGCCTCTCCACCAGCTCCTGCGCTCAGGTGGGTGGGGGCGTGGGGGTGACAGGGAGGCGGGAGGACCGGAGGACGCGTCCGTCTTTAGAATTTCACCTGCCATCCAATCCTTCCACACCACCCCTGCCCCCAAATCCACAGGAAAGACTGGGGGGTCTGGACTCCAGTAGACACAATGCACTTTGGGGGAGAGGCTTATGCTCCCTTCCAGGCTTTGTTGTCCTCTTATTTTTTTATTTAGTTTTTGGCCGCGCTTTGCGTGGCTTGCGGGATCTTAGCTCCCCGACCACCAGGGATTGAACGGGGTGGAGTCCTAACCGCTGGACCGCCAGGGAATTCCCTGCTGTCCTATTAAAAGGGGTTCAGCCAGCCCCTAAATGTTTTGTAGATGATGGTGTGGAAGAGGGGGCTACCCAAAGACCCCCTGGTCCAGCCTCCAGGTAACAGGCTGCCCAGCCCTGAGGTGGGGGGCTCTGGTGTGCAGGGTGGGTTCCTGGTGGGGAGGGGGGGAGACACAGAAGCTGTGGGCACTCACATAGCCCAGGTCCAGGAACTCAGCCTTGTTGGCCAAGCTGAGAAAGGAAGAGCAGATGGCCAGGTGGACCTGTGAGAGGGACACTGCTCAGTGCCTGGGCTGGGTGCCCGGCCCTGCGCCCCCAGCTCCCCTTACCTGGAGGGTGGGCAGCAGAGTAGCCAAATGGGAGAGCTGCTCCTTGAAGGCCTTGTCCTTTTCTTCATACTGGCTGGGGGAGGAGCAGGCAGCCTCATCTCCAAGGGGAGGGCTGCCCACCCCCACTTTGGGGGCGGGCTCAGAGCTGGGTGGTTCCATCTCCCCACCAGCTTTGTGCATCCTTCCTCGACACCCCTTCCCTGAGCCCTGAGCTTTCCTCCTCACCCGTAGACACCTGGATGTCTTGCTCTCCAGGGTGGGCCGGCGCCTGCCCAGGCTATGAGATAGGTGTCTGGAGGTCAAGGGGCAGGGGATGGAGAGCCCGCCACCACTCACCTCTGCACAGCCTGCAGCAGCAGCGCTTTCCTCTCTGCCAGTTTGTCCTGGGAGGGAAGGTCTGCTACTGGCTGGGCAAACTCGGCCCTGCCACCTCCCAGTGCTCTCCCAGTCCCCTGGGCCCCAGCCACACAGCTGCTTAGGCTGGCTCTCTCCAGCCCACCAGCGCTGCTGCCCGGGCCACCTCCTTCTTGCATCTCACTGCCTGAGAGCCCTGGTGCCCTCACCTTAAATGTCACCTCCTGGGGGAAGTCTTCCCTGACGCCCTCTCACCACCAGCGCCAGCCTGGGGCAGGCCCATGCTCCACCTCTAGAACTCTCCTGGCAGCTACGATTGATTAAGTAACTTCTGAAAGCAGCTCAAGACTTGCTGCCCTGCTACACTGGAAACTCCACACGGGCCCCCGGGGGGAGGGGCCTGCCCTGTGTCCCGGGCACCGGCCATGGCTGGTAAGGATGCTCAGCCTGTGGCTGTCTAGTCCCCCCTACCCCTCACCTGCATGCTGCCGAAGAGGGCGTGGATGGCAGCCTCCTCATCCGCCGCGCTGCGTCGCACCTCGTCCACCATCGCCTGCAGCAGTGCGATGGCCTCCCCTGTGGCGGTCTGCAGGGCCTTCACCGCCTGGGGACAGGGCGGCCTCAGCCTTGTGGGCGCGCGTTCTCCACCCCCGCCCCGGCGCGCCGGGCACCCCGCGCTCACCAGCATCGCCTGCTGCAGCCGCTCGCAGCCTTGCACGTACGCCGACTCGAGGTCCACGCAGTGAGCCCGGCTCTCCCTACGGGGAGCCCGCGGATGATCCCTGCTCCGGGCCACCCTCCAGCCCCCTCACCTCCCGCGCCCTCTACCCACCCCTGCATGTCCCGGAAGCAGCGGATGCACAGCAGCGACTTCTTGTCGGTGGAGAACATGATGTAGGGCTCGGCGTGCAGTGCTGCGGCGGAGGGAGGGAGTGCGGCGGTGAGGGCTCCGGCCGGTGCCCGCCCCCATCCCCGCCCAGCGCTGGTCCCCATCCGGCACGCCGCACTCACTGCACTTCTGGAGCACGTCGCGGCTGCGCTGGCCCAAGGCCACGATGTCGTGGCGCGCGAACATGCGTGCCCGGTGCGTCTCATCGCGGCAGCGCGCGCACAGCGGCTGCCCGCACGTGTTGCAGAAGTACGTGGTCTCTGCGTCCTGCGGACAGAGCTCGGGCTCAACCCGCCCGTGAACTGGGAGCCTGATCCCATCACAGCCCGCGAGGGAACTGCAGCCTCCGCACGTCGTGGCTGTGCGTCTTGGCCCCGGCCTGGGGCAGGCGCGCGGTCACATGCAGCCCTTTCACGTAACCCCAACGCGCAGCGCTCTCATGTACCCAGTTTACAGACGAGAATATTGAGGCTCAGAGAATAGGTAAGTAGGTCCAGTAAGGAGCAGTTACCCAGGACGGTCTTGCGGAGGGGGTTACATGGGGTTGTGGGGAGGGCAGGCACTGCCTTTGCAAAACATTTCACCTATAACAAAAACGTATGTGTACGCCTGTGTGTGTGTGAAGCCCCGCCTTGGCGCCCTCACTAGTAGCCACATGGATGCCTACGCCGGCCATCTGGAGTGGGAACTTGGCTGGGAGGCGAAAAGGAGTGAAGACCTGCAGGTGCCCTTCCCCAGGGCTCAGAGTCCAGGGCACTGACCCCAGTAATGGCTATGAAAGCACAGACCCCCAACTTCCTACGTTGGCACTCAAGGCCATTTCCTCCCCATGCTCTCCTGACCTCCAGCCCCTCACCTCCTGCTGGTTATGTCTGTACTTCTGCGTAGCACATATTCTAGAACTTGCCCGCCCTCCCAGACCTTTTGCTCCTGCAGGGACATCCTCCTGGGATTTGGAATACCTGGTCCAGCCTCCACAGGCCAGAGAGAGTCTCGCGTGCCCTTCACAGTCCAGCCTGAAGCCTGTCCTCTGCTCCCTGGTCTTTCAGGATCGCCCCTCCCCAACGGCACAATGTCCTCACTTCCCCTTGGGCTGTTGATAGCTGCCCACAGCTACCCAGGTAGCAGCGGACCCCAGAGGGCTGGCCTAGGCCTGTGCCCTGGCATGCCCTTCCTGTTCCAATTCACAACTGTGTTCTGAGTTGGGCACCAGTAAGCTCTCCCCAAATCGAAATAGCCTTAACCCCTGCAACTATCTTGGTGTTGGCCCAAGGCAGTTGTTTTGGACCTCAGTCTCCACACCAGTAAAATGGGGCCCACATTCTGGATACAGGGTGCCTTAGAGAGGCGTTGGAGAATGCCCTGATGGGTGATCCTCTGATGACATGGCACACACTGCAGGCGTCAGGACAGTGCAACCTGGCACCCTCCGCTCCCCACCCCACCCCCAGGCGCCCCTGCCTGCTTGCCGCACTCCTGGTCGCAGTTGGCACAGCGCACCACGTCCATACCATCCCCTGAGCTGTCCACCAGGAACTGCAACAGCCGATCCACCGGAGGCAGCCCGCTGGGGCCCTTCACCACCGTCTGGTGTCTGCGGAGAAGCTCCAGCCAAGATCCAGAGGCCCCTTCCCGAAGGCTCCCTACCCCCTTCCTACTCCAGACATTCCAGTCTGGAGCTAAAAATAGGGCGGCGGGAGGTGGGATGCCTGCAGGTCTGATGTCTGTAAATACCTCAGCCAGTGCTCTCCGACCCCGTCCCTTTCCAGTCCTAGGGAAATCTTGGGACGGGGCTGGCGACTCAGGGTGTCAAAGGCAGAAGGCTCCCCTCAACCCCCTCTCATGGCATTGGGCAAATTTAGGGCCACCCCGGGTAACTTGAGCCAACATAACCTGCTTGTGTTGACTAAAGACTTCAGGACCCCCAAGTGAGTTACTGGGAGTGTCCAGACGCTGAGCTGAGATCCCCTACTCCAGCAGCATTGAATCCGACAGCACGCGCCCTCTAGCCCACCCTCGCCCCCTGACTTTCTGTGGGAGGCCTTGGGCCATAACCCCAGGTCTCAGTTACCCCATCTGTAAAATGGGCTGGAGCCTTCATGTTCTCTGGCAGAGAGGTGCAGGCTGCGGGCAGCCTCTCCCAGCCCTCTCCACAGGGAGTCAGAGCCTTGCCCTCCCAGCACCTAGGTCCCAGCCCAGCGGGGCCAGTCTCCCGTCTTAAGGGGCTCGAGGCACTCACTGGCACAGCGGGCAGGCGAGGCGGCCGTCGGCGGTGCGGCCGCGCAGGCAGCCGGCGCAGAAGTCGTGGAAGCAGTCCAGCAGGCAGGGGTGCTCGTACTGCGCGCGGCACAGCGGGCACACGAGCGGGGGGCCGCTCGCCGCGTCCAGGGCGCCCGGGCCCTCCAGGGGCGCAAAGATAGCTCCCGACATCTTCGGGCACAGCGCAGGAGGGCGGGGGGGCGCCCGCGGCCCCTCTGCCCCGGCGCCTCCTCCCTCCTACCTGGCCCGCTGGACCACGCGCGGCGTCCAGCGGTCGTGGAGCGGGGAGCAGCGAGGGTCCGGGGCTGGGGGCTGGAGCTCCGGGCGCGGGGAGAACGGGCAGGAGGCGCGCGGAGGGGCCAGACCCTGTGCCGCCGCCCTCCCCGCCTCTCCACGGCAGCCCTGGAAGGTCAGTCGGTGCCTCCTACCCAACGCCCAGCCTCCCCGGGCCTCCCCCCCTCCCCTCCCCCCCACCCCAGGAATTCCCCTCCCGGTGTCCTCTGGGTGACCCGCAGCCGACACCCCTTCCGCGCCAGGCGCCCCCAGCCTCGCGCGCGGTGCCCCCGTCCACCTTCCCGAGGCTGGCGCCTGCTGCCTCGAGCCGAAAACCTGGACGGATCTCGGCGCTCGCCGCCGCTGTGACCCAGGGCTCCGGTTACGGCCACGGCCGCGGCCACTGCTCCCCTCGCCCGGAGCAGGAGAGGCGGCAACGCGCGGCTGGAAAGGACCCCGCCGGGCAAGGGTTCGAGGTTCGGACTGGACCCCGCCCGCGGTGACACAGCCCGGAGCCCGGAGACGCGGGAGCGCCGCGCAGAGCGGGCTCCTCAGGGGGATACGGCCCCGCTGGCTAGGCCGGCTCTGTGCGGTCGGATTTGGGCCGGGACAGGAGTGGGTCCGCGCGGCCCTATTTCCTCGACGGGCAGTCGAGGGCGCCCGAGAGCAGCAGCCGCCCCTCCCTCCCACAGACACTCCAGTTCTTGCGAGAGCTCGTGAGAGGGCTTGGAAGCCCAGGGCTGCCTTTGGCAGGTTGGGTCTCTCGGCCAAGTTTCTGACCTCTCAGAGCCTCAGAGCTGGGGTAGAACAGGGCAGCCGCCCGGTGATGAGGTGAGACTTCAGTGAAGTGATAACGCACACCCTAAGCTTCCAAAATAATTAAGGCCCCACGCCCATCATCAGCGAGTTCCCAAGGTAGGTTTGGGTGGGAGCGTGACAGAGGAAGCTCTGAGCCTTTCCAGCTGGGCCCCCTCTGCCCTTCTTAGCCTGGCAAGTGATTGTTTCACCCAGCGTCATTTTCTCCAGCGTGCCCGCCTTCTCTGCACATGTCACCCTGAGCTCCGGGAAAGCGGCCCCTGTAGCAGTCCCTCTTGAAATCAGAGTCAGGCCCACTGCCTGACCCATAGAAGGTGCTCAATAAAATCTTACTAATCAGGGACTTCCCTGCTGCCACAGTGGTTAAGAATCCGTCTGCCAATGCAGGGCACACGGGCTCGATCCCTGGTCCAGGAAGATCCCACATGCTGCAGAGCAACAAAGCCCGTGGGCCACAACTACCGAGCCTGGAGCCACAACTACTGAGCCCGCGAACCACAGCTACTGAAGCCCGCACGCCTAAGAGCCCGTGCTCCGCAACAAGAGAAGCCACCGCAGTGAGAAGCCCGCGCACCGCAACGAAGTGTAGCCCCCACTCGCCGCAACTAGAGAAAGCCCGCATGCAGCAACAAAGACCCAACGCAGCCAAAAGTAAAATAGATAAATTTAAAAAAAAAGTTATAAAAAACAATCTTACTAACTAGAAAAAACTAGGAGATAATATTCCAGCTGATTTTAAAAAAAATACATTTATTTATTTATTTTTGGCTGCGTTGGGTCTTCGTTGCTGCATGCGGGCTTTCTCTAGTTGCGACGAGCGGGGGCTACTCTTCGTTGCGGTGCGCGGGCTTCTCATGGCGGTGGCTTCTCTTGTTGCGGAGCACGGGCTCTAGGCGTGCGGGCTTCAGTAGTTGTGGCACGCCGGCTCTAGAGCGCAGGCTCAATAGTTGTGGCTCACGGGCTTAGTTGCTCCACAGCGTGTGGGATCTTCCCGGACCAGGGACCGAACCCGTATCCCCTGCACTGGCAGGTGGATTCTTAACCACTGCGCCGCCAGGGAAGCCCGCTCCAGCTGGGAAGCCCCCTCCAGCTGGGTTTTGAAGGATGAGTAGAAGTTTGCCGGGGGAAGAAAGGAAGTGAATTCTAGGCAGGAACTACCTATTTTTTAAGGGCCCTCCCTAGCCCTGGTTCCATTTGTGCTCCAAGTCATAAAAACAGTGGTCAATGTTTGTGGGTCAAGATACTATTCAAAGCTCTTTTACTTGTATTATGTCATCTAATCCTGACGATGTTACTTTTGAGTAGTATTTACTGAGCATCTGCCGTGCACCATACACAAGAAGGGCGCCTAACCCACCAGGCAAGGTTAACCAAGTGCACAAATAAACAAGTACAATAATGACAGACTGTGTTAAATGCTCTGAAGGAAAGAATCAGGATGATGTGATGGAGGGCAGCTGGGAGGGGGTGGAGCTGAGGACACACTAGATAACCCTGGGCAGAGCCCCTGGAGGATGAGAAAAAATCAGACACAAGAAAAGCCAGGAAGAGTTCAAAGCCGAGGCGGGAATTCCCTGGCAGTCCAGTGGTTAAGACTTCGCCTTTCCATGCAGGGGGTGAGGGTTCGATCCCTGGTTGGGAAGCTAAGATCCCACATGCCTCCAGGCTAAAAACACACAAAAAAACATAAAACAGAAGCAATATTGTAACAAATTTAATAAAGACTTAAAAAAAAAAGAAAGTGGCGGCAACAGCAAGTACAAGGTCCCAGAAGTTGGAATAAATTTAGAGGAAGGAAAGGAAGACCAAAGTGGGTGGAGATGAAGGGACACAGGCTGGGGGGTGAGGCTGGGAATGGAGAGTGGGGGTAAGGGTGGAGAGGTGAGAGTGGTTTCATGGGGGTGAGGGTGGTCACCTTGACCCTCTGGTCTAGAGAAGTCATGAGTTCAGGATGGAGGCTGCACACACAGACCTGGGGAGCTGTATTTAAGGATATGAGTCTGGGGCATGCCAAAGGTCAAGTGCAGATGAAGATGAGAGGAGCTCTGTGCCCTGTGGCTCTTCAAGTCCGCGGAGGAGGAGGGAGAAGCAAGGGCACGGAGAAGAAGCAGCCGGTGAGGTGGGAGGAGAGCCTGAGGTTCTGGGGGCCCAGGGAAGAAGGGTCAGCAAGGAGGAGGGAGTGACCTGTGGTGTCAGATGCTACAGAAGCAGGAATAGGAGGACCAGGACCCGCCCCCAGTGCTGAGCAGGGGGACATCACCAGTGACCTTGATGAGAGCTGTGCTAGTGGCTGGGGAGGCGGGGTGCAAAAGGCTCACCAGAGTGGGTTCAACAGGAAATGGGAGGAGAGAAACTGCAGACAGCACACAGAGGAAACTGCCAAGAAATTTGGTTAAAGCGATCGTCTTAGTTCAGGCTGCTGTAACAAAAATATCACAGGCTGGGAGGCTTAAACAACAGAAATTTCTCACAGTTCTGGAGGCTGGAAGCCTAAGAGCAGGTGCAAACAGCTCTGGCTCCTGGGGAGGGCCTTCTTCCTGGCTTGTTGTCGGCTGCTTTCTCCCTGTGGCTCACGTGGCAAGAGAGATCTCATGTGTCTTCTTTCCCTTAGAAAGGCACCAGTCCCATCATGGAGCCCCACCCTCACGATCGCTAATAAATCTAATTACTTCCCAAAGGACTCACCTCCAAATACCACCATTTTGGAGACTAAGGTTTCAGCTATGAATATGGGGGGGACACAAACATTCAGTCCACAGTAGAGAGGAGACAAAAGGGGTGGTAAGTAACCGGGAATGTTGGGGGTTGAGAGATTGCTTTTTCTGTTTTAAGATGGGGGATTTTATCTTTATTTTATTTTATTTTTTAATTTTTGGCTGCGTTGAGTCATCGTTGCTTGCGCGGGCTTTCTCTAGTTGCGGCGAGCGGGGACTACTCTTCGTTGCGGTGCGCGGGCTTCTCATTGCGGTGGCTTCTCTTGTTGCGGAGCACGGGCTCTAGGGGTGTGGGCTTCAGTAGTTGCAGCACGCAGGCTCAGTAGTTGTGGCGCACGGGCTTAGTTGCTCCACAGCATGTGGGATCTTCCCAGACCAGGGATCGAACCTGTGTCCCCTGCATTGGCAGGCGGATTCTTAACCACTGCGCTACCAAGTAAGTCCCAAGATGGGAGATGTTAAAGAATGGTTGAGTGCTGATGCAAAAAAATCCAGAAGAAAGGATACATTGATGATTTCATGGGGTGGGGGGCAAGGACTGCTGGAGTGACATCCTCAAGTAGGCGGAAGTATGCCAGATGAATGCCCTAGTGTTGGGTTGACCTCAGATGGGGGCAAGGATGCTTCTTCCGCAGTAACAGGAGGAAAGGCAGAGCTGGGTAAAGCTGTTGCTGGATGGGTAGATGTGGAGGCAGGTGTGTCTGGAAACTCTCTTTGGATTGCTTCTATGTTTTCAAAAAAAGAGCAATGGAAGTCATCAGCTGAGAGGGAGGTTTTGGGGCGAGGAGGTGGCATTCTGACCAGAGGTGTGAAAACAATCACTTAGAAGATTGTTAGGAGAGATGTCACTCGGGAGGAAGAACACTAAGGATTGTTAACTAGGTATCAAGACTTGACTCCATGCTCCCAATGCAGAGGGCCTGGGTTCAATCCCTGATTGGGGAAGTAGATCCCACATGCATGCCGCAATTAAAAAGTCCACATGCTGCAACTAAGAAGACCGCATGCCGCAACTATGAGTCCATGTGCCACAACTAAGACCTGGCGCAGCCAAAGTAAATAAATATTAAAAAAAAAAGAAAGAACAGTAGCAACTTCAGGAAGTGGCTACCACTCCTAAGGTGGTCTTATTAAAATGGAGACACTTAAAGAACAGGGCCCAGGAAGCTGATACATGAGAAAGGGGTGCTGCTCAGCTGGGGCTGGGGTTTCTGGGGAGAAGAAAATGAGGCTGGTTCTACAAGCGTTGGAATAACTGCAAACTGTATTCAACTGCTGTTTCTGGGATGTTCCAACGGTTGCTACCAGGATGAAGAAGCAGGAGTAGGTGACACCAACAGAACAGGAACAAGCAGGAAGCAAACAGGGAGAAGTCTCTTCTTTCTCCAGCCTGCAGTCTCCCCTCTAGGCCCCCGTTGAAAGAACCTGACCAGGTTGCAGGTGGTAAAGCAGAAACGTGGTTTGCAGTCAAGAACAGCAGGGTGGAGGCTTCCCTGGTGGTGCAGTGGTGGGGAATCCTCCTGCCAATACAGGGGACACGGGTTCGAGCCCTGGTCCAGGAAGATCCCACATGCCGCAGAGCAACTAAGCCCGTGTTCCACAATTACTGAGCCTGAGCTCCAGAGCCTGCGAGCCACAACTACTGAGCCCGCGTGCCACAACTACTGAAGCCCGTGTGCCTAGAGCCCGTGCTCAGCAACAAGAGAAGCCATCGCAATGAGAAGCCTGTGTACCACAACGAAGAGTAGCCCCCGCTCGCCGCAACTAGAGAAAGCCCGTGCGCAGCAACAAAGACCCAACGCAGCCAAATAGAGATAAATGAAATATATACATTTATTAAAAAAAAAAAAAAAGAAGAACAGCAGGGTGGGTTTGGAACTTGGTCATCTGGCAGAGTAGGCCTGAGGGTAAATAAACCTAGACCAGACAGCATGGGGAGTTTCCTCCCCCACCACTGTGAGCCAGGATTGGGCTTCTGCTAGGTGAGTACAGGGCACACAGGGACTGGAGGGTGTGTGCAAGTGAGTGATTGTAACTGGTCAGGACACGACGGGGGGAGAGTGGGTGAAAGTGGTCCAGTCCACGGACTGTAGGCCTGGGCATGAAGACCTTTGCCATTCAACTTTGGTCCGCGGACGGGCAGCACCAGCATCTCCTGGGAGCTTTGAGTAATGCAGAATCTCAGGCCACTGAAACCCATTGAATTGGAATCTGCATTTCTAAGGGATTCCCAGGTGATTCCTGTCTATATGCCAGTTTGGGGAGCGCAGGCAGAAGAATGTTTGGAATTGGGAAGCTAGAAGGGATGAACTGGAAAGCTAGGAGGTGATGATCGGAGTGTGGGCGGCTTGAACTTGAGGTGGTGGAGAGTGTACCTGACTGCAGCAAAGAGGGCTAGCGCAGGGAGACATCCCCCCCATCCCCCCACCCCCGGCACCAGCTTCCAGGCTGGGCGCTTTAGGTAGGAAGAAGCCAAGGGCTCTCGGGCATTAGGACCCCAAATTAGGCCTCACCTCCCCAAGTTAGTGAGTTCGACTCCCATCCCAGTAGCAGGTAATTTATGGTTTATTGAATTTCCTTAATTTTTTTTTTCTTTCTAAGACTTGCAAAAGTAGAGCGAACCCCTTTATTTCTCTTTGGGGTAGTCTAGTATGGCTCCCCGCTCCGATCCGTCGCAGTGGGACAGGCCACCCTGCCTCCCTCCCCCTGCAATCCTCCGGACGGGTGAGAGGACAGGTTTTGCATTCAGGCAAAAGAAATCGCTCCCCGAGCGTACAGTACAGGGCGAGATGGTGGCGACCGTGGGGCGTGGCAGAGCGATTAGTACAGCCTGAGCCCTGCGTGCTCTGCGCGCTGCGGACTCTTTGCGTCTGCGTAGTTCACCCAACTCCTTTTCTGCCTCCGCTGCGGCGATGGCGCCAGTGGTTAGTATGGCTCCGTGTGAGGCCTCGGCTCTGGGGAGAGGCACGTGGGCCTCGCCGGCCCGGCCCCTGCCTGGCTCGCGGTGCACGGCTCTCTGCAGCATCCTGCCGGGGCCGGGCTAGCGGGCCGGCCGGAGCAGGCTGGGGCGGCCGGCGGGCCCCGCACATTGTGGGCGGAGGAGGCCGCGGCCCGAGGCGTGAGGGGCAGACCCGGGACTCTCGGAGGCCGCGGCTTGGGCTTGGGCCCGTTGCCTGCGCGGCCAGCGGGGAGCTGGGAGCCTGAGACTGCAGCCTGGGTCGGTCGGCGGCCCTTGGAGCCCGGCCGGCGTGAGGCAGCCGAGGCCTGGGCCTGGTTACCTGGGCGGAAGGCGGGGAAGGAGGGGACCCGGCGCCCTGGGTGACCAGTGGAAAGGTCCACGGAAGGTGGCGTGGCCGGCCTGTGTTCAGAGGGAGGCCCGGGTTAGAGGAGCCTTTCGCGTCTGCGGAGGAAGTTCAGTCTTCAGGGTGCAGCTCTACAGCCCCTTTTAGGGGTCGGGTGAGGGCCCGGTTCCATTCGCTCTCAGCCAGGCTGGGACTGGGCCCTCGCGCGGCGCCCTCGCGTCACTCCGGCTGCAGATCTGAGAGGAAGTTTTCCTATCCTCCTCCTTTGCTGGGACGCCCTTGGGAACATTTTCGGCTCCTCTCCGTTCTTCTGCCTGGGTGGGCTTGTAAGGCTCCTGGGCGTGTGTATGCTTTTGGTTTAAAACCACGGTGGGAGGTACGGAGAGCATTGCCGGCAGGTCTTTTATTTGCTGATTGTATATTTCTGGGGCTAGATTTTTGAAGCAGCCCCTTTGATTGTTACTAGGAAGACGTGTTGGGGGGGGGAAGTGACTTGTTGAAAGCTGAATGTTTGAACAATTGACCCAGTTAATACAGGTTTTAGGTGGAGTTTTTTGAGACATGAAGAGAGGTAAGACGGATTCTTGGAAAGGTCTACTTAGATTCTGATAGGCTTTTTCAAGTGCACCTGCGGGTAAGTAGGTTGTCCAAATGCTTTTCTTAACGGTGTTACACTTGTAGACGGAGAAGAATCATAGGAGGTTTTTTCTGAGAGTGAAGAGGCTGGAACGTTGCAGTTAAACTAGTGCTTTGAAAGTGCTAGATGAAATCAGTCAAAAGGCCAGGAATTGTCGCCATTAATGTTATAATTAGAACCCAAGTTTTAGTTTTATCCTTGTCCCAGCTGGGGTTAGACGGGCTGCTAGGATGTGTAGTTCTGGTCGCTGTCCTGAGAAGGTAGATGAGACAGGAGGAAGGGAAAACGGCTAAACTGGATCAGGACCCGAGTCTGGAAAGTGAGGACACGAATTTGTTGCAGATTAAAGTTGTTTTGGGTCCGCAAGGCATGTGCATGCCTCTGTCTTAATCCTGGAAGAAAACAAATGAGTATTCCTTTAACTTTATTTTGGAAATTTTAGGGCAAATAAGAGGAAACGTTCATTTTATTGTAGTTCATAAGCTAACAGACCTTCATGCTCATAGACACCAGCGAGGCTGGAAAGTGTACATGGGTCAGGAGTGCTAGCATGATTTCCCCTTCAAGAGGGCATGACCCCAGGTTTGTAGAGCAGCATCTTGAGTGTGATCTGGCGTCCACTCGTGGCGCCTTTGCAGGGGAACACAGTTTCATGGTTTTTGTATTTGCGTGTCCTTTTACGATTCTAGTAGTTTTGCTTTTGTTGAGTGTTTTTTTTTTTTTTTTTTTGGACTGGTTATGCCTTCATCTCTGTTATCATTTGTATACTTTTCTTAGAAAAAGCTTGTGGTGAAGGGGGGCAAAAAAAAGAAGCAGGTCCTGAAGTTTACTCTTGACTGTACCCATCCTGTAGAAGATGGAATCATGGATGCGGCCAATTTTGTAAGTTACACCCTTGATGTCACCCTGGGCAGTAGTGAACCCTTTCAGTTGTTGCTGAGAAGACCTCCTGGAGCGTGCTTGCTGGCTGGCCCTGGCTACTCTGCTCTTCTGGCTCTACTGTTTGACCCTGGAGCTTTGTCTAGTTCTGCTTCTCACCCTTGTTTTCCTGTGTAGCAGTTGTGAGGAGTAAAGGAGATGCGCTCTGGCACATCAGTGCCAGAGAACTACCTCATCGTCATCTTCTTCAGTTTCCAAAAATGATTTTACTTAAAATTTACTAGGAAACAGGCAAACCTTTGCACTTGAGTGTGTTTTAAGTGTAAGCTGTGGGCCCTGACCCTCAGGGCCAAGGGGGTGCCTGTGACCTGGGCCTGATGCTTGGCTCTGGGGCCTTGGACAGATGGCAGCATCTCCTTGAGTTTTCTCTTTTATTAAGCACCAGAGCTTCAGTGTTTCTGTGAGAATATCCTGTTTGCTGATTTGTAATTGGAGCTTGGTTTTTTTTAGGCCTTGCTCTGTACAGATTTTTTACCCTCATGTTGGCCCCATTCCCCAATATTCCTCTATTTCACATAAGTCTAGAAAAATTAACCTCATTGTCACCTTTTTGACTCTGCAACTTGGTTGTGGCATTTTACTGTTTTCCTCTCCGATAGCCAAGCTTGGGGGAATTCAGGAATATTGTGCAGAACCCTACATTGACATTTTCTCTTTAGTCTCCAGAAGGTTAACTACTGCAAGATAAACATTACAACAAGAATAATTTTCAAATAAAAAAATTAAAGGTTTGGCTTACAGCCACTACTTACAAAGCGTGGAATTCGGGTAACCTGTAGTTCACTACCCTCTGGTAGATGCCTTTTGTGTCCTGGCCTGTCCTGCAAGAAGTCCTTCACTTGACTCCTTAGTTCCTTCTCCAGCCAATGACTTCTTGCTTTTCTCCGTGGCCTCTTTTCCCTCGTAACTTGTGGCTTCTTCCAGTTTGTGTCTGGGATGTTCCCTTCTCCCTTCCTCCCTCTGTACTTATCTGTGTATGTGACTGTCTTCCTTCTAGACGCCTCCTGAGGATAGAAAACACGAGTCATTTATGAGTCTGAGATGCAAAGGTCAGGATTTCTGACCTAATCACCCCCCCCCACCAACCTGTCGCCAGTTAACATTGTGTGTTGGAGTTTTTAAATAGAGGACTGTAGGAGTGGGAGCTGAAGGGACTTCGTAGCATTGCAATAGCAAGAAAACCAAAAAAGAGTCCTCCTTTTTGGTCAGAGACTCCTGAAACCCATGGAAGTGAATGACCAGCCCAAGCTTCCACGGGGATTTGCCCAGAGTTCATCTCTGGGCTCCTAGGCCACTGTCCCTTCTGCTGTTCGGTGATGGTGCACGTGGCCCCTCAGCAGATCTGTAATTGTTTTGGTCACTGTATGTTTTTGTTCCTTCTGCTGGATTGAAGACCTATTTTCTCTTATCACACAGAGGACAGTGCTTTATATGTCTTAGGTCCAGAAGTTGCTTATCACTTTGGTTGCCTGTATCTTGTAAGTTTGGGCCTGGGTTTCCTGACTACTCTCTCCCGAGACCCAGGAGTCAGAGCCTTGCATGGCGTACAGGCACATTGAGTATATGTGTGGAAGTAGTCATGTATGTTCATGCTAGGATGTTTTCAGTTACATATGTAAACAGTTGAATACCATCTTCTAATTGCTGTTCCTAGATTTCAGATCTTTGGCCAAAGATTTTCTTTTTTTTTAAGATTGAACATTTAATGAACTATATTTGCTTAGAGTTAGGAGTATAAAGAAAATGAGATGGGTGAACTGGTCAATTTGATGATTTCTACAGGAGCAGTTTCTTCAGGAAAGAATCAAAGTGAATGGAAAAGCTGGGAATCTCGGAGGAGGTGTTGTAACAATCGAAAGAAGCAAAAGCAAGATCACTGTAACTTCCGAGGTGCCTTTTTCCAAAAGGTATGGGAAAGAGATGAGCGTTTCTTGCCTGCATCCTAGCACTAAGATTCCCACCCCCACCTTGGCCAGGAATGTTACTCCACCTTGAGTAATCTGCTGTGTGGTTGCCTCTGTTAACCTCTGGAGCAGTGTCCAGTGTAGGGGTGGTGGATGAATGGATGAATGTTATGGCAGTTAAAAGTATTCAACTCTTAGTAGATTTTTACAGTTTTGTTTTTCACAGGCTGAAGCATTTCAAGCAGCAAAGATGCTCGGACTTGCTTAGACTGTGTTCTTAAAAGTGAAGATACTGCTTCCTTTGCCTCTAGATGACGTTGAAGAGCTTTCATTTTTAAGTTTATGGTTCCCCCCCGCCCCAAATGCTCCTGTAATTAGATGAGGGGTCTGAAATCTCAGTTTAGACTGAAGCCACTCTGTTAATTCCTGTGGGCCAATTTTTTTAAGTTGGAGACAGCAGTTCACTTGCCCTGCTATATGTTTATGTCTTTTGTTTTGAGAATGAGGTTAAAAACACGTTACAAGTCACTACGGAATTGGACGTGTTTATACCTAGCTCCTAGCCCAGAACCTGGCGTATAATTCTTAGGAGCGTTTAATCAAACTGAATCAAACAGTAGGAAGTTTGAAGTGTTAGGACAAGTTGGTTATAGTTAAGCCTTTGCTTTTATTTTTATTTATTTATTTAAAGAATAGGGTTTAATTAATTAATCAATATTTACTGGCCGTGCTGTGCGGCTTGCGGGATCTTAGTTCCCCGGCCAGTGCTTGAACCAGCACCTTCGGCAGTGAAAGCGCCGAGTCCTAACCACTGGACCGCCAGGGAAGTCCTCTTTGCTTCCATTTTTAACTGAAACAGTCAAGAGATGACTTTAAAGCTAAGTGAACTACTCCTGTTCTGCCTGACTGCGTTATTTCATTTGTGCAGAAGGCAGTTTGATAGAGTGAGAGATGGGGCAACTGGAGGGCCTCCAGGGTGTGCTTAGCACCCACCCCACTGGGCTTCTGCAGAGCTCTCAGGGAAGCGCTTTTAACCTAGCTTCCCCCAACATTCTATTAGGAAAACACTCAAACCACCTAAACTTTTGAATTAACCACGTCACCTGAATACAATATGGTAGAAATAGTAAATGGAAAAAAAAGAATACTTTTTAGATGAAACTAACAAACTGATTTATTTTTATGTAGGGAAAAGTGGGTAGAATTGAACTGAGATCTTCACATCTTTGTGAAGATTGCTTTGTTGGCGTAAGTAAGACAGTTGAACAGTGTTCATTTCTTGGAGGTGTTGAGTTTGTTGGTTTGTTAATATTTGGGTCCTGGCTAAAGTGCCACAGTTTGCCTGGGCATCTCATTTAGTCCTTGTACCAGTCTGAAGAGATGCTAAGTATCATGAGTCCTGTTTTACAGAGGGCGAATCTGAGGTCTGGAAAGGTTAATTTGCCCAGTGGTGGGTGTGCTGGGCGCTCTATTCCTCTTTATGGCTTTGGGAAGATGCCAGAATAGATAAACCTCAGGGCCTCATAAGCAGACAGCTGAGAGATGAAACAGGATTGCAGGCTGCTTTTGAGCACAAGAGGCATCGCTGCCTTTAGGTGAACAGAGTTTGCCGACAGCGCTGTGCAGGGTTGGCTGCTGAGCTCGCTCAGGCCAAGGCAGCCGCTGGGTGGATGGACTAGAGAGGCCAAGTGCTCTCACTGCAGAGTCGCGGTCAGGACGTTGCCGGGGCGGGGGGCATTGGGAGATGAGCGTCATGCAGCAGGAGTGAGCGTGTGTGTGTGAGTGTGAGTGACACGGCCCTCAGCCCCGGTCCCAGTAACCCAGCAACCTCAATGGCAGGTTTCAGTCAGTGAGGTGAAGTACTTGGAGCTCATTGGAAATCCAGCGGTTTCTCAATAAAAGGTACTTAGATTGTGTGCTTAATTGCCAAATTACTACCTTGATCTCTTTCCCTAGTGGTCGCTAAAAACCATTTTATAGGTGAGGGCTATTGCTTCATGGACAGCAGTCCCATCTTAATCTGTTCTCATTTTTATGTCCAGGTTAGATGAAATGTGATTGATGTTTATTCTCGTTAGAGCATTGGCTGGCTGTAATATTTGCCTGTCTTTGCCATTTTTGAACCATGGGAAAACACCTTGAATTGTTATGACTTTGAATGCAGGGGTTTCATAAAAGTTACAGTGTTTCAGAATTTAAGAAGGCCTTGTATCTGGTGCAGTTCTGAAGTGTTCTTTCTCTGCAGGTATTTGAAATATCTCACCAAAAAATATTTGAAGAAGAATAATCTCCGTGATTGGTTACGCGTAGTTGCTAACAGCAAAGAAAGTTACGAATTACGTTACTTCCAGATTAATCAAGATGAAGAAGAGGAGGAAGATGAGGATTGAAACTCAGTTATCTGGAGTATTTTGTATGAATTCTTAAATAAAATTTAGGAAACAAAATGGTGGCTTTCCTTGTATCTCTGCAGTGTGGATTGAACAGAAAATTGGAAATCATAGTAAAAGGGCTTCACTTGGGCTGCCACTCACTTACTTGTAATTAAACTTTTTTTCTGCTTGAAAATTTCAATTCTTTTGGTAGAAATACCAAAATGTGTAAGTCTCCTTCAAGGGAACTGACTACTGTTTGTCATTGAACAGGTGGATGAGGGCGTGGAGATGTGAGTTCAGTTAGTTACTATTTTACACAAAAAGGGGTGGGTCAGTTTCATCTGGTACTTTTCTCAAAAGACTGAGGAATACAAATGTGGGAACTCCTGATTCACTGAAAGCAGATCCAGTGACTTGTTTCTGAGGTTCTCTTTTTGGGAAAGTGGCAGTGTCGGTAAAATGCAGGCTTCTGGGGCATTTGTCTTCATTTTCTGATTACAGATTACTCTTGATGGACACAGTTATTACTATGTATGTTAATCCTTTTTCTTCCTGTAGAAATAAAATGTCCTTTTGCTTCGCATATTCTACTACACCTCTGGAAAGGGTCTGGAGAGCGACTGTAAAAGTCACAGGTGTTCAATTAAGGAAAGGTCTACAAAATATGAATTTGTAAATAAGCATTGTTTCTACAAGTCCTTGCACCAAACTGTCACTTTGAACCCCACCAGGGGGAGCTGGAGATGAGGAATAGTGGAGCTTCCAAAGGTGGGTGTTGGTGAGGTTGCCTGGGGTCAGGCTCAGAATCCCAGAGTTCTGGAGTCTTACCCCGGAGGCAGGTGTGGAAGAGAGGGGCCTGGGAGACAGCTCAGGCTGAAGAGAAGTCTTGAGATGCCCAGGGAGTAGTCCCTTTCACACCATTTAGGCCAAGGCTGGGCTTAAAAGTCATTCTACAAACATGTTAAGCAGGGCCAAACTGAAAGGGCTTCCCACGATATTGGGGGTTCTGCTGTACGTGTACAGGCTAGAGATCTGTGAAAGGTCAATGAGATCATAAAGATGTGATTGTTGCTGAGAATATCAAGAGTGACTTTGAGAAGAGATCCTGATGCCTTATGGTGCCCTCTAAAATTTAAATTTTACAGAAATGTCTGCATTGTTTTAAGGTTACGTTGTATCAAATTCATGTCTTTCAAGAGCTTGCCTAGGGTGCCTTTCCACACCTGAAATTCTTGTGATCTTGCTAGTTGCATAGCTGGAAATTAAATGTTTTGAGTCATACCTTGGCTCCAATTTAACATTTGGTGCTCCTTGGGTTGAATTTAACATGTTGAGGCTTTGTAATTTCATTTGTGGTAAAGGCTCTAGCATTTTCTATTTCTATGCAAATTTCTTGAAGCAGAATTGTTTGCATGTTTCTCTGCCCTAGAGAAGGCATTGTTTCTTTCAAATTTAACTGAGGCATCAGTTGCTCTTTGGTGCTGTCCATTACCATGATTATTAACTTTGTTAGCAAGTTTGTGACTTGGGTTTGCAAATTTTACTTGTTTGTTGCATTGATGTTCCCTTGTAGTAATTCTTAGTTTGGTTGTAAAAAAATTAGCCCTGGGCTGAAATTAGCATATAAGTTTTTTTTTTAAAACTATTCCCAGAATCTAAAACTTGTAATAAAATTGAAACTTTCTGGTTTTTCTATGCCTTTTGAACTCTTGTATTTTGACTTTTGATCACATTTTATATTAAAGTGGCTAACGCATGGCTACTATTATTGTACAAGGCTTTTTTTTTTTTTAAAGGATTGGCATGTTAATCTGTTTAGCAACAATAAATTGGTTGTTTGTCCTCACTGATGAATTGCTGTACCAACAATGACCTTGGACTTCATTAAGTTTGAGAAGAACATGTGTCTTTTATTCCCACTTTCTTCACCCTAGTTATGCCGTGGTGCCTCAGGTTCTGGAGTTGACTTATAACCGAACTCTCCATGTAGAATTTCTTCAGACCCAGAGCCGGAGAATAACTTTGCAAACATGACTTTCTGATGGATACGTGACGTGAACTTGAATCACACGGCACCCATTATCCCAGCTGTGCCGAGCCACAGTTCAGACCCATTTCACCTGCCTGATCAAGGCACAGGAAGAGACTGGGTCTTGGAGCGTTTCAAGCTGAGATTTAAGTGCATAAAGGTAGTGAAATAGGAACTTGGTGCAGCCTTGCTCTCAGCTGACTCCAGATCCAGCACGGCTTCACCCTTATCTGGGTGAACACTATCTCTCATCTGAGGTTTAATTTTGTTGCTTTCCTTTCCAAAGCCCCCGCTACCCCTTTCTGTGGCTTTTTCCGTGGTGAAGGTGTGCTTTTCTGAGTAGTGTCATCCTCCTAGCATTTTGGGACGAGCCACGTGGTGAAATAGACCAGTGCTGGCTGGTAGGTGGTGCCTAGCACAGAGGTGTTCGGAAACGTTGGTGTCACAGATGGGGGAAAGTGGGAGAGTTGGATCACATCAAATATATTTTAAGACAATTGGTCAAAATTACAGACTGTTTTGGGGTATTTAGGCCTCAGCCTTTTTAGGGGTCTCTTGGTTTCTTGGAAGGTGAGCAGGACCCCAGTATGGTGATAATGGTCCCCTGGTCCATCACTGACACGCTCAGGGGAGCTTGGAAGCTTGCCCTCCTTCCTCTTGCTGCCTGGCCCTTCTGCTGACTTACCCCCAAACTTCACAAGGCTGTAAGCAGGGCCCTGTGCGGGCCCCCCTTCCTGTGAGGGGGGCACATCCCTAGGAAGTGGGTCCCTGACAAGAGACAACTACAGATTTGGCAGTACCAAGGGGACAGGCCTCTGCTTGGTAACCTTGGACAGAGCCAATATATTTTTAAAAATAGTTTTGATTTTTTAAATGAATTTTTATTGGAGTATAGTTTATTTACAATGTTGTGTTATTTTCTGCTGTACAGCAAAGTGATTTAGTTATACCTGTCGTATATCCACTTTTTTAGATTCTTTTCCCGTATAGGTCATTACAGAGTATTGAGTAGAGTTCCCTGTGCTATACAGTAAGTTCTTATTAGTTATCTATTTTATATGTAGTGGTGTGTCAATCCCGGTCTCCCAATTTATCTCCTCCCCTTCCCTCTTGGTAGCCATAAGTTTGTGTTCTACATCTGTGACTTTATTTCTGTTTTGTAAAGTTCATTTGTACCATTTTTTTAGATTCCACATATAAGCGATATATGAAATTTGGCTGACTGACTTCCCTAAGTTTGACAATCTATAGGTCTGTTCTAAAATATTTTGATTTTATTTATTTATTTTTGGCCGTGTTGGGTCTTTGTCGCTGCGTGCGGGCTTTCTCTAGTGGCGTCGAACGGGAGCTACTCTTCGTTGCGGTGCGGGGGCTTCTCATTGCGGTGGCTTCTATTGTTGCAGAGCACGGCCTCTAGGCGCGCGGGCTTCAGTAGTTGTGGCACGCGGGCTCAGTAGTTGTGGCTCGCGGGCTCTAGAGCGCAGGCTCAGTCGTTGTGGCGTACGGGCTTAGTTGCTCCACGGCATGTGGAATCTTCCCGGACTGGGGCTTGAACCTGTGTCCCCAGCATTGGCAGGCAGATTATTTTTTTTTCTTTTGCGGTACGTGGGCCTCTCACTGTTGTGGCCGCTCCCATTGCAGAGCGCAGGCTCCGGACGCGCAGGCTCAGCGACCATGGCTCACAGGCCCAGCCGGTCCGCGGCATGTGGGATCCTCCCCGACCGGGGCACGAACCCGTGTCCCCTGCATCGGCAGGCGGACTCCCAACCACTGCGCCACCAGGGAAGCCCTGGGGCTTGTTTTTAACAGCAGTCATTTTTGGTCCATTGTTATTAAAATGTATATTTAATAGTTTAACAGTAATCAACGCTCTCCTTTAAATACTACTAGAGATTGCTAGGCAAAAATCCATTTGTTTCTGCCCTTCCAGTTTCTGCTTTGCTTTGGTTTTGGTCATTAAGTATTGTTACCTAGCTGCAGCCATCGCAAGAACAAGGACGGGGAGAGGATTATGAGTGATGAACATCTCGACTCTAATTTGCCAAATTAAGCAGTTGGAACTGTTCTTCATTGAATGATGTCTGACTTAACCTCACCTTGGGAACTGGAGCCAAGGTTAATGGTGCGTGTGTGGTGGGCTCTCTGGTGATGGGAAATGCTGTAGGTCACAGTTTCTCTGAAGTGGGACAGGGGACCTGTGGAAGTGTCCTGAACTCATTCCACCATGTGGGAGGGGTTGGGGGCAGGGCTGGGGACTGGGGTGGGCAGTTTGGTGGCGCTTAGGGTCTTTTCCTGGTTAACATTCAGGAAGACAGGAGGTCTGGAAAGAGGAAGGCAGCCTTGCCAGGCAAAATGCAGGCCTGCTAAAGCCTCAGTGGTTGAGGTTCCCTCAGCTACATGCCCAGGAGGTGAAATACAGCTTCAGGCCAGGAGGATCCCTTGCTTTCTTAGTCCGCTTCCCTGTTGCCCTTCCCTTGGCCCTTGCAGGCCACCTGCTCGGGGCAGATTCAACATCTCTCCTAATGTGGTTTAAAAGGGATCCAGGAGATGGGATTCCCAGTGCCCTGCGCTTTTTCTGGGAGGCTGGACTGTTCTCTCCCGAACGTGACTGCAGAGGAGCTGTGGTTTGGGGCTTGCTGGTAATTCACTAGGTCGGAAGGGGAGGAAAAACGTGCTGCATATTTTCCCAGCTTCTCCCGCCCCATGCCATCCATCACCTTCAGGTCACAGCTTGGACTTACTGTGGAGTGGGTTGTGGCCACCTCCCCAAGAGGTCTTGCACTAGGGGCCCTTGCCAAGCACCCACGACTCTCCTGGTTCCTCAAAGTCCCCAGGAAGGAAGAGCCCTCCTGGTGATGCCAGTGGCTCGGGTACTGGTGAAACAGGTGAATGCCCACCTGGATGGAGCGGGTGCTCAGCCAATACCAGAGGGGTGGGTGCCAGAGAGGAAACCTCCTCCCGGCTGCTTTGGGCTTCCCAAGTCAGGTAGATCTTGAGGGTCCTTGGCATGACTGGGTCTCCAGTGGCTTCCCCCAAACGTGTCTGGCCCCAGGCAGTGAGGTGAGAGCGCCCGCCCTTTCCTGGCTCTTCTAGGGGTAGAAAGCCCGCCCCTGAAACTTTTGCGTTCGTAGAGTAGCTTTAAGACTTGCTGCAGCCGATGCTGGTGGCGCGTGTTTAAAATTCTAGTCTTGCTCCCGTGGGCTTCGGCCTCCATCTTCACCTTTAACAACCGAGGGCTGGCGGCGCGGTTCCTTCCCGCTCCGCGCGGAGTTTTGGGCACAAAGAACGCAGAGCCCGCATCACCCCCGGGGGTCCGGATGTGTTTAAAGCGGACCCCGCCTGGAGGCGCGTTTTGGAAGTGGGCACGTGTGCGGTGGGAGCGGGGCGCGATGGGGTGAGGGAGGAGCCAGCCTGTACAGATTTTTCTGGAGGAATCAGACCCACTGTCTCCAGAGCGGCCCTTCCCCAAGTGCGGAACACATTTTTCTTCGAATCCTCTTTGGAAAGGGGATTAGAAGCGTGTTGCGGCCGGTGCGGGGCGACCAGGGTCTCGGCGCGTGTGAGCGGAGTACTGGAGCTCGCTGCCCGCTGCCCCGGGGACCCCGCCTCCGCGCCCTTGGGGACCCTTCCCGGGCGGGGGCGGCAGCGGCATTGGGCCCTGCCGGGGTACGCGGGCCGGCGTTTCCCCGCCTCCCACCGGGCCCGGCCCACCCGAGTCCCAGCTCCCAGCTCGGCCGTCGGGTCCCCGGGCGCGTGGTCGCCTCGACGGCTCCCCCTGCCGGAGCGCCCTGTCCCCACCCCGCACCCAGAGTCTCAGGACTAGTCCCCCCAACTTGTTCTCTGCTGTTAACTAGTCGCGCTGCCGGAACGATGGGATGGGGTTGCCACAGCAACCAGACTGGACGTCACAATCCGGGCATGTCTGCCGCCCCCCCCCCCCCCCCCCCCCTTCTTGCTGCCTGCCGCCGGCGCTGCCGCCACCACCTCGGCCGGCTGCGGGACTCAGGCTGCGGGGCGCGGTGGGCGGAGCAACCCGGGCTTTGCGGGGAGCGGGGCGAAGGCGGCCGAGAGGAAGGGGGTCGAGACGGGGGAGTGGAGGTTTGGGGGGGTGGGGGGGCAGGCGGCCGCCATCTTCTCGCCGAGGCCGCCTCGCCCGCCGCGCGCGCCCGTCCGGCAGCGCACGGGTTAAGGCTGGCACCGCGCCCGGCGGGAGGGGGGGCGCCCACCTCCCCTCCCCCCCGCGCCGGGCATGCGGGGCCCGCTGGGCACCGAGGAGGAGCTGCCGCGGCTGTTCGCGGACGAGATGGAGAACGAGGACGAGATGTCAGGTGAGCGGGGCGCCGGCTGCGCCCGGGGCGGGCGGCGGGGGACGAGGCGACCGGCGGGGCCCCGGGGCTGGACCTCGCGGGCGGCGCTGGCGGCGCGCGGGAAGGGGCGCCGGGCTGCGTTCCCGCCTTGCTGGCGCCGCGCGGCCAAGGGCGCGGGGCTGGGCGAGCGGCGGGGAGCGGCGCGCGGGCCGCCAAGGGCGGGTACGATAGGGGCCACCCTGGCCGCGGCGCGGGCGGAGGACCGCCGGGGGCCTGCGCCGGGCGCCCGAAGCGGGGAGGGGGCGCGGCGCCGCGGGGGTCAGCCCGCGTGCCCTTGAAGGGGGCGGGAATCTCGCTTGGCTGCTGGTGCCGCGCACTCGGCACTCTCGCCCCGCGCCGCGCACCCCTGGCCTCGCGGGGACGGGCGGGGGCAGGAGGGACCAGATACCCGGACCCGGCCGGTCTCGGCCCCGGGGTGGGCTGGGTGGGGCCCGGAGCGGGCGGAGGACGGGACGTGCTAGAGGAGAGGGCGAGCGCCCTGGCTGGGGCGGCTTCCCTCCGGGCCCACGAAAGCTCCGGGGTGAGGCGCGCGGGCTCGGACTCCCGCTCCCCTTACCCGGCCGCCGGGAGCCGTGACTGCCGCTCCCAAGCACTTTGCCCGGGCCGCCGGCGTCTTCCTGGCGCGCCCTAGCGCCGGCCGGCGCCTCCAGCCCGCGGTCGCCCGGCTAGTGGCGTTCCCAGCCCACCCTGCTTTGGCTCCGGGCCCGACTCGCAGGGCCACCGCCCCTGCCCTTGCCACCCCTCTCCAGAATTCAGCAGAAAGAGGGCTTGTGCGTCAGGGGTAGCCTTGCGGGATCATTCTTTACTCAACTGCTCACCGTTTGTTTGGGACGTTTCCCCTCCTGGCACAGCTGGGCAGGGCCTCACCCTGTCAAGCAGCCTTCCTCCTTCCCTTCTGGGGGGCTCTGTCACATCGCAGCTTCCCCGCACCGAGTCATGGCCCCTCCTGGGCTCCTGGGGGACTTGTGGGCGGTGCCGGAGCCCTCCCTGGCCCTGGAGTGGGCTGTCTGGCCCCAGGGGGGAGCATATTCCACAGATTGGCACCTTAACTCCTGTGTGCAGGAGGTGAGAAGGGGAGGACCCAGGGGCGGCAGCTCCTCTCTGCTCTGCCTCTCCTACTGAGGGGCTTCCCAGCAGGCGGCCATGCCCACTGGGGGGTCTCCTCCCCTGCTCACTCGTTTGCTTGCTTTACCAGGGTGACTGGGGCCTCACCCTGCTTTTCAGACAGTGCAGCCAAGTTTGCGAAGAGCCTGCTGGGGTGAGGGGAGTGGGGGTGAGGTGGCCACACATGGGTGGAGTTGCTTGGACAATAGTTGACTGCTACGTGCTGGGGTCCAGGGAATTAGGCCCATTTCCCGGAAGGGAACACAGAGGCCTAGCACAGGCACTGAAACCCATGGCTGTTTTCTACTTAGGAAGCTGGCTCCTTGGTAAAGCTGGTCACTGGCTTCCTCAGTCAGTGGTGCTCGGGGCGTGGCCCTTTGTGGCACTGATGGGGCCAGTGGACAGCTGAACGTTCGTGAACAGACTTATTTCTGGGACTTCACCAACCCCCTGATGGGGTCCCCTTTCCCCCTTTCCCATGCGTTCTGGCTCTCCCTGGTTGTGTCAGGGCTTGGAGGAGAGGGGAGGCGAGGAGGCCAGGGAAGGTGTCCCCGGACTGGCGGGCACCCAGCTCACTCCACTTGGGCCTGGGTCCGAGTCGCCTGCCCACCACCTTTCCTCCCTCCTGCTTGCACCTGTCACTCCAGGGCAGGGCGTGGGGGGGTGGGCTTGGCCCCAGGGCCTCTAAGAAGGCCTCCAAAGTCCCGCAGAGCAGAGACTGCAGCCTGTCCTTCAGCAAGGCCAGGGGCTCCCACCTCCAGAGCACGTCCTGAGCCTCCCCGAGCTGCCAGCTCCTCTCTGTGTCCCTGGTCCAAACCACTGTCCCCTCCGCTGGTCCCCTCCGGCTGGTCCCCTCTAGAGCCTCCTAACCAGTTCTCTCCGACCACGCTCCGCTCAGCAGCCAGGGTCACCTTTGAAAACACAAAGCAAACCCGGACCCCCACGGCTTGGACTGACTGCAAAGTCCCTTTTCTATTCCACCCTCATCTCCACCCCGACCTCCTTGTTCACACTCTGGCCTCCCTGATGCTTCTGGAAGCCCCCAGGCTCCATCCTGCCCTGAACGTTGGCCATGACCCCTGCCAGACCCAAGCTTTCCTCGGCTCACAACTGCCTCCTTCCTGCCGGTTAGGTCTCAGCTCCTGGCTCCAGCGTAGCCCCACCCCTGTCATTCTCAGGCCCATTTTAATGCTTTATTTTCTTCGCAGTGCTTCCCTGGAATATTATCATCAGCTGACTTGTGTCCGTGGGCTCCCGCCTTGGGTGTGACTCCCGCGACCACCCACTGTGCCCGGCACCTAGCACTGTGGGCGCTAGAGAGAGGGTTGTAGTCTCAGTGTCTGAGGGCTGGGGGGTCCCTGGGTCACCCTGGCCTTTGGACGTGATGACAGCCTCGGCCTAGGCCTCGTGTCTCTCCTGAAGTGCTGGCCGCCTGGCCCCCTACCCTCCACTGCGGCCTCCCTGCAGCCGTCAGCCTGAGCTCGTGGCCGTGGCCCACAGGGCTGTAGGGCCAGCAGGTCCCCCAGGTGGCCGATTGTGGATGGGGGAGCCGGTGTGCTGGGAGCTGTCACACTTAAGTTTTCAGTCTGCCGCAGCGGACTCAGTCCTTGTCAGGCCTACTGTCTTCACTCTGCCCGTCCACCTCCCCCCTCAGCAGTGTTCATGTTGCCTCCCGGCCTTTGGTCGGGCAGCTCTCTGGCATTGAGGCGGGTGGTTGAGCCTGCTTGCGGGGGTGGGGGGAGGTGCCCAGCTGCCAGATTCCCCTGGGCGTTCAGAGGGCTAGTCCAAGAGAGGGCTCAAGAGTCAGGTGGCTCCGCCTCTGCTGCTTGTTTGTGGCTGACCTCGGGCAAGCTACCCAGTCCCTCTGCCTCAGTGTCCCCACTTGTGGAATGGGCTGCGGCGTCAGCAACCTCATAGAGGGCTTATTATGAGGACTGATGAGGCAGTGCACGTGGAACAAGTAGGTCACAGTGCCCGGCACGTAATAGGGGCCCAGTAAAGTGTGGCTTGTAGTTACCGCCGTCCAAGGGGAGCAGTTGGCCCGCCTTCCCCAAGGAAATGCTTCTGAGACATGCACCCTCATCCAGTAAGCTGGGGGGCTGGGAGCCTGGGCCAGAGGGGCTGGAGCGAGGGAGGGAGGAGAGGGCCTCAGCATCCCAGGCCTTTTCCCTGCCTTGTAGGCCCAGCCCTTCCTCAGTCCCACACAGAGGGGTGGGTTTCCTAGAGCTGCTGAGCCCATCTTCTCTCCAGGCCAGACAGTGTGACCACTCTGGCACTGGACTGGCCCAGGTCCCCCAGGCCCATCTAGGCTTCTGTGGGCCCAGGGACCAGGAGGGAGGGAGAGCCACGGTTCCTGAAGGTCTGTGCCTTCTTGGTTAGCTCCCCCCACGTTGGGGAGATGTGGGTTCAGGGCATCCCGGGAGCCTGGCCATATTTAATACTGTTTGCCGAGAGGAGGGAGGTAAAGCGGTTATAGCACCCTTTGCCCAGTGGCTTGGCCTGTGGGGTAGTCACCGCATTCTAAAGTGATTTATCATTTCATCAATTCATTCAGTCACCCACCCACTTGTTAATCCATCCACCCATGTATCCACCCTCCCACCAGAACATCTACCCATCCAGCCACAAAACCAACCAGTACACCCACCATACACTGACCAGCCATCCTACCCATTCATCATCTATCCATCCACCCACCCACCTGTCCATTTATTTAATCTGTCCAGTCCTTCCTTCCTTCCATCCATCCTTCCTTCCATGCATCCATCCACCCACCCTCCTATCCATTTATTTAATCTGTCCAGTCCTTCCTTCCTTCCATCCATCCATCCATTGACCCATCCTCCATCCATCCACCCATCCATTTATTTATCTGTCCAGTCCACCTTTCCTTCCTCCCTCCCTCCCTCCATCCCTTCTTTCCTTTCTTCCTTCCATCCATCCATCTTAACCAGTCTCCACCCATCCATTTATTTATCCGTCCAGTCCATCCATCCATCCATCGGTCCGTTTGTCTCTCTGTCCATCCATCCATCATCCATTTGTCTATCCATCCATCCACTCACCCACCCGGCATAGATTTCTTGCATGTCTTCTCTGAGCGAGTATTGAACACAGTACACGGTGTCTGACTTTCTGGGGGTTTTGCAGGTGAAACTTTTGAGACTTCCTGCCTTGTCTCTTTGGCTCTGTCCTTATTTCCTTCCTGTTCTTATTCTCACTTACTCTTTCCCCATGTCTATCCCTTTGTCTGTCTCCAAGTCTGTCAGGCTGTCTTCCCCGAGTCCTTCCTTTTCTCTGTCTGTCTGTCCCTCTCTTTCCCTCTGTTGTCCCCGTCCCCTCCCTCCTGGCCTCTCTTTCCTCCTTTTCCCCAGCCTCCTCCATCCTCACTCTATCCAGGCCCCACTCCCTTAGGGTAAAAACTTCCCCTGTCCTCCGCCCCCACCTGCCTGCCTGCCCGCCTGCCCGTGGTGCTCAGGACTGACGTTTTGTTTGATGAGATGCCAGTGAGGTAGTGTCTGGGTTTTGTTAAATGTCATAAATGAATTATTAATCCTCTCTTGGGCGGGAGTACTGCCCCCCCCCCAGCAATGTCAGTAGAGACCTGTGGTGTGGGGGGCACTCCAAGGACTGATGGGAACCTTAGTCTTGGTGACCCCTCCTTGGCCAGCCCTAGGGTGGCCCTGAGAACCCCTGGCCCAGCAGTGGCCAAACGAGAGCCCACCCCTCCCCCCGCCATCCACTCCTTCAGCCCCGGCCATCCTAGCCCTCCTGAGGCCCTGGGCCCCGCCTGCCACTGCCAGGCACTTAAACTGCATCTCACAGTTTCTAATTCATCACCCCGTGAGAAAGGCAGTCCTCAGCCTATTTATCTTTACATTTTTATTTATTTAATTTTGGCTGCATCGCTCAGCCTGCGGGATCTTAGTTGCCCGACCAGGGATTGAACCTGCGCCCTCAGCAGTGAAAGCACGGAGTCCTGACCACTGGACTGCCGGGGAATTCCCAGTACTCGGCCCATTTCAAGAATGAGGAAGTGGGCTCAGTGGAGAAGGGATTGGGGGCCACCCTGCCAGGAAGGGGTGGTGGTTCGAAGCCTGAGCTCCCTGTCCCTCCTCCTGGCCACCAGGTGGTCTTGTTTCCTGCTTGGGGGAATGGAAGGAGACCCTCTCCACAGGCTTCAGAGAGGATGGTGGACGTCGAGCTGGGTCCCCATCGCTGACAGATTTGCTTACCTTTCCGGACTCGGGTGACGGAGCTCTTGATCCGGCTCCTGGCTGCACCTCCCCAGATCCGTCAGCCACCCCGAATCAGACGACCTACCTCTTCCTTCCACAGTCATACGTTTTTCTTTCGCTCTGATCACCTTGTGTTTGCTAAGTTCCCTGTCCCCAGAGGACAGGGGCAGGGGGTGGGCAGAGCATGGGGACTTGCGGTGGACTAGCCCTGACCCTCCCACCCTGAGGGACCACAGGTGATCTTTCAGACCAGGGGCCGGCCTGAGTCACCTCAGTGTCCCCTGGGCGTGCCTGAGCCTGGCACATGGGCTATGCTGTTTAAATGCTTGTGAAATAAACGTGGGGAAGGTCTGAATTCTGGGAGGGTCCTATACCTGGAGGGAGGGGCAGGTGCGGGGACCACACCTGGGGGTGGGACCCACCTGCCGGGGCTCCATCCTGGCTCTACCACCTGCCGGCTGTGAGACTCAAGTGGGCAAGCGATGAGATCCTCGGAGCCTGTTTCCTTGTCTGCACATGGGGGTGATAATAGTACCGTCTCCCAGAGTTGCTGTGTGGAGTAGATGAATTCATATAAACGAACATATGCTACTTGCTTCGAGCTTGGTGCAGGTGGTAGGTCCTTCCACTGCTATAAGGTGTTTCGCTAAGAAGGGTCCACGCCCCCCGCCCGGGCTGCAGCCTGCGGAGCAGCCTGGGGGTCCCGCAGGGCTAAGCCAGAGTGTGTGCAGCCCCTGGTGAGGGGCTGGGGGAAAGCAGCAGGAGGTGCAGGTGCCTCTCTTTGCCGTCCCCCCCCTTGTCCCCCGTCTCATCTCTGAAGCAGTCTCCCCCCGGCCCTGCCCCAGACCTGGGAGACAGATCAGGGCTAATGGGTCCTAATTCTAGCCCCTCTGGGGGTCGATGGAGCCTCGGGCCCTGGAGGGGCAGGGCTGGTGCGTGAGGGCACGGCCGCCTGGCTGGAAGGGCTGGGGGGCAGCAGGGAGCTGGCAGACAAGGAGTCTTGAGGCCGCTTCCCCTCAGGACCCTCCCCCAGGGCGGGGGGGCTCCCGCCTTACTGGTGGCTGCGTACCCTGAGGAGGCACAGGGCTGGGCTCCGGGAGGGGCCGATGGGCACTGGGAAGGATTGCTTGGCTGTGACTCTCCAGGTCTGGTTTTAGAAGAAGCTCAGGGCTGGTTGCAGAAGAGGGAGGAGGGGGGCAGGGCTGAGTGGGAATCATGGGGGTGTCGGGGAGCAGCGTCACAGGAGGTCAGCCCTGGGTGTCCTCAGGGCCACCAGAAGCCGTGCGGGGGAGGCAGATGGGGGTGGGCAGGGTGGGGTCCCCGTGGTCGTGTGCCAGCTCTGGAAGGGCCCTGGAGGAGGGATTTAACCAGACAGATGGCCCTGGGCCGTGAGGTCTTCTGGGAGTGGAGGAGGGGTCTGTCCAAGGGCAGAGGGCCTGAGGACTTCTCCTCCGAGCCCTGTCCTGGGCGTGGGTTAGGGCTAGAGGTGCCCCTACCTCCTTCCCAGGCAGGGTGGGGCGCAGCCCATGGGAGATCCCAGGCTTCCTTCTAGAACCTCCCATGGCCTCCTGTGCATCCATGGTCTGTGCTGCTGGCCAGTCAGTCTGTGACCGTGTGCTGGGCTGGCCTTCCCAGTCTGGGGACTGCGCTGCTGAGGGGACAGGGGACGTGGGGAGATAGCAGGAGGCGGGAGAGAGAGGCCCCCTCCCGGTTGCATCAGCTGAGCCCGTTACATAACCGAGCTGGGCACGGCCAGCGTGCGGGGGTGGCTTTCCCAGGCGGTCTCTTTGCAGCTCCGGGGGAGGTGGAGGCCGGTGGGAGAGTGGGCAGGCGTGGACGGGCATCTCCTCGTCAGCCTGGCTCCCCGCCAGCCATGTCACTGTCCCCAGAGCCCTCCACTCCAGGATGACTGGGGGTCCCTATGAACGTTTCCAACTGGCCCCGAAATCCTTGCCTCTCCCTTGCCAGGGCTCAGGGGACAGGACGGGCTCGGGTCCTGCTGCCCTAGCCTGGCTCCCCTCAAAGCCTGCCCACGTTAAACCCAGCTTCGGGCCTGCCCTCGCTGCCCGCCCCGTGGGCCGTAGCCCTGGCCAGGGCCACAGCATCTGTGCCCACCACGTGGTCCTGTCCTCAGCCCTGCGCCTGTCTGCCATTCAGGACCGCTGAGCTGGCTTCCCGGGGAAGGCCAGCGCTCAGGCCACCCTCGTGTCACCTGCACGGCAGCTCCCTCACCTGTCTGGAGTTGGTCTCTCTCTGTGTCTGTGTTTGCCTGGCAGGATGGGGAGGGGACTGAGACTTGGGCATGCCCTGTCCCCGTGGACTCCTGGGGGGGCCGGACAAGACAGGGCTAGCACTTGCTTCCTGGGGGGCAGGGCCACAGGCCCCCTGGCAGCCTTGGAGGAGGGCCCTGGGGCAGAGGGGCGCTGAGACAGAGGGTGCAGCCCCCGCCTTCCCTGGGTTGGGGTGTGGTACGTGTGGGAACTGGCCCTCCAGGTGTGGGCGGGACGGGCATTCACTGGGCCACCAGCATCACCAGCGCCCTCTAGCCGCACCCAGAGTGTGGTGATGGGTGCCTTCCCCCTCCCCTCTGGGGACTCTAGGGGGCAGGGTCCCAGGCCCTGGGGTAGACCCCTCTGGAGGATGGGCGATGTTGGAGCGCCCAGGGTGTGTCCAAGCATCTGTGGGTCTGGCGCGTTCAACAGCCAGGATGTTTTACTCTAGAATTTTTAGACTTCCTGGACGGGGTTGGGGGCCTATCATTTAAACCCGATTCAGTGAGGACACTGCCCATTTCCCATATGAAAGTCCCCTGCGTGGCCCTGGGACTTTCTGCCCTCCTAAGGGTCTCCCAGGGTGGCAGCCCCACAGTGGGGTCCCGCTCGAGGCAGACCCCAGACCGAGCGAGACTCCCTGTCGTGTCCCCCCACCCCCGTGCACGTGGGCAGTGAAGGCCGTGGGATGGGGGATAAGCTGCTGGTGTGGAGGGTGGCTGGCTTGTGGACCCCTTTTGTGGACTCTTTGGAGGTTGTGCCGGTGCCTACTGGAAGCTTCCTTCATCCCTGGCAGGCAGATGCATAGCTCTAGTCTGGGTGGCTTGTTCTTGCGGTGTCTTTTTGCTGCCGTCTGCCCCCAAGAGGGCCCTCTCGCTCTCCGCACCCCCAGCCCTGGGGCCTACGTCTGGTCCCAGGAACCCAGGGCTCGTGCCCTTTCTTACCCCTGACTTCCTGGGTGGGAGTTAGGCCCCAGCCACGGGCTCCCTTTGGGGGCAGCAAGAAGCATGTAGCCTGCAGCTTCTTCTAAGATCCCCACGTGACACACCCGCCTGCTCCCCCCAGCCTTTCCAGTGCGTGAAGGAATGAGGATTCAGGAAAGGCGGGCAGCTTCTAGAAAACCCACCTCTCTGTGGACCGTCACATCGTCCCGAGCGCCCAGCGGAGTGTGTTTGGCATCCTGCTGTGTGTGTCCGGGTACCTGTGACGGGGAGTGGGCCTGGCAGGTGCGGGTGGGGACCAGGCAGCGGGGGCAGTGTGGTCCTCGAATCCCCATTAAGGGGAGCCCTGACATCCCCCGCGCTGGTCTCTCCTCCAAGCTCCCGGGCGCTTGCTCCAAGGCACCAGGTGGTCCCAGGGGGATGTGACCTGTACGTCCCTGTCATCCTGCACTCACAGGCTCTCTCCTGGCCACGCCGTGGCCCTCTGGAGGGCGGAGGTGGGCCTCGACCCCTCCCTGGGCCAGCTGGAGATGGCTTTGTGACTCCGTGGGGCTGCTTTCTCCCTGGGGAGCCGTGTCCACAAGGCCTCTTACTTGGTCATTCGTTGTTTTTTTTTTAAATTTTTAAAATCTGTTTTATTTTATTTATTTATTTTTGGCTGTGTTGGGTCTTCGTTGCTGCGGCGCGGGCTTTTCTCTAGTTGTGGCGAGCGGGGGGGGGCTACTCTTCATTGCGGTGCGCGGGCTTCTCACTGCGGTGGCTTCTCTTGTGGAGCACGGGCTCTAGGCACACAGGCTCAGTAGTTGTGGCCCGCGGGCTCTAGAGCGCAGGCTCAGTAGTTGTGGCGCATGGGCTTAGTTGCTCTGCGGCATGTGGGATCTTCCCGGACCAGGGCTTGAACCCGTGTCCTCTGCATTGGCAGGTGGATTCTTAACCACTGCGCCACCAGGGAAGCCCTGGTCGTTTGTTTTTGCTTCAGTTTCCCAAGCACTGTCATAGCAGGGTAGGTGGTTATTGTTCCATTTTACAGGTTGAGAGGAGGAGAGGCCCAGAGAGGTGGGGTGATGTGACACAGCCCAAGGGGCTGGGGTTCCACTCCGCGGGTCTGGGGGTGGCTTTGAGGGGTTGGAGCAGGGGAACTAGATGGAGAAGGCGGGGAGGGGTGGGGATGGGCTGGGGAGGGCAGGGTGGCCGTGATCCGGCACAGTTGGGTGGCAGAGGAACTGACTGTCCCAGCGGGCCCTGCCTCTCACTCTGTGTCCCTGGGGGTCTTCCTGAAGGAAGCAGCGGAGTAACCCCCTCCCCCTTCTGATTCTTCCAGAAGAAGAAGATGGTGGCCTTGAAGGCTTCGATGACTTTTTCCCTGAGGAGCCCGTGAGCCTTCCCAAGAAGAAGAAGTCCAAGAAGCTCAAGGACAACAGGTCCAAAGGGACGAGGAAGAAGAAAGAGGTGAGTGGGGCTGGGCCACGCGGGCGTCCTGACTGCTCCTCCTGGGCCTGTGGAGAAAGACGTGGGCTCCCGGGACCATCTGGCAGAGGGGTGCCTCCTGAGAGCTGAGCCTGAGTGAGAAACACCAAAACCAGTGTCTGGTGTGGGCAGCGTCCCCACGGACACCTGCCCCGAGATGTATCTCAAGTGTCCTGTCCTTTTTTTTTCTTTTTTTTTTTTTTGGCCGCACAGCACGGCTTGCGGGATCTTAGTTTCCTGACCAGGGATTGAACCCGGGCCACGGCAGTGAGAGTACGGAGTCCTAAGCACTGGACCGCCAGGGAATTCCCAAGTGTACTTTTTTATTTTTGGCTGCGTTGGGTCTTCGTAGCTGCGCGCGAGCTTTCTCTAGTTGTGGCGAGTGGGGGCTACTCTTTGTTGAGGTGCGCGGGCTTCTCATTGCGGTGGCTTCTCGTTGTGGAGCACGGGCTCTAGGCGCGTGGGCTTCAGTAGTTGCGGCACGCGGGCTCAGTAGTTGTGGCTCACAGGCTCTAGAGCGCAGGCTCAGTAGTTGTGGCACACGGGCTTTGGTGCTCTGCGGCATGTGGGATCTTCCCGGACCAGGGCTCGAACCCGTGTCCCCTGCACTGGCAGGCGGATGCTTAACCACTGCACCAGCAGGGAAGTCCCTACTGTGTTCTTAAACACGGTGTGCTGGGGTGTTTATTCTTTTCTCCTTGGTGTCTGTCCTGGGCCATGACAACATGGGGTCCCCGGCGCTCCCTCCCCTTCACTGGAGGCCCCTATTCCCGCTTGCACCTGTGTCCACTGCCTCTGTGCTCTTGGTGGTGCCTTCCGCTACCCGCTCCGTATCTGCCTCCTGCCAGCTGTCTGTCCCTCTGGTTTGCTGCTTCCAACCTGTTGTGAGTTGGAATCCTGGTGAGCAAGATACAAATGGGAGAAGAGTAAGGAGACCCCGGTGAGGGATGGGTCTCCTATGAGTAACTCGTGTGAGCATTTCTAGAATGCCCCGCGTGGACTCACTTCATCCTCAACAACAACCTTGGGAGTCGGGGGCAGGGATGGTCATCACCACCCGACAGAGGGGGAAACCAGGGCTGCCTCTTAGCTTAAAGCCCTCGGCGCTTGGAGGGGACGGTCATAGGGTCATAGGGCAACGTGGGGACTCCCGTCTCTCACCTTGTGAGAGCTGCCACCTCTCCTCGGCGTCACTCGATCCTTCCGGTGGCTTTATGGGGAGGGGCTGGTGTGCACCTTGCTTTCCAGATGAGGCTCAGAGATGAACTTGCCAGGGGTCACAGCAACACAGCTGAGATCTGGCCCTGGGGATGTCCGGCTGCCCCCAGCCCCCCAGCCTGGTCCTCCCCTGGCCCGCCTGCTCCGAGGGGAAGCGCTGTCGGCCCTCTGGCCTTCTCGCCTCCCCTGCCCAGAGGAGACCCACCTGGCCCAGCCTCAGAGGGGAGGCGGTCGGGGGGTGTCATCGCCCTCGGTGGCCCCGGGACAGAGTAGCAGTGTGTGTGTGGGGGTGCCCTGTGGAGATGTTCTGACGTGGCCTCAAAGGCCGCCGTGGGCCTCTGGCTCGTCCCCTGCAAGGCTTTGTGCAGAGGGGGCCGTGGTATGACTTAACTCTGGAGGGTCCCCAAACAGGCTGCGGGGGCAGGAGGGAGGAGACTCCTGAGGACAAAGGGCCTGTGATGGTGGGCAGGCGATGGGTGGTGGAGTTTCTTCCCCACATCTCCCCAGGCCACTGCCCACACCTGTCTGAGCCTTGCTTCTGTGTCTGTAGTAAGGGGAGCATCACCTATCCACACCCGCCTGCTTGTTTGGGGGCAAATCAGATATGGGCCACCAGGGCGTCTTCACATGAGAGGTGCCACGGGGAAGGCCAGTGGCCCTCGGGGGCATCCAGGGTGTCAGCCTGCAAGCGTCTGGAGGGCAGGGCCTGCCCTGGGCGGTGCCCCGGGTCCCCATAGTGGTTGGCCCCGGGCTGGCCTGCCTGGAGCTCAGGGACTGGGGCAGGGAGGTGTCAGCCGCACCTCCTCCAGCTGGAACCACGCAGGTACATCCTGCCTGTGTTCTCTGGTGAGCTTGGGGTCAGCATTTCTTACCAGGTCCGCCCCCTGTTCGGCTCTCCTGGCTCCCGGGAAGGACCTCCTTAGGACAGCTGCCCTGTCCAGGCTCCTGGCCAAAGCTGCCCCGAAGCCTCTCCCTGCCCGCTTGCGGCCACACCCGGCTGTCCGTCTCCTCTGGCGCGCATAGACGACCCTTTCTCCCCCCAGAGGGACCCTGAGCCTCCTCCGAGCCCAGCACTGCCCCTGTCCGATGCCACCCTCCATCTCTGCTGCCCCTCAGCTTTCTCCTCACTGCCTGGGCTCCTGGCATCCTTCCAGGATTGACAGGTCTATACCCTCCCGGGACACCCCACCCCTAACCCCGCGGCTGGTACGTGGGCTGCATGTGGGCAGGTTGTGAGCTGCCGCTTCCTGTCCCCGTTATCCAGGAGGGGCAGTGGAGGCAGGAGAGGGGAAGGGGGGGTGGCCCGTGCCTGGAGGCTCCCCCAACTCCCCCGAGGGAGGTGCTGTGAACCGGGTCCCCCTGCTGTGGGGAGGGGGCTCCGAATTCCCTGCTGCAGCTCCCCCCAGCCCCTCCCGCACCCTGGCCCGCAGGTCTGTCTTTGTTGGGGGCAGAGATTAGATGGCTCAGGGCCGGCGGGGCCCTGGGATGCAGGGGCCGACTTCCCGGTTGAAGCTCTGAAATCTTGGCTCTGTTGTGGCCGCTGCTGTCAGCCCTCAGACCTGATGCTCTGTGGATGCGGGGCGGAGGCAGATTCTAGGGTCCCGGGGGATGGGGGCATCCCGCGCAAGCACCTTCTCCCCAGCGATTTCTCTCCCTCTCCTGAAGCTTCTTTCTTGGGAACTGGGAGGGAGGCTCTCGTCTCTCACTGCTGTGGTCTGAGCATGGCCTCTGTGCTGTATCCATCTCTTCCTGGGTCTCCCTTGCCCTCCTTCTCCCTCCTCTGCATGTCTTCTCCGCCCACCTCTTCTTTCCGCACCCCCCCCCTTCCTCTCTCCTCCTCTCCTCCATTCCACTCTCCCTCCCCTCACTTCCTCTCCCTCTCTCCTTCCTCTCTCTACTGAGATGCAGTTCCTGGATCTCAAAGGAGATGGAGGCCAGGGTAGACTGGAGGGCCCCGCAGATGACCGGGCGCTGCCAGCCAGACCGCCAAGGTGGCCCTCGGGCCACTGTTGCGCCCTCCCCAGCATTGCTGAGAGTCTGGCTTGGCAGCTCTCAGATGTCAGCAGTCTGAGCCAGAGAGCAGGGTCCTGGCCGCCATGTGCACACTGCCCGCCCGCCCGCCTGCAGAGCCCAGTCCTCGGGATGTGGGGAGGGGAATGTCACCCCTTTTCTCCTTTTCATCTCCAACCAGGTGGCCCCAACACAAGGCGCTGGGTGGAGGGAGCAGAGGGCCCCCGGTGGTGGAACCCATGTAGCGGCAGGTTTTTTGGGGGTGGGGTGGAGGGACAGGCAGCAAGTCGTGAATTCTGATTTACATAAAATAACCGGGGCTTCGGCCGGAACCTGAGCATATGCAGATGAAGCTCCTTGTCAGACCCAGCGCAGGAGGGAGAAAGGATTTCAACCTGTGCTGCAGCGGTTACCATAGCAACCAATTATTCAGTGCTAAATTATAACTGTTTATAACACTCGTGAATGGGAAGGCTCATATTTCATTCTTTCTTTTTCCCTCTCAGTCTCGAAGGACCCCAAATTGAGAATGACCAACTCTCTGAGTCCTTCCTTTTGAGTTTAAATGCCTGCTTTTTAGAGAGATGTGGTGTGTGCTGAGTGCTGGGCATAGAGGGAAGGGAGAGAGGGATGCGAGGCCTGGATCGAAAGACATCTGCAGAGCTGGGGGAGGAAGGGTGGGCATAGACTGCCCGCTCGGGGTCCCCAGGGCCTTCACGGGTGGCACGCTGTGCCTTCAGTGGGCCCGGGGCTCAGGGCAGAGACCCCTCCTCCCTACCCCCAGTTCCTCGCATACTCAGCCTGGGTGTAGGATTGAAGGCAGCTTTGCAGATGGGTTCTGTTGGGACTCCAAGTTCCCTTAGATCCTTCTGCCATCCAGGGTGTCCCCTATAGTCCTGCCCGGGGCTGCTGCAGCCCAGAGGGCACAGCATCAGGGTCACAGCCCCAGCTGGTCCTGATGTTCAGAGCCCACCCACAGTGTGGCTCGGGGCTCAGCTTGGTTCGGGGCTTTATTAGGGCATTTTTGCTCTGTGCCTGTGTCTCCTCCCTGAGTGTGGCTTGGCCCGCACTCTCCCCTGTAAGTTTCGAGATACCGAATGGTGAGCCTACTCCTGGTTCCTGGTCATTCCTCCCCTTCTTGCACTGGCCGACCTGCATCCCTCCAGGTCCTGCTGTTGGGTCACTCCTCTTCGAGTTGTTTTCAGAACCACTCGCTGCCCTTCCGCTTGCCCCTTTCTCTGCAAGGGAAGATTTTGGAATAACAGAACACAGAAAAAAGGAGGCCCTGGTCTAGATGTGTCCAAACAGCTGGATACAGAGAGGCGCTGTGGGTACAGACTGATTGTACCATCGGGAAAACCATCTCCAAAGACCTGTCCTGCACCCCGCCCTCCACCAGCCTCCCGGGTGGGCAGGGGGGCTTGGACGAGATCGGGATGCAGGTGGGGGAGAAGGCAGGGCAGAGAGGGGATCAGGGAATGGGCGGGGAGCCGGGGAATTGAGGAATCTGCCTTCTCCTTGGCCAGGCTTTCCCCGGTGCAGGTAGACAGGGCAGGGAGGGGTCTGCGCCTTCCCTGAAACGAGGGGCTGCCGTCATTGTCGTCCCGCGCTGGGCCGCAGGGGCGCTGACTGTCCTGCTGGGCCGCAGGGGCGCTGACTGTCCTGCTGGGCCGCAGGGGCGCTGACTGTCCTGCTGTAGCTCCGGCTCATTCCTCGAGAAGAAACGTTGCCCTCCTGTCCCCCCACTTAGCCCCGGAGTGGCTGCTGGACTAACACACTCCTGGCAGTGCACAGCTTGGGGCCTTCTGCCAGACGTGCCCCCCCCGCCCCCCCCCCCCCCCCCCCACCACTGTGCACACGCACCGACAGGGCGTCTGCTGGAGGCGCCTTCCCCGCCCTCCCTGGAGACCTCCAGCTCCCTCTGGGCCCTGCGTTCAGAGCTGTGCTGGCCACTCCCCACCTCTCCTGCACTTGGGATGTGGCGTGCAGGCTCCCCAGCAGACACTCAGGGCACCTCCCCCTCAGGTGCGGTCACACAGCCCCTTCTGGGCGTCCTGCTGCCCGTCTGCACTGTAGTTGCTGCCCAGCTGCAGGCACTGTCCGTGCACTTGGCTTTAGTCCAGCCCCGATTTGCAGACACGAGGTGGGATGAGGCTCGTGTCCTCCGGTTTGTGGTCCTGGCTGCGTCTTCAGCTTCCGAGCAGAGTCGGGGGTATCATGGGTACTTGGGACTCTCCTACTTCAAAATGCTTAAGGCCTTCTCTCTCACGTTATCTCCTTTGTTCCTCTTACCGCCCTGTATAGCACCCCCATTTCACACACAAGGAGGCTGAGGTCAGGATGCTGCAGTGACTTTTTGCCCAATTCCGGACTAGCAAGGGTCAGAGCTCCGAGACAGTCTGTGTCCTGCAGCCTCCCCAGGGAGCCCCCGGACCCACCGTGGGTCCTCCTGTCTCTTCCCTGCTCTGGTTCGCGGGGTCCCCAGGGCAGCTGAGGGCCAGCCCCACGGCCCTCCCTCGGCGGGCCCCACAGCCTCTGTCCGCGGTGCTGAAGCCTGTGGCACTTCCCTCCTCCCATCCTTACCTGTGCGGGGGTGTGGCTGGGATAGAGCCTGTCTCTCAGGTCTATCGAAGGGTGCTCTTTCCAAGCTGGCCAAACGCTACATCCTTGGGGGAAATGGACATCCCTGTCTGACCCCTGCCTCCCCAGAGGACCGAGGCAGGGCTGGGAGCTGTGGCCATGAGCCCTGGGAACGGGATCGCGTGCAAGGCTGTCCTGCCCTGGGCAGGCTCCGGCAGCAGCCAGGAGCGGCGCACTGCCCCTGGAGCCCGCCCGGTGTGGCCGACCGAGTCAGTATTCCGGGAAGGCCCAGAGGCTCTGCTGCCTGCCAGCCACCAGCCAGCACACTGACTCAGCGGCTTAACGGGCATAAAAGGTTTGGGAGCCGAGCAGCAGGAGAGTCAGGAAGTGCAGGGACCCCACGGGTGGGTCCTTTCCCAGCTGTGTCTCAGGAAGAGTCTGCCTCCTGGGAAAGACTCTCAACTCCACGGTGCGGCTGGAAAGGGCAGAGTGGGCGGGGGGGCCTTCCAAGACAGACCCACTGCCCTTGCTGCCCTCCTTCTCTGCATCTGCTCCCTCCCCTGCCCCCTTCCTTCCTCTCCCTCCTCCCCGCCTTTCTCCTCGCTCTCCACCTCCTCTTTTGCCTCCCTCCCTCATTGCTCCTTCCGGAGCTCACATCCTTCATTTCTCCAGTTCTTTCTTCATCTCTTCCGTGCCTCTCTTTGCCGCCTCTAAACCGCCGGCATGAAGATGCCAAGTGTCATCTTCATTGGCGCATCCGTGCCTGGCCTCTCCTGCAGACCCAGGCCGGGAGGGGCCTAATCAGCCTGCTTGCCTCTTGAAAAGCCCCGAATACACAGCTTTCTCAGCTTTCTCGCAGGGGCAGCGCCTTTCTGATGGGGATGCTCTGTCTGTAAACACCCTTATCTCCATATAAATGGGCCATTTTCTGCCTGTACGGATGGAAACTGAATTGAGGAAACCAAGCTTAAGAGCTGCCTCAATTACTTTGTCGCATATTGAGATGAGCAGCCAGGGTTCCGGCGGTGGGGAAGGTGGGCTCGTGCCCTAGCAGCGTCCGGAGAGCGCACAGGCAGATGAAACTGGGACGTGCTCTCTGTGTTAATCACAGGTTTCACTTGACACACACGACTCCATAGGATGCAAAGATGAACAGAGAGGAGAGGATCTGGGAGCCGGGGCGGAAGTTGGGGGCTCTTCTCCAGCGTGGACCGCATTTTGGTTTTTGGCTCTGGGCATGATATCCTCTCTACGAGCGCCTGGGTCCGAGTGCCGTCGCTGACACGCGATACAGTCCCAAAGCCCATAGAAACCTGAAACAGGGCCGTCTAAGCGGGCTGCACTGAGCTTGCCTGGTGGGGGCGTGTGTCTTCACCCGAGGCCTCGACTCACCTGCACAGCACCATTTGTCACCAACCAGTCATTGGGGACGAGACCCTTACCCCGTGCTGGCTCAGGGCAGCCCCTCTGTCTGGGATTTAGTGGTCTGGTGGGTGAGACTCTGCCAGGAGGCCGCTCTCAGGGCAGTGCTGCTGCCTGGGACTCTGCATTTTCTTTGGGCCCCTGTTGTTCTCACCGTCCACCTTTCTCTTCCAGGGGAGCAATGATGAGCTGTCGGAAAATGAAGAGGATCTGGAAGAGAAGTCGGACAGTGAGGGCAGCGACTACTCCCCAAATAAAAAGAAGAAGAAAAAACTCAAGGACAAGAAGGAGAAAAAAGCCAAGCGAAAAAAGAAAGATGATGATGAGGACGACAACGATGACGGATGCCTCAAGGTAACCCTGACGCCTGGCTGGGGGACCCTGCTTGGACGAGCTGAGCCTCCTGCTGTCAGCTCCCTGCCCTGCAGGAGCCCCTGTGGGCAAAGGACCAGAGCATCCTTTCCCACGAAGGGCCGTCGGGGCAGATGGGTGTGTGTGTGTGAGTGCACGCGCAGGAAGGTTGGACACGACTTTGTGAGAAATACCGTAGCCACAGGTCTCGGAGACACATTAGAAATAACAGTGGATGGCACTCAGGAGTTTGGGGAAGAAGTCGTGCGGCCTCTTGCTGATGTATTGTCCGCTGTTTGCCCAGCTTGAGCGGTCAGCCGTTTCTGAGGAGAGCGATGGTCTGAACTCAAGTTTGGTGTCAGGAACCTCTTGGTCGGAGCAGTTTGGGAGACTAAAACAAATGGAGCTTTCGCTAAGAAGAAGTGGCTGGACAGCTCCGCTTATGGTGGAAGGGGGCCTTAGCACGTGTTCCGAAATTCATCCCACGTGGGCACCCAGGAGAGTGTCCCAGGGAACGAGAGTCATGGAAGCTATAGCGATGGGCCTGCAGCTCTCCCCTGGGGAGAAGCCTCTTCCCGGTGAAAGTGGGGCATGATGTGGCCCCTGGAATGTCAAGGCCGCTCCTTGCGGGGGGGTGCTCCGCGGGGGTGGGGGGAGGGGCCGAGGGTAGGGCGGCAGATGGGCTCTGGGTCCTGGGTCTCTGGGTCGGGCAGGGGCAGATGATAGCACCTCATCCGGGAACCTCCTGCTGCCTTCGATCTTTGATGAGGCTCAGTTTGGGCTGGCCGTGGATTTGAAGATAAGTGCTCCGTAAATGTTAGCATGTGAGTTAGTGCTGGCGGTGTCCCGACACCCGGAGGGAGCTCGTTAGTTGGCAGGTGTGTTATGAGTCACCTGTGACTGATGACAGCTGAGAAGCTGACAGATTTGGAAGAAGAACTTACAGGAGTGATTCAGGGTCGTCCTGTAATAATGTCATCGCTCACTTGCTGCTCTACTTTGTGGTGGGAAGCTCCAGGACTGGCTGTGTGTCAGGAGCAGGTTGGCCAAGGGAGGGGGCCCCACGTGGGAGCACCTCTGAACTGCCACAGAGAACAGGAGGTCAGGAAGCGGGTCCCTTGGGGCCGAGGGAGGCCGTGTGTTCTGCCTGGGTGGCCTTCCCTTGCTGGAGCAGACGGCCCAACTCTGAGGGGCTTAGGCAGTAAAAGGGGTCTGTTGGATCAGCAGCCGTAAGAGTTGAGAGGCAAGGGGGCTTCCAGCTAGGGGGACCCAGTGGTGTCATCCAGGGCCCTGTTTCTTTGCCTTTGGAGGGTCAGCTTTGGGTTCAGGCCAGGCACCCTCGTGGCTGGGAATGTGTGTAGCAGCAGTGCAGGGCTTCGTGGACACCCCCTGCCCCATCCAGCAGGAGGGAAAGCTGGCTTGTGTCCTAGCTGTCCGCACAGGAGACCCAGGGGTGCCCCTGCCTGGACCGGTTGAGTCACATGCCCCCTGGATCAGTGACTGTGGCCTGGGATGGCGTGTGCTGATTGGTGGAATGGATCTGTGGGTGGGGCTGGCACAGCTCAGGGCTGCCTGGAGCAAATGGGAAATCGGGGTGAGGGCCCTGTTCCAAGCACCTGTGCTAACTCCGTCCCTCCTGTGACGTAGGTGCTGTTATCCCCATTTTACAGATGGGGAAACTGAGGCATAGAGAGATGAAGTAGCTTGTCCACCTCTCACTGCTAGTATGTGGCAGAGCCAGGATTGGAGCCTGCCTCTGTCCAGCAGGTTCCAATCTCATAGCCAGCACCACCGCCCACCCCTCCCTTCCTAGCCATCCGGGGTCTGCTTTGTGACCTGACGCCTGGGCTGGCTGGCTGTCTTTGTGCCCTTGGGAACTCGCGCACCTCCCTGGGCTTCGGTGCCCCATCTGGAGAGTGAAGCAGGAGCCGAGGGACCCTCTCTGGGCTGTGCCCTGAGCTGGGCCACTGCCCTGACCAGGGCACACCTTCCTGGTCCCTGAACCCGCAGTGACCTGCCCTTTCACGAGGTCCGAGTGTGACTGTACTAGGTGATCTCCTGGGGTGGACAGAGTGAGTCCTGATATTATTCCTGCCCTGGACATGCACGTGGCTTCCCCCCAAACCCCCGCATTAGCCCCCCAGGCGTGTGGCCCGCACCCCGTCATGAGCTGGCATCTGGGCCGTTCCCACTGATCAAGGGGCTGGCGGCCTGAGATGCTGTAGGATTTCAGTGGTCGGTGAGAACTGCTCTCGTTAAGTTGCTGACATAATCCTCCTGCTTTTCCGAGGCGCCCTGGGTGGGGCCCTGGTGGGGGGTTCAGGGTAAAAGGACCCCCACCTCTCATTCCACCTCCGGCCTGTGTGTCCGTAGGAGCCCAAGTCCTCGGGGCAGCTCATGGCCGAGTGGGGCCTGGACGACGTGGACTACCCGTTCTCAGAGGCCGACTATCACACGCTGACCAACTACAAAGCCTTCAGCCAGTTCCTCAGGTGGGCCTCGGGGCCACCATGGCTGGGCATCCACGGAGACTGCCCTCGAGGCCTGCCTCCCCCCGGGGCACCAAGTGGGGTGGCCAGAGGGGCAGGGCCCCGGGCTCCTGGGGTGGGCTTCCAGGCTGACATTGACCCTGGGCAGAGCTGGCAGGAGGGGCAGGCAGGACCCTTCCATCTCAACAGGTGGTCCTGCTTTCCCTCGCTGGTCCTACCCCCAGGGATGGCAACCCCAGTCATTCCCAGGGGTCTTGAGCCCCCGTGGCCACACTCAGCTCTAAAAGAAATGGGACTGGACCCCTGCCTCTGGCCCCTCGGGTCTTACAGGGTCTGAAAACCCAATTAGAAGATCACCGGCCACATAAACAGGGAATCGGGAGCCTTGGGGCTGGACTGCTGTCTCTGTCTTGGTCCTCTTCCCTGCCCTCCTTTCTGCCCAGTTTTCCCAGTTTGCTGTATATGCCAGGTGTGGGACTTGGGAGAAGAAGGGTGGGCCCTGCGGGGGGTCACATGGGGGTCTCATCCCTTCCACGGGGCTGTCCTCACCTTCCTGCCTCTCCCCCCACGCAGGCCACTCATCGCCAAGAAGAACCCGAAGATCCCCATGTCCAAAATGATGACCGTCCTGGGCGCCAAGTGGCGAGAGTTCAGCGCCAACAACCCCTTTAAGGGCAGCTCGGCGGCGGCAGCCGCAGCAGCGGTGGCCGCGGCCGTGGAGACGGTCACCATCGCGCCTCCGCTGGCCATCAGCCCCCAGCAGGCACCCCAGCCTGTGCCCGTCCGCAAGGCCAAGACCAAGGAGGGCAAGGGTAAGGCTGCACCCAGTCCTGCTGGCAGAGGGCCCCCAGGCCCTACAGTCTGGGACAAACGGGCCCGTCTCTATCAAGGACCCAGTGCGTTGGTTGACCTTGGACCCACCCACCCTTCCTCAGCTGTGTTGTGGCATCTGCCCTGCCTCTCTCTTGGGGCTGCTGGCGAAGTGGAGGAGGCGGTGGGCTCAGAGCTTTGGGAGTTTTCCCAGGTGTGGAGGAGGGGACAGAGGTGTGGCCCGTGCTACTGGGAGTTAGGGGGCTCTTGGGTTGGAGCCTGCACCATTCCCAGGGGGAAGGGGTCCCAAGGTGACCCGTGGATCGCTCTCCTCTGAGCACCCGGCCCTTGGGGTAACGGATGTACATGGGCGTGGGCGTGGACAGGGCTGCCTTCCCAGGGAGGCCAGGAAGGAGGTCCAGATACAAAATCAGACTCTGTGGTGGTGTCTGGGTGGGGAGAATAGGGACAGCAGAGGCTCTCTGCGACTTGAAGTTCTAGGGGAGGGACCTTTCTTCCCCGGATGGAGGATTTATGGCCCCACTGGGAGTAGGGACATTGATCTCCCTGGGGCTCTGAGTGGTGGTGTTGCCTGCAGCTCACCTTCCTGGGTGCCCTGACCTGGGTTTTTTTGGCTGCGTTGGGTCTTTGTTGCTGCACGTGGGCTTTCTCTCGTTGCGGCGAGCGGGGTCTACTCTTCATTGCGGTGTGTGGGCTTCTCATTGCAGTGGCTTCTCTTGTTGCGGAGCACGGGCTCTAGGTGCACGGGCTTCAGTAGTTGTGGCACGCGGGCTCGGTAGTTGTGGCTCGTGGGCTCTAGAGCACAGGCTCAGGAGTTGTGGCGCACAGGCTTAGTGTCTCCGCGGCATGTGGGATCTTCCCGGACCAGGGATCGAACCCGTGTCCCCCGCATTGGCAGGCGGATTCGTAACCACTGCGCCACCAAGGAAGTCCCCTGACCTGGGTTTTGATGGGGGGCAGAGCGGACGCTGGGGACCCCTTGTTTCTGCCCCAAGGAGCTTTGGTTTCTGGGATAATGCCTCTCTGTAGCAGGTCCCACAGGGGGCCCCGGTGGGTGAGTGACGCGGGCTTGAGAGACTGCTTCCGCTCCCCTCCCTTGCTGTCTGCACAGCCAGGCTTCTTTCTCATTTCCTGTCGGGCTCCAGCTGCTGAGCTATCGATTCCCTGAGCTGCCTATTCAGAGCCTGAAAAATTGAAATAGATTTTCCGTGGCGCCACTGAGGTTACAGCTGGGCTCGCAGACCCAGCTCTCTGTGTGTGATGTGGGCGGAGGAGGGCCTGGGGCGAGGCCATCTGCCTTTAGGCCCCCACTTGCCCTGCTCGGCCTGGTGGGAGAGGCTGCTGGGGGCGGTCATTACTCCCCAGGTGACTAATTGTCCTGTGACCAGTTCCATAAAAACAACCTCACCCCTGCTGGCCACCTGGGAGCCAGCATTTCCTGGGGATGATGGGCAGAGGCGAGGGCGGTCTTGAGTGGTGCTGGTGTGTGGGGTATGGCAGACAGCCCGGAGGCTGGCAGCTGGGGAAAGGGCTTCTTGCCCTAGCACATCCCTCCAGGGCCTAGGTATGGTCCGCAGGTGGGTCGGTGTGCCCTTAGTGGCCCGGAGGCTGGCAGCTGGGGAAAGGGCTTCTTGCCCTAGCACATCCCTCCAGGGCCTAGGATGGTCCGCAGGTGGGTCGGTGTGCCCTTAGTGGCCCTGGGGGCTGGTGGCTCCACTGGGGACAGCCCCTTTCTGGGGAGAGGGATGGGACAGGGCTGTTCCTAAGATGGCAGCACAGCGGCCAGAGCGGGGACTGGGCCAGGGTTCTTCTCTGGCTTCCCCTCTGCTGTGCAAGGACGTCACCTTTCCGAGCCTCAGTCTTCTCATCCGAGAAGGGGCAGCGGCAGAAACCACCCTTTCCTTAAAGCGGGTTCTCAAGGCCGAGTGAGAGCATGGCGGTGAGTGAGTGAGCCGTGGCGGGCGCTGGCTATTCCACCGGTGCTTTTCAGGGCCTGGAGTGAGGAAGAAGATCAAAGGCTCCAAGGATGTGAAGAAAAAGGGCAAAGGGAGAAAGGTGGCCGGGCTCAAGTTCCGCTTCGGAGGGGTTGGCAGCAAGAGGAAGAAAGGCTCCTCGGTGAGTGCGAGTGTGAGAGAGTGTGTGTGTGTGTGTGTGTGAGTGCGAGTGTGAGTGTGTGTGCGTGCGTGTGCGTGCGTGTGTGTGTGTGTAACATGCAAAGGTTGGGTGACGTGGAAAGCAGGGCTATCAGTTCATTCTCCTGAACCAGGCAGGGGGCAGGTCTTGTACACACCATCCCCTCGCCCCTGCCCCAGACTCTCCCATTCTACATTCAGGCCTGCTGAGCTTGTTTCCCCACCTGACTGGTGAGGGGCTCAGCCTGGATCCTTCCAAGGCCCCCTGTAGCTTGGACTCTGGGTGGGTAGCTCTCCTGCCCACCTTGCTGAGCTGGGGGCTCAGTCCTGGCTCCTTCCGCCCCAACTGCCTCTCCATCTGGGCAGCAGGCGGGAGAGTCCTGGGGGGCGCCTGGATGCCCAGGTCTGCTGGGAGGGCAGGCCCCAGGAAGGTGGCATGTAGGCAGGATAGGGCTGGGCTGGAACCCTGCCCCTCCCTTGCCCTCCCAGGGCCAGCTCTGTCACCAGCTTTGGAATGACCCTAAGTCCGTGTCTGAGCCTTTGAGCCCTCTTTCTCCGGGGGTAGAGGCATTCACCCCCATCCTGCCCCTACAGGGCACCTGTTTCCCTCACCTGACCCAGCCCTGCGGAGGGGCAGAGATGGAAGCCATCTCTTTGTCCCTTCATAGGGGCAAGTGACAGGTCTCAAGTTTAGCTGCTGTGGAGGGGAGCACGGAGCAGCAGGCATGGTCCAGCCCGGAGCTGGTGGTCCAGCTCAGGTTAGCTTTTGAGCACAAACTAATGTGCTAGGCCCTCTGCTCCACCACGGTGGGCCCTGCTCTGGAGCTGCTCGCAGGCTGGAAGGGTTTGGGCACATGCACTGGGAGAGAGCCAATGACAGGCAGATGGGACAGGTCGGACCTGGCACAAGGCTGTGCAACAGGTCTCATTAGGGAGAGATCTGGGAAGGCTCCTTGGGGGAGGTGTCCTTAGGGCTTCCCCTTGAGGGATGTGTAGGAGTTTGGCAGGGTGGAGGGCAGGGCCTGGGAGAGTTCCGGAGGTGGAAAGTGTGGGGAGGGTCTGAGGGCTGGAGAGCAGGGCTTGGGGAGGAGGGTGGAAGGCCATCAGGCTGGACCGGTGGGCTGAGGGTTTTCTAGCTGGGTGGAGGGACGAGATGAACCAGAGACAGACAGCACTGTGCCTCTGGAGCCTCCCCTGTGCCCTGCCCCGCCCCCCAGGCCTGCGAAGCCTGCAGATGAGCCCCCAGGGCTGGCTCCAGGCTCACAGCGCCTCCCCCCCCCCCCCGCTTCCACAGAGTGAGGAGGAGCAGCGGGAGGGGTCGGACTTGGACAGTGCCAGCATCCACAGCGCCTCTGTGCGCTCGGAGTGTTCTGCCCTGATGGGGAGGAAGAGCAAGAGGAGGCGCCAGAAGAAGAGAAGTAAGAGTCCTGTCTGCACGGTTCACATGGCCACCGCGGCGCATGTGGGCATGCAGAGCCCCCTCGGGGAGCGGAGAAGGGCACCCCTCAGCAGGAAGCCCCCCTGTGCTTCCTCAAGCACCCTGGCCTCTGTGGTTAGGAGAGGGGGTCCTGTCGAAGTGAGTCTGCATACGTTAGGGACCCGTGATGTGAGCCACCCCAGGGCATTTGCACTGGCAGAGGGGGGCACAGGAGGAGTTGCTTCTTAACCTCATCCACCCTCTACCCATGTATCCCCTCAGCCCCATTCCCCTACCCATCCTCGTTCCCCCTCTCCATCCTCGTTCCCTCCCTCCCTTGTCTTTATTTATCCAGCCATTCATCTTTCCATGCATTCACCCATCTTTCTTCTTTCCTTCCTTCTCCCTCCTTCCCTTCCTTTCCTTTTATCCATCTTCCATCCATCTCTTCACCCCTTTACTCTTTCAGTCCTCCTGTTGACCCTGTCTGTCCACCCACCACCCAACATCTATTGAGAGCCTAGTATGCGCCAGGGCAGCCTGGCGTGGAGATTGGCTGTGCACTGGGAGTGGGAACAAGGCCCTCCATGACTGCCTCTGCCCCCTCCGCAGTTGATGACGGTGATGGCTATGAGACGGACCACCAGGACTACTGTGAGGTGTGCCAGCAGGGTGGGGAGATCATCCTGTGCGACACCTGCCCGAGGGCCTACCACCTCGTCTGCCTGGACCCAGAGCTGGAGAAAGCTCCCGAGGGCAAGTGGAGCTGTCCCCACTGTGTAAGCCCTTGGCAGACGCGCCGGGGCGGGATTTTGTCTGTGCCTGGCTTCCGGACTCCTGCACGGTCTTCTGGGGCAGAACATGGGGAAGTGCGAGTGGGAGGGAGGGAGTCGCTCCCTGGTGGAGGTGGGGTCCTGGTCCAGGGTGCCTCCACCTGGACTCCCCCCCTCCAGGAGAAGGAGGGGATCCAGTGGGAGCCGAAGGACGACGACGACGAGGAGGAGGAGGGCGGCTGCGAGGAGGAGGAGGACGACCACATGGAGTTCTGCCGCGTGTGCAAGGACGGCGGCGAGCTGCTCTGCTGCGACGCCTGCCCCTCCTCCTACCACCTGCACTGCCTCAACCCGCCGCTGCCCGAGATCCCAAACGGTGAATGGCTCTGCCCGCGCTGTACTGTGAGTGTTACGCCGGCCCGCGCCGAACGCCCCGCCCCCCGGCAAGGCCCCGCCCATCACGACCAGGCCCCTCCCCCGGCAAGGACCTGCGCACAAAGGTCCCACCCACCGAGGCCCCACCCCAGCAGGCCCTGTCCACCAAAGCCCCGCCTCCCCCGGCCCAGGCCACGCCCACCACGCCCATCGCCCATGCTGCTCCAGGCCTCACCTACGAAGGCCCCGGCTGGCTCTCCGCCTACCAAGACCTTTAACCCGCCCCTTCCCGTCCAGGACACGCCCCACGAGTACCCACCCAACCCCCGCCGCCACCGCCCCGTCGGGGCTCAGTCCCAGGCCCCCTCCCATGTGCCCCGAGTCCCGGCCACCGCCTCACCCTGGCCTGCTCTGCTTGCAATCCCCTTCACACTTTCTGGAAACAGCCGCTATGAGAAGAGAAAAGCGGTGGTGATAATCCCACCACCGCCCACCACAGCCACCGTTTACTGGGCATCCCTCTAACACCTACTGAGTTTTCCAGTACCAGGCCTTTCGTTATTCCCATTTTTAGATGAGAAAACTGAGGCTCAGGGAGGTAAAGTGACTTGCCCAAGGCCACACAAGGCTGAACTGTCCACTCAGACTCAGACTGGACCTGGTTCTTGTCACAGGGCTGGGGGTGGCGAGAGGGTAGGAGGCCTTTGGGGCTGGGGCCTCAGTTTCTGCGGGGAGAGGAGAGCACCCGCCCCTCCCCCCCCATTCACTGTAGGCATTTGAAGGCCACCATGCTCCGAGTTGTCCCCAGCCCACCCCTAGTGCTGGGTCCCCCACCCTGTGGATCCTGGGCTGTGCCGTGCCAGCCCTCGGTTACCTGTGTGCATATGGGCTTCCGTTATGCGTGTGTATGTGTGTGTGCACGTGTGTGTGTGCAGACCCGTATCGCCTCATCAGCGTGCACGGCATGGGTGGTCTCCTGAGGACAGAGTGGTGTCTTGGAGTCGCTGTGGTGCTGTCTGACTTGGAGTAGTACAGCTTGTTGGAGGGAGCCTCGGGGTGGGGCCCTGCAGCTAAGCCCTGAACTTGGGGACCCTCCTCTGTCCACAGTGTCCCCCGCTGAAGGGCAAAGTCCAGCGGATCCTGCATTGGAGGTGGACAGAGCCCCCAGCCCCCTTCATGGTGGGGCTGCCGGGCTCCGACGTAGAGCCTGGCGTTCCACCACCCAAGCCCCTAGAGGGCATCCCGGAGAGAGAGTTTTTTGTCAAGTGGGCTGGGCTCTCCTACTGGCACTGCTCCTGGGTGAAGGAGCTGCAGGTGAGGCACCTGGGCAGGTGTGGCTGTGCTCAGGACCTAAACGCCCTGACCAGCTCCCCGAGTGAGGGGCATTGCTGGGAGTTGGGGACGGGGAGGCGGAAGGTGAGGATTGGCTTGCTTGGGACCCAGGCTGGGGGCTGGGGGAGCTGGGTTGGGGGACATGGGGGGGTTCACGGCCCATCTCCCTCCTGTAACCTCTGCCCCCTCTGCGAGCAGCTGGAGCTCTACCACACGGTGATGTATCGCAACTACCAAAGAAAGAACGACATGGATGAGCCACCGCCCTTTGACTATGGCTCTGGCGATGAGGATGGCAAGAGCGAGAAAAGGAAGAACAAAGACCCCCTCTATGCCAAGATGGAGGAGCGCTTCTACCGCTACGGCATCAAGCCCGAGTGGATGATGGTCCACCGCATCCTGAACCACAGGTGTGTGCTCGGCGGGTGGGGCCCTGCGCCTCGCTGAGGTGGGTGCCTGCAGGTCTGGGACACCTGTTAACTGGGCTCAGGACCACGCGTGGCTGTGGTGGCGGAAGGGGCCCCACTGTCGGTGATGTGACTGTCCAGCTGGAGGGGTCTTCGTGCACCTGGGTACGTGGATGCACACGTGTGTAAACTTGCATGTGCATGCGTGTCACTCTCATGGTAGAGCAGTTCCTAAGTCATATGTCTAAAGAGGCAACTTGACGAACGGCCAGTGGAAGCTGTAGATGGGACACTTGGGGGGTCGGGACCCTTGTGCTCCTGGCATCAGTGCTTGATACCTGCCGGAAGGTCCTGGGGACCCGGGTGGGCCTGAGCTGTGGAGTGAGTACATGCTTGCTGCTCCTTTATAACACAGCTGACACCACCGAGTGCCATCTATCAAGAGGTAGGTGTTTTATTTCCGCCTTCGTGTTTATGGATGCCAGCACGGTTAAGTCACTTGCCCAGAGTCACACAGGCAAGAGGCAGGGGTGCTGGGATTTGAACCCAGTGCTTTTCTGAGGGCAGGACTTGCTTTCTTAGCCATTGTTCCAAACCCCAGTGCCCCTGCAACAGCTCTTTGTTGAGCAGTGTGAAATTGCCCAGGTGATGGTGGTCAGAGGCTGCAGAGACCAGACGCAGACACCAAGGCAGGGGGGCCCCGGACTGCAAGAGTGGCTTTGGTTTGGTGGGGAGGTGGGAGGTTTTGCTCATTCTTTTTTTTTAATTAGTTAATTAATTTTATTTATTTTTGGCTGCATGGGGTCTTTGTTGTTGCGTGTGGGCTTTCTCTAGTTGCCGTGAGCAGGGACTGCTCTTCGTTGTGGTGCGTGGCCTCCCATCTCCCTCTGCTCTGCCACTTCTCTTGTTGTAGAGCATGGGCTCTAGGTGCGCGGGCTTCAGTAGTTGTGACTCACAGGCTCAGTAGTTGTGGCGCACGGGCTTAGTTGCTCCGTGGCATGTGGGATCTTCCCGGACCAGGGCTCGAACCTGTGTCCCCTGCGTTGGCAGGCAGATTCTTAACCACTGAGCCACCAGGGAAGCCCCTCTTGCTCATTCTTGAGCTCAGGCGCTTGAGAACCGGCGGTGGCTGACAGGTGGGCTCAGGGTGGGGCCCACGGAGGCTCTGCCTCGGGGGGACTTGGGATCCAGCAGACCACAGGCGTCCCGAAGGCAGGAGTTGGGTAGAGCAGAGTTTAAGAACCTGATCCTGTCAGTTGGATTTCAGCCCTGGCTCCCATTTTCCGGGCTCTGTGCTTCTGTGTTTCTCACGTGAAATGGGATAATGAGAGTACCCACCCCACAGGGCTGCTGCGGGGGTTCAAGGAGTGTGCCAGCGCCTGCTAGCGTGGCCGTCAGGAAGATGGGCCAGGGGAATTTGAAAAAGTACTCCCTCGACTATGAAATGCCTCATCCTCCCATCCCCAGCCCTCATGTGACCTGAGCCCCCCCCTCCGTTGAACTGATCCACAATTTTTTTACCTTTGTTAAATTGCATGTTCAAAACAAAAGTGGCAAGTTTTCTCCCTGCCTTCAAAGCGGGGTAGGTGAATTTCCTCCAAATGTATTACCTGAATGGAGTCTGAGTAATAACCAATCATTTATTGAAAAAAAAAAATCCATCGGTTTCCACAGTGACTGGGGATCGGTCTTTCTGTCCATGGCCCCCAGGCTAGCCGTGGCACCCCTGGCCCTGCAGCGCTGCCCTGGCTCGGTTGCCCAGTGCACTCAGGTTGGGTGGGAGGCCCCAGGCCCCTCCCAGGAGCCACATTCAAGCTGCAGTGCAAGGTGCTTCTCTGCAGCAACCCCTCTGGGCTGCTGGCTGGGGCATCAGGTCCGTGTCCGCGGGGGTCTTTGGGAGAGGGCATCCCACCTGCAAGAATTACATTCGTCTCTACTTTGCAGGGATTGGCCCCAGACCGGGATGGGCACCCCTCCAGTCCTTGGGAGGTTTTTTTTTTTTTTTTGGCCACTCCGTGCGGCATGCGGGATCTTAGTTCCCCGACCAGGGATGAAACCCGTGCCCCCTGCAGTGGAAGCTCGGAGTCTTAACCACTGGACCGCCAGGGAAGTCCCTCTTTGGGAGTTTTTTTTTTTTTTTTTTTTTTGCCGTACGTGGGCCTCTCACCGTTGTGGCCTCTCCCGTTGCGGAACACAGCCTCCGGATGCGCAGGCTCAGCGGCCATGGCTCACGGGCCCAGCTGCTCCGCGGCATGTGGGATCTTCCCGGACCGAGGCACGAACCCGTGTCCCCTGCATTGGCAGGCGGACTCTCAAACACTGCGCCACCAAGGAAGCCCCCTCTTTGGGAGTTTTTAAGCGAGAAAACGAAGGTCTGTGGTCAGGGGAGAACCATCTGACTCAGTAATTGAGAATTCCGGGGGAATCCTCATGACTGAATGGGATTCACAGCCACCGAGGATGGAGTGGATGCTGGTTCTGTGCTCCCCCATTAGCGTGGCCTCCCAGATGTCCCTCTGCTCTGCCACTCAACCCGTTCCCTCCTCCCTCCCTCTCACTAGCTGTGTGGCCTTGGCCAAGCTGTCTGACCTCTCTGGAGTCCCTGCCTGGTGCCGCCCTCCTGGCTGGGGCTCCCAGGGGACCGCGGGGGTGAGAGGCTTTGCATCCTGTGAGGTGCCCTCCGTGGACTCTTGCCTGGGTGACCCGCCCTCCTCCATCTGTTTACCATGTTGCAGCTTCGACAAAAAGGGGGATGTGCATTACCTGATCAAGTGGAAAGACCTGCCCTACGACCAGTGCACCTGGGAGATTGATGACATTGACATCCCCTACTACGACAACCTGAAGCAGGCCTACTGGGGCCACAGGTGGGCCACGGTGGGGCCCCTGGGCGGGGCCTCCCACCCCCCACCAGCCTGAGCTCTGCTCTCATCATCCTGTGCTCTTTCCCAGGGAATTGATGCTGGGGGAGGACGCCAGGCTGCCCAAGAGGCTGGTCAAGAAGGGCAAGAAGCTGAAGGACGACAAACAGGAGAAGCCCCCGGACACGCCCATTGTGGATGTGAGCGGGGAGGGGCTCTGGGGTGGGGTTGCCAGGGCCTCCACCGAGGCTTGGCCGTGGCGGAGGGTATGGTCTCCGGACGTCTCCGGAGAACTCGTACTGCGGGTCTATGCACACGGAGCCGCACCTGTGCAGGAGGGGGCTCTACGGCTCAGTCAGGGACAAGGGTGACAGGACCCAGCCCTTCCCCGCAGAGGAGGGCTCACACCCTGGGGTCTGGGTCCCCCAGCCTCATGCAGAGCGGCAGCTCCTGGGGGACAGAGCGATTTGAAGGATGGGTCACCAGTGCACAGACTGTGGAGCAGATAGTCTCTACTCAGCGCAGCTCACGAAATTGCATTCCTTTAGTTGAGCTAATTCCAAGCACTTAAATCAAAAAGTGTGTTTCCTACTTCAGGAACATAATTGCTGATTTGCTAATTACACACCATTCTTATCTGTTCAGGGGCAGAGACCCACAACTTGCCCCGGAGCTTTGAGCCCATCGGGGAGTGGAAGGTTGACTGTTATTCATTTAGCAAACTTCTCTGGGTGTCTGCTAGCACCTAGCCCTGGGCTGGCCCTGGGGGAACAAGGCCCTGCCCCCTGTTTCACGAAGTGCTCATCTTCCAAGGGCCCGTGGCGCGTACACACAGAAGTGGGAGATCGGCTTGAGACTGTGGGATGCCAGGGAAAGGTGAATGGGTCTGATACATCAGGAGGACTTCATGGGGGAGGTGGCCCCGAGCTGCAGGATAAAAGAGGTGATGTTCGGGATCAGGCATCCTGGGCATGCATCCAACAAATGTTGCCTAAGTGCTCACTGTGTCCTGGTCACTGTATGGGACTCAGAGGAGCAGGTCACCAATATGGTGACCACAAGCTGGGCTTAAAGTCAGAGAATCCAACACTTGGTAAACTGCCCTGATAGGAGAAGTATAGGGTCGACAAGGGAGGACGTGGTGGGAACACCTAAGCCGGGCCAGGAGTCAGGGAGGACTTCCTGGAGGAAGAAGCATTCCAGCTGTGACCTGAAGGATGAATAAGTTAGCAGGGATGAGAGGAGTGGGAAGAGTACCCCAGTCATAAGGAACTGCGTGTGCAAAGGCCTGGGGGCTGGGCCCTGGTGGCCCAGGATCCAGCGTACGTCTGAACCTCTGCCTCCTTGCAGCCCACGGTCAAGTTTGACAAGCAGCCGTGGTACATCGACTCCACGGGCGGCACACTGCACCCGTACCAGCTGGAGGGCCTTAACTGGCTGCGCTTTTCCTGGGCCCAGGGCACCGACACCATCCTGGCCGATGAGATGGGTCTGGGCAAGACAGTGCAGACCATCGTCTTCCTCTACTCCCTGTACAAGGAGGTTTGAGGCCCAGGCTGGGCGGCTGGGGAGGGGTAGCCGGTGCTGGCTGTGGGCTGGCAGCCTCAGCGCGTCTGTCTCCCTCCCCAGGGCCACTCCAAGGGGCCCTACCTGGTCAGTGCGCCCCTGTCCACCATCATCAACTGGGAACGTGAGTTTGAGATGTGGGCGCCCGACTTCTACGTGGTCACCTACACGGGGGACAAGGAGAGCCGCTCTGTGATCCGGGAGAACGAGTTTTCGTTTGAGGACAATGCCATTCGGAGTGGGAAGAAGGTGTTCCGGATGAAGGTGAGCACTCCTGACCCCGGGGACCCTGCACAGGTGCCCAGTCTGCCCTGGGGGCCGCAGGGGCCCTGCAGTCCGTCTGGGGTCTCTTCTCTTGGTCACTGGTGGAGGTAGGTAGTAGCTGGCACGGAGCTTCTCTTGAGGCAGAGTTACCTGCTGTATCCATGTCCTGGGGCAAAGAACCATAAACAGGGTGGCGGTGGGGCTGAAAACAGCAACAGAATGTATCCTCTCGCCGTTCTGGAGGCCAGGAGTCCGAGATCCAGCTGTCGGCGGGGTCCTGCTGCCCCTGAAGCTCTGGGGGAGGACCCTTCCGCGCCTCTTCCAGCATCTGGTGGCGGCAGGCGTTCCTTGGCAGTCCTTGGTTTGCAGCTGAATCACTTGGGTTTCTGCCTCTGTTGTCATGCGGCCGTCTCCCCTGTGTGTCTGTGTCTCTTCTTCTTATAAAGACACCACCCTAATCCAGGATGACCTCATTTTAACTAATGACACCTGCAAACACCCGAGCTCCAAAAGTCATATTCTGAGGTTTTGGGTGGACATGGATCTTGAGGGGACACGATTCAACCCAGTCCACCAGCTGTGTGACCTCTGGCAAGTCACTTAGCCTCTCTGTGCTTCAGAATCTTCTCAGCAAAATGGAGATAACAGACCCAGTCTAGAGTTGTGGAGGGTCGAATGAATAAGCATTAGGCAGGGCCGCTCAGACTTCCCTGTGCCCCCGGGTCAGCAGGGGCCTTGTTGAAGGGCAGGTTCTGATCCCGCAGCTCTGGGGTGGGGCCTGACAGAGTCCCAGATGATGTGCATGCTTTTGATTCTCAGGCTGCACTCCGAGAATCAGGACACAAAGCACTCAGTACTTCCCGCGCCTGGCACGCGGGGGCACTCAGGCAGTCTTGGCGCTCTCACGTGCTACCTGCAGTGCTGGGGGCTGGCGGATCACCTCCAGCCTCCCCAGGGTTCCTCACCTCGGCTTTCTCCCTCGTCTGGGGATGGTCGTGGCCCCAGGAGATGCTCAGTAACTATTTGTGTGGGTTTGTTTTTTTTTGGCTGTGCCGCGCGGCTTGTGGGAATCTTAGTTCCCCGGCCAGAGATTGAACCCCGGGCTATGGCAGTGAAAGCGCTGAGTCCTAACTACTGAACCGCCAGGCAATTCTCAGTAACTATTTGTTGAGTGAGGGAATGACTCAGTGATTCCAGAGGGATGGGCCTGTGGGCCTATCAGTCACAGAAACAACTTCTGAGCTCACCCTGGGGTCCTGCGATGGGCTGGGTGCTTTGCTGACTCAGCTTTTTTTTTTTTTTTTTTTTTAAAGAAGATGTTGGGGGTAGGAGTTTATTAATTTATTTATTTTTGCTGCGTTGGGTCTTTGTTTCTGTGCGAGGGCTTTCTCTAGTTGTGGCAAGGGGGGGCCTCTCTTCATCGCGGTGCGCAGGCCTCTCACTATCGCGGCCTCTCTTGTTGCGGAGCACAGGCTCCAGACGCACGGGCTCAGTAGTTGTGGCTCATGGGCCTAGTTGCTCCGCGGCATGTGGGATCCTCCCAGACCAGGGCTCGAACCCGTGTTCCCTGCATTAGCAGGCAGATTCTCAACCACTGTGCCACCAGGGAAGCCCTCAGCTTTTCAATTTACTTTATTTTTTAAAACTGTAGGAAAATACACATAACTTAGAGTGTATCATCTTCACCATTTTTACAAGTACGGTTCGTGGACATCAAGGACATTTATACTGCTGTGCAGCCATCACCCCCCTCTCCAGAGCTCCTCATCTTGTAAAACTGAAACTCTGTCCCCATTAAACACTAGCTTCCACCAGCCCCCGGCAACCTCCTACTTTTGGTCTCTGAATTTGATTATTCTTGGTACTTCATGTAAGTGGAATCATACAGTATTCGTCCTTCTGTGTCTGGCTCATTTCACTCAGCACGTTGTAGCATGTGTCAGGATTTCTTTCCTTTTTAAGACTGGATGACATTCCATCGTGTGATAGACCACCTTCTGTTTATCCATTCATCTGCCTGTGGATACTTGAGTGTTTCTACCTTTTGGTTCTTGTGAATAATGCTATGAACATAGGTGTGCAGAAATATTCATTCAAGTCCCTGCTTTCACTTCTTCTGAGTCTATAACCAGAATTGGAAATGCTGGATCGCATGGCAATTCTATGTGTAATTTTGTTTGTTTTTATATTATTTTTAAAAAATTTTATTGGTGTATAGTTGATTTACAATGTTGTCTTCGTTTCAGGTGTACAGCAAAGTGACTCGGTTATCCATATACATATATCCACTCTTTTTTAGATTCTTTTCCCATATAGGTCATTACAGAGTATTGAGTAGAGTTCCCTGTGCTATACAGTAGGTCCTTATTAGTTATCTATTTCATATATAGTAGTGTGTATATGTCAGTCCCAGTCTCCCAATTTATCCCTCCCCCTGTTTTTCCCCATAACCATAAGTCTGTTTTCTACATCTGTGACTCTGTTTCTCTCTTGTAAAAAAGATTCATTTGTACCATTTTTTTAGATTCCACATATAAGCGATATCATATGATATTTGTCTTTGTCTGACTTACTTCACTCAGTATGACAATTTCTAGATCCATCCATGTTGCTGTGAATGGCATTGTTTCATTCTTTTTTATGGCTGAGTAATATTCCATTGTATGTATGTACCACATCTTCTTTATCCATTCCCCTGTTGATGGAAACTTACATTGTTTCCATGTCTTGGCTCTTGTAAATAGTGCTGCAGTGAACACTGGGGTGCATGTGTCTTTTCGAGTTATGCTTTTCTTTGGATATATGCCCAGGAGTGGGATTGCTGGATCATATGGTAGCTCTATTTTTATAGTTTTTTTTTTTTTTTTGCGGTACGCAGGCCTCTCACTGTTGTGGCCTCTCCCATTGTGGAGCACAGGCTCCGGCTGTGCAGGCTTAGCGACCGTGGCTCACGGGCCCAGCCGCTCCGCGGCATATGGGATCCTCCCGGACCGGGGCACGAACCTGCGTCCCCTGCATCGGCAGGCGGACTCCCAACCCCTGCGCCACCAGGGAAGCCCTATTTTTATAGTTTTTTTAAGCAATCTCCATACAGTTCTCCGTAATATGTGTAATTTTTTGAGGAACAGACTTGCCCTTTTAATTCTTGTGGCATTCCTCCTGTAGACAGTATTGCTCCCTTTTTACAGGTGAGGCGACTGAGGCTTGGGGAGGTTAATTACCTTGACCAAGGTCTAACCCAAAAGAGCAGGGCTGGTGCACACCCAGGTGCCACCTACAGGCTCCCCTCTGCCTCTCTCAGCCCTTCCTGGGCCTCAGCTGACCCCTTTGCTCAGTGGCCTGTGTCTTCCTCTCAGTCCCAGGGCTCCCTGGGCTCTCTGGGGGTCCTGTCCACACTCCTCCTTGCCCCTTCGTCTCTGGAGACCCTGATCTGCTGCTCTCCCAGCTTTCCTCCCAAACGCCTCCCTCTCCCTCCAGAAAGAAGTGCAGATCAAATTCCATGTCCTGCTCACCTCCTACGAGCTCATCACCATCGACCAGGCCATCCTGGGCTCCATTGAGTGGGCCTGCCTCGTGGTGGATGAGGCCCACCGGCTCAAGAACAACCAGTCCAAGGTAGGAAGTGCTGACCGCTGGCCCCGGTGCTCCCTGGATGGGCCGGCCGCCTGGTGCCCCCTGACAGGCCCCCTGTCCCCCCTCCCCAAGTTCTTCAGGGTCCTGAACAGCTACAAGATCGATTACAAGCTGCTGCTGACGGGGACCCCCCTTCAGAACAACCTGGAGGAGCTCTTCCACCTGCTCAATTTCCTGACTCCAGAGAGGTTCAAGTGAGTCGGGGGGGCCGGCTGGGGAGCTGGGGCGGGGGGCAGCCAGCGAAGAGGGGTCAGTGCCCGTCCCGGCTCTGGGGCTGCTCGCTGGACCTCGGTTTCCTTGTCGGTAACGTGGGAGCGTTAGCTGTGTGCTGGGCCGTGCCGAGCCCCTGGGAAACATCTGCTGCTGCTAATCCTGCCATTTTTCCTCAGCTCTGCCCCTGAAGACCCTGGGGGTCCTCCTGGGATCCTGTCCCTTCCCCACACCCCTGGCCCATTCCTATCCCTCCACAAAGATTGAAGTGACCACATGGGGGGCAGCGATGGGAGGCAGAAGGCTGGGGTGGTGGTGGTGGAGATGGGGGTGAAGACAGAGCTCCGGCCTTCCTGTCTTCATCTGACCCCTCAGTTTCCTACTCAGGGGATTCAGGGTGGAGAATGCTGATTCTGGAATCAGGAGATGTATATTTGAGGGCAGGCTGGAGTGTATAACCTTGGGCACCCATCAGCCTCAGGTTCCTTATCTGCGATATGGCTAAGAGTCCTAGAGACTGCATGTCCGGGACAGCTTTGAGGACAGGAAGGCATCCTGTGTGGCTGAGACAGCTGCGATGGGTGGGGGTGACACAGGCTTAGACAGAGACTGGAAGGACACCTAGGGCAGGGCCAGGGCTCCGTGGCCCACCAGCCAGCCTGCCCTGTGACAGGCCTGCCCTGTGACCCTCTGGCAGGTGGCCGGGGGCGGGCTGGCTGGCCCGCTCCCCCACCCCAATCCTGGTTCCCTTTGCAGAGGGCTTTGGCCTGCTGCAGGCTCTCATCCCAGCTTTTTCTTGCAGCAACCTGGAGGGCTTCCTGGAGGAGTTTGCCGACATCTCCAAGGAAGACCAGATCAAGAAGCTGCATGACCTGCTGGGGCCGCACATGCTAAGGCGGCTCAAGGCTGATGTGTTCAAGAACATGCCGGCCAAGACCGAGCTGATCGTCCGCGTGGAACTGAGCCAGATGCAGAAGTGAGCAGCCTGCCCCGTGTCCCCTGGGCTTGTCTTCTAGATCAGAAGGGCCTGACCTGGCCTTCCTGGGCTGCTGCCCCGGGTGGGTGGGAGGGCCTTTCGGCCCCGCCCAGGCCTCAACTCAACCTTTTGCACATACTTCCTTCTTGGGGCCTCTTAGATTTCAGTGACCAGGGTTGGGGCTGCCTGGGCCCTTGCACTGTCCCCCAGCAACTTGCTGGGCAGCGCCAGGCCTGTGGCTTCACCTCTCGGGGCTCCCCGTGGTCTTTCTGTAACTGGTACTAGGGCAGCAGCCCCCAGGCTCCCCGCAGAGCAGAGTGCCCTCTCGGAGGCTGGTGTGGCCAGGTGTATCCAGCTTGCCTTTCCTCCTTCCTCTGGCAGGAAGTACTACAAGTTCATCCTCACGCGGAACTTCGAGGCGCTGAACTCCAAGGGGGGTGGGAACCAGGTGTCACTGCTCAACATCATGATGGACCTGAAGAAGTGTTGCAACCACCCTTACCTCTTCCCAGTGGCCGCTGTGGTAGGTCCCCGTGGCTGCCACTGTGGCCACCGTGGTAGGTGCCCTTGACCACCATGGTGAGTGCCTGAGGCTGCCATGGAAGGGCCTGAGGCCGTGGTAGGTGCATGTGGCCGTGTCGTGGTGGGTTTTCTGTGGCCCTTGTGGCAAGCAGCTGTGGCCGCCGTGGTGCCCCTGGCTGCTGGGAATGAGGATTTGGAGGCGATATGGGTCCCCACTGTGCCAGAAGTATCTGGAAACCTACCTCTGTCCACTGCCCAGCCAGGCCCTCTCCTTCCCTGGACCCCTGCTCGTGACCATAAAGTAATGGGGGGCATCGGGGCACCACAGAATCCCCGCCAGCCTCAGCGTCAGGGGACCGCAGGCCAGGATTCCGAGGGCTGACCTGGCAGTCGGGGAGGCCTGGGTGGGGACCCCAGGTGATCTGATGTGCTGCTCTGGGTGAGAGACTGGACCCCCAGCCAGACCCCCGGCTCCAGTCCTGTGGTCTCAGGACAGTCAGTGGTCCTCTTGGGGCCCCAGGTTTATCCTCTACGAAGTGGGGACAATAACAGCACCCCCTGAAAGGGTGAGGGCCAGACCAGAACGTCCACGTCAGTACCCTCGGCGAGAGCTCGGCACAGCGGTGCTCACCGCGGTCACGGCTATTCTGGTTCTAATTTAAACGCTCCATGGTTTACACCTTCCCCCTCCCCCATCCCTGCCCCCAAACAAGAAGACCAATGCAGAGTTCGGCGTGGAGGCCGTGCTGTGGGTGACCTAGACTCAACCAACCCCAGTCTGATCTCACCATGGTGGCCCAGCAGAGGCCTTTGGGCTAAGGTTCTTCCCAGCTGGGGGGCCGGGTTGGCCTTGCCTGGACGTGCCCTGCACATCCCTGCTGGGAAGGCCGGCTTGGCTCAGGGCTCTGTGTCATCCTTCGTCCACTGATGCCTGTGGTCTTGGTGGAGTGCCAGCAGGGGGAGATGGAGGGCAGGGCCAGCGAGTCTGAGCCCTGCCTGGGGAACGTGACGCTGGGAGCAGCCGTGTGACCTGCCCATGCGCCCTGCAGAACCTGGCCTGACCCGGGCTTGGGCTCGGTGCTCCACCCACTGTTGGGCCCTTGTCCACTCTCTGGGGCCTCTGGTGCAGAGTCAGAGAGGAGAGGGGAGCCCCCAATGCCCCACCTTCTGCTGTGTCCACAGGAGGCCCCTGTCCTGCCCAATGGCTCCTATGATGGCAGCTCTCTGGTCAAGTCTTCAGGGAAGCTCATGTTGCTGCAGAAGATGCTCAAGAAACTTCGGGACGAAGGGCACCGTGTACTTATCTTCTCCCAGGTGAGCTGCCCCCAGGTGGCTGCTGGCCTCCCTGCCTTCCCTAGCCCAACCCCACACCTGCAGAGGGCGTCCTGCCCCCACTAGCTGAGGGCACAGCCTGCCAGCAGCCCTCAGGTCCCGATGCCATCCCCACGTGGGTTGTGTGTCAAAAGTCGCTCCTCTGGGCCCTGGTGTGAGGAGAGCTGGTTGGGCGCCAAGTTCAAGGTGCTCAGGGCATGTTGGTGGGGAGGACCAACGTCCACCCCATCAGCTGCTCCTCTGGCCTGCTCCTCCTGGAGCGTTTGTCTAGGCTGGGATGACAGTCCTCTCCTCTCACGCGTGCAGCCCAGCTTCTCATGAAGGTGGGGCCCTGTGGTGGGGGCAGCTTGGCGGGGGTGTGTGTGTCCCTCTTTCTAGCTTGATCCTGCGGCATCACTTTTTGGGCGGTCAGAGGCAAAGCTGTCCAGCCCCAGAGGTTTGTTTGTCTGTGCACTTCCTTCATCCTTTTGCATCTGTCTTACGTGCGGCTCTGTGCTAGGCATGGGGGTCCAGCTCTTGTCCTCAAGACCCTCATAGTCTAGTGTGGGAGATGGAGGTTAGAGACAGTTATCCAGACCCAAGGTCATCTCTGTGATGGGGGTCAGGGATGGCCCTAGGGGCCTGGTGTGAAAAATGTTCCATGGTGGTGTGACTGAGCCAGAGACTAGGATGTGGCTCCTCCGTGTGCAACAGTCCACGTGTAACAGCTGCTCCTGCCTGCAAGCCCCTGATCCCACCCTGGGCCTGCAGCAGGCCGAGGAATCTGGGGAAAGCTGACCAAGCTGTGACTGTGGGCTGACCTGGAAACTGGATCCAGAATCCCCCAGCCCCTGCCAACGTAAGACATGATTCTGGGCTGAGGCCCCAAGGGACCAAGTAGAGGGAACTGCACAACTTCTAGAAGTGGGCACAGAGAGAAAGTGACAGAGATGGAGCCCTGCCAGCCAAAGTAAGCCTGAAAACCCCAATCACAAAACTCATGAAAACGTTCAATGAGACATTGAATGAGACGCCCCACAAAACAGTAAGCAGAACCCAAGTGGGAGGAATAATAGAACAGCCTGAAAAAGTTCAAATAAACACGTTTAGGAACCTCAAAGATACCAGAGCAACACTCATAAATCGCGAAGAAATCGATTAAACACAGGCAGCAAGAGATAAAATAAAACTAACTGGATAGGAAAAGGATCTGCATGAGAGGGAGAACAAAACATTTCAACAGACTGGATGAACTCTCAACACTGTTGAAGAGAATGGGGATGGATGGGAAACTGGCGTTGAGGAATTTCCCCAGAATGCAGCAGAGAGAGGCAAAGATAAGACTGAGAAATTACATGGAGGATGCCTTGAGAGGCTCTGGTAATTATGCACTAGGAGCTGCAGAAGAAGAAATAGAGAAAATGGCAGAGAAGTCAGACTTAATGGGAGTTTGCAGACAGACGTGGAGAAAGATGTGAGGTCTCAGGTCTGAGTACCAAGCAAGATAAATACAGTAAGTCCCCTACATGTGAACGAGTTGCATTCGGAGAGCGCGCGTTCGTTAAGTCCAATTTGTTCGTAAGTCCAACAAAGTTAGCCTAGGTACCCAACTAACACAATCGGCTATATAGTACTGTACTGTAACAGGTTTTTAAGACTTTTCACACAAATAACACATAAAAAACAAACAAAAAATAAAGAAAACATTTTTAATCTTATAGTATAGCACCTTGAAAAGTACAATAGTACCAGCTACATCACCGCCGCTTTTTTTTTTTTTTTTTTTTGCGGTACGCGGGCCTCTCACTGCTGTGGCCTCTCCCGTTGCGGAGCACAGGCTCCGGACGCGCAGGCTCAGCGGCCATGGCTCACAGGCCCAGCCGCTCCGCGGCATGTGGGATCTTCCTGGACCGGGGCACGAACCCGTGTCCCCTGCATCGGCAGGCGGACTGTCAACCACTGCGCCACCAGGGAAGCCCCATCACCGCCGCTTTTACGCTTGCTTCCAGACATCCTGGGCTTGAAATAAAGATACTGTACTACTGTACTCTATACAGTACTGTACAGTAAAGTACACAAAAGCACAACCGCTTGTAGAGGATGCATGCGTGTAACAGTGTACTCCAGACACGCACTAACTTATGTGATTGGACACGCGAATGCACGTTTGCATCTTTGAAGGTTCACAACTTGAAGGTTCGTATGTAGGGGACTTACTGTATAAAGAAAGGAAGCCCTAGGCACATCATAGGGAAAATGCCACACTTCAGACCTAGTATCTACAAAGGGATGACAATCAGACTGTCCTCAGATTTCACATCAGCAACAATAGGTGGCAGAAGACAACTGCAAAACCTTCAGTACACTGCGGGAAAATGGTGACTGATAATTTTATATCCAGCCAAACTCTCTCTCAAGATTGATTATGGCAGGAATATGGGAGCTCAGAAGGGACTGCTTTTCTCTTCTCATAGGAAAGGGTGAAATCAGGGAAGACATCACAGAGGAGGTGCTGTTTGAGTTTCCTAGGCGGTAAGGGGGTGGGAAGAGAGTTTAGGTAATTTGGGATGGTTGGAGAGTCTGAAGGAAGCATTGGGAAATGAAGCCCAGATTTGGGACTTTATCCTGGGGGGAGAGAGCAGGGAGGCACGTGCTTAGAGCTGTGTCTTAGGCAGATGGGGGTGGGGCTGGGGGGGGGGGATGGAGTGGCTCCGGCGGTTGAGGTTGGAGGCTGCATTCTTCTTCAGAGAATGGCCCTGCATCAGGTCTGCCTGGGTCCCACCTGTCTCCCCACTCAGCAGGCTGCTCTGTCGTCCCCCACCTGTCATGGGGTCCCTGCTCTGCGGCAGTGCCTCAGGCATACCATGTCCCCTGCAGATGACCAAGATGCTGGACCTCCTGGAGGACTTCCTGGAGTATGAGGGCTACAAATATGAGCGGATTGATGGTGGCATCACCGGGGGCCTCCGGCAAGAGGCGATTGACAGATTCAACGGTACCCCCGCCCCACCCCACCCCGGGCCTTCACTGGGGGGCCCCGTCTGCCTCTCCTCCTACGCTAGGCTCTTAGCCAGACCACTCAACTCATGGTCAGGGTAGCTGCTCCTCAAACGGCCGAAGAAAGCAGACCAGTCCTTAGGTCCTAATAGCTGGTAAAAGGGATTCATTCCGTGGAACTTGCCAGGGGCCTGCTGGGGTGCAAGAAGCCAGTAGATAACACTTGCTCAGAGCTGAGAAACAGACAAGGAGGAAAGCAGAAGGGGAGGAAAATCCCTCTGCTTCTAAATGAAGCCGGTGCTGAGGGTCTGGCCAGCACCTGTGGGCTTCTGGTACGGACGCCAGCTAAACCTCTGGTTATAGGCAGGGACGGATGGGGCCTGTCCCCAGAACACGGGCTGCGGGGAGGGCCAGAGCAGAGCAGCGCTCCCTTAGAGGAAGGACAGAGGGAAGGGCAGGGCCACACAGGCCCGAACTTCCAGCCTGCTCTCTTGCTTGCCTGGGAAGGAGAGGTGAGGGGGGCAGGCCAGGAGCTGGCTCTGGAGTGGAGGAAACCTCTGGAGGGGGAAGTGGTCCAGCGCCTCTATAGTGGCAGGTTTGCAGCAAGTGCTGATGAGCTCTCTTTCCCTGGGGCTTGTGGCGGCTTCCCGCCTCCCACCCTCAGAACAGGGCTGGGGTCCCACGGCTCCAAAACCCAAAGCAGCGATTCCTGTTGCCCACTCGCGTCAGAGGTACATCGAGTAGTTTCAGCATCTCGACGCGGCCCCAGCACACGTCTAAGCGGGAGGCATCAGGAGGATCGGGGACCTGTTTGCAGCTCGAGTGGGTGCCGTGGTCAGTCCCCGGTCACTCAGTGAAGGGCTCCGATGGGCCTGAGAACCAGCCGTCCTGCCATAGTGGGCACTGACCAGAGCGTCGGCCTGGGCCCTGGAGCTGGGACCCTGAGTGTTCCATGGCTGCTCTGACAGCATCTCGGGCAGGGGAGCCATGAGGGCGGGAAGGACCGAGTTCTCCAGGGCTCCCTGGGGCCTGACCCTCAGCGGCTCTGCCCGTATTTGCTGGCTGTTTGCAGTTTCTTCTTTGCCGCCCGGGCTTTGATAATCGGTTCCTTCTCATTCTGGCTCCATCGTGTTGGCTCAGGGCTCAGAGCTGGGGGATCCATGGGGCTCAGGTGGGCTGCTCTGTCTACCTGCCTGGGGCCCCAGGCCTCCTCTGGCTTCCCTGAGCATAGCTCAGGCCATTGTTGCCTGTGATGGGGTCACAGTTCCAGCCCCCCCCGCCCCGATCTCCCGTCGGCCATCCGCCTGTTCCGACCCTTACCCCTCTGGTTGTGCCCCTCACTCACCCTGCTGGGCGCCCACCTCTCTTCCTCAGCCCCTGGGGCCCAGCAGTTCTGCTTCCTCCTCTCGACCCGGGCAGGTGGCCTGGGCATCAACCTGGCCACGGCGGACACGGTCATCATCTACGACTCAGACTGGAACCCGCACAATGACATCCAGGTGTGTGGCCCTGACACCAGAGCCCTCTCAGAGGGCCCCTCGCTGACCCTGGCTCTGTGGGCTTTCCCTCCCTCCCCCCACAGACTGTCTCAGGGCTTTACCTCTCCCTGGACCCGCCTCGTGGAGTCCCAGCCCCAAGAGGGACCTGGGAGGTGAGCCCCTCCAGCTCCTGCATTGTACAAAAGAGGAAACAGCCCAGGGAGGGCAGGGGATGTGTCCAAGAACACGCAGCGATCTGTGTGACCATGACCCCTGGTCTGTCCCATCAGTCTTAGGGTCCAGGCCGTGGAGTGGGGCAGGATGAGGGGGTCCTGGGACCCAGAGGGGGCCAGTTTGGGAGGAACAGGAAAATAGAGTTGAGGGGACAAGGCCTGTGGAGGTGAGGAGGGGAAGAGATGGAGGCGGGGGAAATGGAGCTGGTGAGGAAGGATGGGAGGGTTGGGGGACAGGGGTTGTGGGAATAGAGAGAACTCTGCTGTCCATGGCCACCCCTCTCGGGGCAGGGCCGGGCACGCACACACTTTACCCTCTTGGGGCGCACACACAAACTCATGTCTCACGCACACGTGTGTGTACCCGTGCACCATCACCCACACAGATCTAATCACCCCGGATCACGTCCCGCGGACACCTAGCGTGCAAATCCCCAGGCATGTCCTCACATCACAACCTGTCCTCACAGGGTGGCTGTGGTGGGCTTACAGTCCCACCAGTGGTCACTCCCGGGGAGGTGCAGCCCCCATCTCGGCATGAGCGCCATCAGAGCCCCGTGTGGCGTCATTACACAAGCACACTGGCCACACTGCCGCTTGCACGCCTGCAGTCACACCGAGTTCCATCTGCACAGGCACCCAGGCCCACAGGAGGCCACACAGGATGCGAGCACAGCTGCCCTGGTGCACACACATCTCCACGGGCAGGCAGGCAGCTGGTTCCATGTGGAGCGCGTTCGTGAGCCCATGTGCATGCCTCCCCCCACCCTCCGGTACCTGACCCTGAGCCCCCAGCCCTCGGTTGAGCTATGGGTGCTAAGCTGCAGGTCGCCCCCAGGCCTTCAGCCGCGCCCACCGCATCGGGCAGAACAAGAAGGTGATGATCTACCGCTTCGTGACGCGGGCCTCGGTGGAGGAGCGTATCACGCAGGTGGCCAAGCGCAAGATGATGCTAACCCACCTGGTGGTGCGGCCCGGCCTGGGCTCCAAGTCTGGCTCCATGACCAAGCAGGAGCTGGACGACATCCTCAAGTTCGGCACAGAGGAGCTCTTCAAGGACGACGTGGAGGGTGGGTGTCCTGGGTGCCGGGGCGCGGGGGGTTGGTCTGCTTGAGACACTCCCTTCCCAGGGCATCTCCAGTGTGCAGCCTTTCCCTCCTCTGCTCCCCTCTCCTGGCCAGGATGGGCAGGGCCAGGGTGGCATCTCTGGGTGCTGCCCCCCAGCTCTGCGGTCCCCCACCTCTGTCCTCCAGGCATGATGTCTCAGGGCCAGAGGCCCGTCACGCCCATCCCTGATGTCCAGTCTTCCAAAGGGGGAGCCCTGGCCGCCAGCGCGAAGAAGAAGCACGGCAGCACCCCGCCAGGTAGGGGCCAACCCAGCCCAGCCCCCAGACCACCTGTACCCCGGATGGCTGCTCCTGGAGAGGAAGGGGGCCCCCCAAACCCATTTTGTCAGGTTCCCCCGCCTGTGGACTGTAGCCGGGCGGGCAGTGGGCTGTTACATTGTCTGATCACCGTGCTCCTCTGTTGCAACCCCTGGAGGGGACTGGGAAGGGCCGCTGTCTGGAATCTGTCCTGGTGGGGGTCCCCCAACTCTGCACCCTGTCTGCCCCCAGGTGACAGCAAGGACGTGGAGGACAGCAGTGTGATCCACTATGATGATGCGGCCATCTCCAAGCTACTGGACCGCAACCAGGACGCCACGGACGACACGGAGCTGCAGAACATGAACGAATACCTGAGCTCCTTCAAGGTGGCGCAGTACGTGGTGCGCGAGGAGGACGGCGTGGTAAGCCCCGCCCCTCGGCCCCGCCCCCAGAGATCACGCCCCTCCTTTCAGCGGCTCCACCCATTTGCGGCCGCGCCGCGCCCCTACCGCAGCTTCTCCATCTACGCTCGGAAACCGATTATCCTGAAGGCCGGCTCCCTGGTCTCTCCTGAGTGGGCCCTCCACCCTCCACGCGGACCCTGGGTGCTAATTATTCTTCCACGTGCCAGTTTTCCTTTTGAAACTGGGGCCTCCTGAGGACAAGGGTGGGGCTTATTCTGTTCTATACCCCAGTGCCTGGCACAAGGCCAGGGAGTACTTGGGAAGTGAATGAATGAATGAATGAATTACCGCGGCAGGAGCAGGAAGAGGAAGAACACATGGGGCTGGGGGTGATCAGGGAAGGCTTCCTGGAGTAGGCAGGCTTTCCAGTTCCTCCTTGAGCCCCTAGAGGGCGAGATGTGGTAGAGGCAGCGAGGCCTCCTAGGGGCGGAGATGCGCGCTGGCCCCGCCCTCACGGAGCCAACGGCACCTGCGTCCCCAGGAGGAGGTGGAGCGGGAGATCATCAAGCAGGAGGAGAACGTGGACCCCGACTACTGGGAGAAGCTGCTCCGGCACCACTACGAGCAGCAGCAGGAGGACCTGGCCCGCAACCTGGGCAAAGGCAAGCGCGTCCGCAAGCAGGTCAACTACAACGACGCCTCCCAGGAGGACCAGGGTGCGTGCCCGGTGGGCGGAGTCATGCCGGAGGGGAGGGCATCGCTGTGGCGGGAAGCCCTGGCGGTGGGGGGTAGGGGCCGTGTGGAGTGGCCTGAGTCGGGAGGCGGTGGGGAGAGCTTCTCGGAGAAAGGGGGCTCCGGGCAGGTGTGGGGTGTGGGGTGTTTGGGGGAACAAGATGGGTAGTGGTTCAGTGACCTCACGGCTAGTGGTGTGGCTTTAGGCAAGCCTCAGTTCCTCCGTCTGTAAAACGGGGACGACGGGGATATGAGACCTTAGGATGTAGTGCAGGGTTGCAGGGATGCTGCGGGAGCTCACAGGAAGTACGCGAGGGCTGTTTTCGTTGTCACTGTTCTCGGGCTGCGGTGTAGGGGTTTGGTGTGGCCCTGGGTGTGGGGGGCTCGGGTGCGCTTCTGCTGGCACGGCTCACCCTGCACCCCTCTGCCTGACCCCCCCGCAGAGTGGCAGGACGAGCTCTCAGACAACCAGTCCGAATACTCCATTGGATCCGAGGATGAGGACGAGGACTTTGAAGAAAGGCCGGAAGGGCAGAGTGAGTCTCAGCGCTGGGCTGGGGCCCGGGCGGCGTGTCGGGGAGCTGGTGGTCAGCGTGGGGCGCCCCAGGGGCATCAGGACAAGCGTCCGTCCTCCGGAGTGGGTCCTCAGGGGCCTGCTGTCCTGGGGCGAGCTGCTGGGTGGGCTGGGTCAGGACCCCGGGCCCGGCTGAGGGCTCATGGCGGGCTGCTCCCCCAGGTGGACGGCGACAATCCAGGAGGCAGCTGAAGAGCGACAGGGACAAGCCCCTGCCCCCGCTTCTCGCCCGGGTTGGCGGCAACATTGAGGTGGGGCCTGCGTGCACCCCTCACTCGCCCAGCTCCCCTTCCCTGGATTCCTCTCATCCCCTTTCAGAGCAAAGAGCTCCCCGCTGCTGCCACTCCCCGGGCGCGGAGGAGGGGCGGGAGGGCTGGGGGGTCCCGCTGGGTCAGTGCCAAGTAGAGGTGGGCCTGGGCCGTGCCGCTCTGGGTCCTGCCCCCGCCGGAGGCCCCTGCTCCTCCGTGCTTCTCCCTTCCCTGTGCTTTTCTCCCTCGTCTCTGAATTCCCCGCTCCCTCACCCTGATCTCCACCGGCCCAGGTGCTGGGCTTCAACGCCCGACAGCGGAAGGCCTTTTTGAACGCCATCATGCGCTGGGGCATGCCCCCCCAGGACGCCTTCAACTCCCACTGGCTGGTGCGGGACCTTCGCGGGAAGAGTGAGAAGGAGTTTAGGTAAAGGGGCTGAGGTGGTGGCCCAGGGTGCGGCTGCCCGCCCTGGAGTGGCAGGCTCCGGCTAGGTGAGCCAGCACGATGGGTGGCGTTTCCGCCAGGTTAAGGGTATCTGGAGAGCTCACTGCTATCTGATGTTGGCGTGCCTGGGGTCCAGGCCTGGGCAGGGCTTATTTGCAGAGAACGCTGACCAGTCTCCTCTGCCAGAGCAGCTGGTGTTAACGGCAGCGCGAAGGATCTGGGTTGTCCGGGGCGAGGGCTGTCCCAGGAGGGTCCCCTGCCCGGGGGCCCTCTTCTGTCCTTCCCTGGGGCCTGACCCAGCCAGGCCTGGTTGGGAGGCAGGCGACGGGTGATGATTCCAGCCAGGATGTCCCCCGGGGGTCCTGCCAGCCCTCTCAGAGGGTTCTGCCGGCCCCCCACTCCCTGAGCCCCAGTCCCCCCCACCCCAGAGCCTATGTGTCCCTCTTCATGCGGCACCTGTGTGAGCCGGGGGCTGACGGCGCGGAGACCTTCGCAGACGGCGTGCCCCGCGAGGGCCTCTCCAGGCAGCACGTGCTCACGCGCATCGGGGTCATGTCACTAGTTAGGAAGAAGGTGGGTGAGTAGCCTTTGCTGGGCTTTTCCTGGTGGCTGACCACGGCCCAGGTGTACCCCTGGGGGGTCAGCGGGCAGAGGGCAAGTGCCTGGCTGTCCAGGGTCTGAGTCAGACTAGAGGCATGGACCCACGATGCCTCTCTGGGTGGGGACTGGAGGCCGGGTTGGCAGGTGGGGACGGGCTGGGGGTAGGGGCTGGCAGGGGCTTTTGCAGTCAGAAGGACATGTGGCTTGGCCAGCCTCGGGTGGAGGCGGCACCTCTGCCTCACCCCAAGCCTGGCACGCCCCCAGTCCCACGGGCCACCCTGAGGCCCTCGGTTCTGAGCTGCGACCATCTCCCTCCCTGCTTCCCTCCCACCTGCCCCAGGTTCAGGAGTTTGAGCACGTCAATGGGAAGTACAGCACCCCGGATTTGCTCCCTGAGGGGCCTGAGGGCAAGAAGCCAGGCGAGGTCATCTCCTCGGATCCCAACACACCAGTGCCCGCCAGCCCTGCCCACCTTCTGCCTGCCCCGCTGGGCCTGCCAGGTCTGGGCTCTGTCGAGCAGGGGAGGGCACCTGGGTCACGGGAGGTGGCGAGACCCACGTCCTCCCCACATCCCACAAGGGCTGGCCTCCCACCCCGCCCAAAGCTTCTGGTTGCAGAAGTGTCACTCCCCTGAGAGATCTTCCTTTTAATGACAGCTTTGAGATGTAGTTCACACACCACCGTGTTCCATCTTTATTTAAAACTGTATTATCCGGTCGTTTCTGGTAGATTCATAGGATTGTGCAACGATTGCCTCTAATTCCAGAATGTTTTCATCATCCCAAAGAGAAACACATACTCATTAGCAGTGACTCCACATTCCTCCTCCTCGTATCTTCCTCGGCAACCACTAATCTACTTTCCGTCTCTACGGGTTTGCCTGTTCTGGCATTTCACGTAAATGAGATTATACACTGTGTGGCCTTTTGTGCCCGGCTTCTTTCACTAGCGTAATATTTTCCAAGTTCATCCATGTTGTCGGGTATCAGCACTTCATTCCTTTCTGTGGCCGAATACTGTTCCATTGTTTGGAATCCACCACATTTTGTGTATCCACTCATCGGCGGATGGATTTTGGGGTGTTTCTACCTTTTGGCTATTGTGGATAATATCGTGAGTAACATTGCTTTGAACTTTTGTGTTCAACTGAAAACAAGTGTCTTCGTTCTTCTTGGGCGTATAGCTAGCAATGGAATCCCCGGGTCACGTGGTATAACATTTTGAGGAACTGCCAAGCTTTTTCACAGCAATCACACCATTTTTCATTCCCACCAGCCACGTGTGAGGTTCCAGTTTCTCTACATCCTCACCAGCACTTGTCTGATTTTTTGCTTACAGCCATCCTAGTGGGTGTGAAGGGGCGTTTCGTTGTGGGTTTTTTTTTTTTAATAAATTATTTATTTATTTTTGGCTGCTTTGGGTCTTCGTTGCCGCGCGCGGGCTTTCTCTAGTTGTGAAGAGAGGGGGCTGCTGTTTGTTGCGGTGCGCGGGCTTCCCATTGCGGTGGCTTCTCTTGTTGCAGAGCACGGGCTCTAGATGCACGGGCTTCAGTAGTTGTGGCACGTGGGCTCAGTAGTTGTGGCGCACGGGCTTAGTGGCTCTGCGGCATGTGGGATCTTCCCGGACCAGGGCTCGAACCCGTGTCCCCTGCATTGGCAGGCGGATTCTTAACCACTGCGCCACCAGGGAAGCCCCTCGTTGTGGTTTTGATTTGCATTTCTCTTTTGATTTGCATCTTTGATGGCTGAAGATGTTGAGAATCGTTTCATGTGCTTCTGGGCCATTTGTGCGTCTTCTTTGGAGAAATGTCATTTCAGATCCTTTGTCCTTCTTTAATGGGTTATTTGCCTTTTTGGTGATTCGTGTGTTTATCTGGGCAAAGCATCTTCTTCCCTCAGTCAGACCCCTCAGGCCGGGGGCGTCCTGCCTATCCCAGGTGACAGGTGAGGCCCCGACAGGCTCAGTGCCTCTGAGGACATCCTGCTTCTGGGCACAAGTGCCCTCTAGTTTACTAGACATGCCTAGTTTACTTCCTGGCCCAGTGTGCCTGTGGGCAAGTCCCTTACCCTGCGAGGTAGTGACCACCTCCCAGGGCTACTCAGAGCATGTGGGTCACTGGCCCTTTGCAGGATCAAGAACTGACTCAGCGTGGGGGAGGCACGTGGCCAGTCAAGCAGCCTGAAGGCTGGGGCCACACCCAGCCGTCCTGACTCCTAGTCTGGGCCGCCACCTACCTTGCTTCCCGGCTTCCAGATGGGAGGCACCCCCCACCCCCCACCCCGCATGTAGCTCCGTCCTGTCGGCCCCTGGCTTTGGCCTCACTGGGCCCAGTGTCCTCCAAGGCTCCTCACGTTGCAGGCCTGGCCTGGGTGCTCTCGCTGACCTGGTTCACCTGTCCTTCTGCAGGTGCCGGGCCCAGGATCCTCTCTGATGCCCCATTTTCTGCCCTTCTCCCCCTCCCCGCCCCAGCTCACCTGTCTCACCCCGTCTCCCTTGATCTTTCAGACAAAATGGAAGCTCAGCTGGGCTACTTGGAAGAGAAGGAGCTGGGGGCGCAGAAGCCAAAGAAGCCCCCAGAAATCCAGGTACGGAAGATGCAGGTGTCTGGGCCCCTGTGGGATGGGGGTGACTCTGGGGACCTTCTCAGGCCTCGCCCAGGCAGCTGTCACTCGGGCCCCCTGGTTCCAAGTTCGAGCCTCTGTGTCTGGGGAGCGGGTTGGGAGCACGCAGTGGGAGCCGGGAGAGTGCATTCCGAGCCCAGCACGCCTTCCCTGCCTCCACTCCTGTTGAGGCTCCAGACCCCGCAGCTCCTGAGTCTGTCCTCCCTAGGCCCTGCCAACTGCCCTGGACAGAGCGGAGGGTGAGGACAAGCACGAGAGCTCGGATGGCAAGGAGAGGGCCCGAGAGGATCGACCGGAGGAGATGGAGAAGGCCCAGCCCTCCCCAGAGCAGCTGCTGAAAGGTGCGGGCTTCCACCCCGATGCAGTGTCAGGCCTGGGCCAGAGAAGGGCAGCCAGGCCGCGCTCTACCCCGTCTCTCCCTGGCCGGGTGGCGGACTGTGCATCGCTCTGTCCTAGCACCATAGGTCCCAGGGTGAGGGGAGAGCCAGGGGCTCAGTTCTCTACACGTGGGCTTTAACTTTTCCTGTTGTACAGTTTGGGGGTTATTGGGCTACATCTTTTTTTTTTTTTTAATTTTATTTATTTAATTTTGGCTGCGTTGAGTCGTTGCTGCGTGTGGGCTTTCTCTAGTTGTGACGAGTGGGGGCTGCTCTTCGTTGCAGTGCGTGGGCTTCTCATTGCGGTGGCTTCTCTTGTTACGGAGCATGGGCTCTAGGGTGCGCGGGCTTCAGTAGTTGTGGTGCGTGGGCTCAGTACTTGTGGCTCGCGGGCTCTAGAGTGCAGGCTCCGTAGTTGTGGCGCACGGGCTTTGTTGCTCGGCGGCATGTGGGATCTTCCCAGACCAGGGCTCGAACCCATGTCCCCTGCATTGGCAGGCGGATTCTTAACCACTGCACCACCAGGGAAACCCGGGCTACATCTTTTTATTAGTTATTTCTGAATCAGTGGCCTTGTGGTCTGAACACATGAGTCTGTATAATATTGTTTTTATATGATACTGTTGAAACCTGCTTTCTGGTTTAATGTGGTCAGATCTTGTAAATGCTTATGTGTGCTTGAAAAGAATGTTTGTCCTTTCATTGCTGGGTGTAAGGTTCTAAATATATGCATTAGATCATTATGTTGTTCAGATTTTTTTATATCCTTACTTATTTTTGGTTTGCTTTGATCAGTCACGTCTGAGAGACTTGTGTTAAAATCTCTCACTGTGAGTGTGGGTTATTCTTTGTTCTCGTAAGGCCAGATTTTGTTTCGTATAGTTTGGGATTGGGTTGTTAGGTGCATATTGGTTCAGATTTTTTATAATTTTCTGGTGAAGTGTTTCTGTTTATTATGTAATAACCTTCTTATCCCTCCTGATCCTTTTTGCTTTAAGGTTCATTTAGGCTGATTTGGATTGAGCTTATTTTTGTTTAATATACACTTGGTGTATTATTATTTTTTTCTTTCTTTTTGGCCATGCTGTGCAGCATGTGGGATCTTAGTTCCCTGACCAGGTACTGAACCTGGGCCCCCTGCAGTGGAAGCGCAGAGTCCTAACCACACCAGGGAATTCCCATACTTGGTGTATTTTTTTCTGTCGTTTTACTTATAAGTATAAATAAAAACTTTATTGTGATATAATTCACATTCCATACAGTTCACCCACTTAAAGTACATCATTCAGTAGTTTTTATATATTCACAGTGTTGTAGAGTCATCAGCACAATTAATTGTAGAACATTTTCATCATTCCAGAAAGAAACCCTATGCCCGTTAGCCCATTTTCTCCTCCCCACGGCCTGTGGCAATCACTAATTTACTTTCTGTCTCTTTGGATTTGCCTGCTCTGGACGTTTCATATAAATGGAATCATAAAATATATGCCTTTTTATGTGTGACTTCTTTCACTAAGCACAGTGTTTTCAAGGTTCATCAGTTTTGTACCATGTATTGGAACTTCGCTCCTTTTTGCTGAATAACATTCTACACTGTGGATAGACCATAGTTTATTTTCCCATTCATTAGTTGATGGACTAACCCAACATCAGTTGGGTTATTTTGCCTTTTGGCTGTTATGAATAATGCTGCTCTGAACATTTGTATATAGGTATTTGTGTGGACATAGATTTCAGTTCTCTTGGGTATATACATAGGAGTGGAATTGTTGGATTGTATGGTAACTCTGATATTTTGAGGAACTGCCAGATTGTTTGCTACAGTGGCTGCACCACTTTACATTCCCACCAGCAGTGTATAGTTTTCCAATTTCTCCACATCCTGGCCAACACTTGTTATTATCTCACTTTTTGATTATAGCCATCCTAGTGGGTGAAGAGTCATAGCTCAAGCGGTTTTGATTTGTATTTCCCGTCTGTGTAAAGATGTTGAGTATCTTTTCAAGTGTTATTGGCCATTTGTACATTTTTGCTGGAGAAATGTGTTTTCAGATCCTTTTGTCCATTTTTTTTTTTTTTGCGGTACGTGGGCCTCTCACTGTTGTGGCCTCTCCTGTTGTGGAGCACATGCTCTGGACGCGCAGGTTCAGTGGCCATGGCTCACGGGCCCAGCCGCTCCGCGGCATGTGGGATCCTCCCGGACCGGGGCACGAACCCGCGTCCCCTGCATCGGCAGGCGGACTCCCAACCACTGCGCTACCAGGGAAGCCCCCTTTTGTCCATTTTTTAATTGGGTTGTCTTTTTATTATTGAGTTATGAGTTCTTTATAACACATGTTCCACATCAGATGTGGTGATTTGCAAGTATTTTCTTCCATTTCTTAATTTTTAATCTATCTGTATAATTAAGTTTTAGGTATATCTTTTGTAAACAGTATATGGTGGGATTTGTTGTTTTAAATCTAATCATAGAATCTCTACCTTTTAGCTGGCAAGTTTAATCTTGTTACATTTATTGTAATAGCTAGGTATTTGGATGAATTTCTACTACTATGTTGTGCTTTATATCACCCTTGCCTTTTCTTCCTTTTTTCTCCTGACATCTCTTGGATTGATCACATTTTCTATTTTCCCCTTTTCCCGTCAACTTATTTGGAAGGTTTACAGTCAATTCTATCTTGTACTCTTAAATTTTTAACATGTCACCTCCTGAATGCTATAAGGACTGTAGGCAACTTTAGCTCTGACGCACTCCCTTTTCATCTTCCATGTGCTGTTGCTTCTTTCTAAAAGTTTTGTGTTTGCTTGTTTGTTCATCGTTGCTTTGTTCAGTGTCCTCCTTCCCAAAATACACCTTTCAATGGTGCTTTCAGCAAATTTCTGTGGATGGCAAATTCTCTCATTATGTGTTATTTTTCCTTTACACCTTATTGTATTTTTCTTGAATAATAGCAGAATTCGAGGTGGGATAGGGGTTTTCCCTCAGCACTTGAAGATGTTATTTCTTTTGTATTCTGGCTTCTATTGTGCTGAGAAGGCTGCTCTCAGGGTAATTGCTGCTCCTTTGTAGGAAACCTGCCTTTTCTATCTTTCCTAACACGGAAAGACCATTTGTAAGATACTCCGTCTTTGGTCATGTGCAATTTCACAACAATGAAATTTTTATTTATCCTGCTTATGACTGACTGTGATTCTTTCTTTTTTTTTTTTTTTTTCTTACTGACTGTGATTCTTAAAGCTAAGTGTTGTGTCTTCTGTTGGTTATCAGCAGATTCTCAGTCACTCCTTCGCTGAATGTTATCTTTCCTCCCATTATGTTTATTTTCTCCTGGCATTGCTCTTACTCATCAATTCATCCATTCACCCAACCAATACATACTGAAGGCCTGCTGTGTGTTGGGGGCTGTCCTAGGCTCTGGGGACACAGACAGTGAACCAAAGCCAGAGCCTTCACATGGAATTTGTAGTCTACTGGGGGACCCAGGTGATCAGCAATAAGCACAAGTAGGTCTTGTTCAATAACAGACTCCAAATGCAATGAAGAAAAGCAGGGACAAGGTTTGTGAAAGAGGGAGGCGACGTGTCTTTCACATCTTTTACTTTTTTGTTTCCTGTTTCTCTGCAAGGCTTTTTGAGTCATCCTCAGATCTAGCTTCAGTTCCTGCTTTCTTTGGTACAGCTGTTCATTTGTATTATTTTCTATGGTTGCAAAACAAATGATTACTAATTTAGCAGCATGAAGCAACACCCGTGTATTGGCTCACAGTTGCCTGGGTCAGAAGTGTGGGGTGGTGTGGCGGGGTTCCCTGCCAAGGGGCTTGCAAGACTGAGGTCAGGGCATTGGCTGAGCCGAGTTCTCATCTGAAGGCTTGGGGTAAAATCTGCTTCCAAGCTCATTCTTGCTGTTGGCCGACTTCAGCTCCTTGGGGCTGGAGGACTGAGGCCTCCTTTGCTGGCTGTCAGCTGGGGGGCCATTCTTAGCACCTAGAAGCTGCCCACGTTGCTTCCCACGGGGCTTACTCCATCTTCAAGCCAGCAACGGTGCACCAGTCCCCCTCAGGCTTCAGATCTCTGACATCCTTTTCTGTGACCATTCAGAGAAAACTCTGCTTTTAAAGGGCTGGTGTGATGAGGTCAGGCCCACCTGGATAATCTCCCTCTTTTAAGACACCTGTGCCTCATCGCATGACCTTCTCAGGGGAGTAGAATCCCTCACATTCACAGTCCTGACGACTATGTACAAGCCTTGTTCTCCAGGCCAGGAAGTCATGAGGACGTCTTAGAAATCTGCAAGGAGATGTCTAAAATGTTAGCGATTATGTGTTGCATTTCTAGAAGTTTTATCTGGCTTTTTCTACTTCCTTTTTTTTTTTGATTTGTCTTTTCTTATGGATTCTCTTCCTTTTTTATCTGTCTGGCTGTGGGTATCGTTTTCTGAGCTTCATTTGGGTGCATCTTCATCAGAGATTGTTTTATCCATGAGAACCCATGTCATTCCTGGGTAGCAGGAAATGTCTCCCCTTCTATTTCCATGAAGCCCAGGGCCTAGTGGTCTCGCTAGTGACTTGGCTGGCCTGGGCCCAGGCTTTATGGCACAGTTCAGATTCCACGGCCTGCATGCCTTGGTGTTGGGTTTGGACCCTCACTGGGGGCTTTCTGCCTCCCAGATTCCATGTGGGAGCCAGGCTTCCTCAGCTTGGCCGTGAGCTGGCGGATGGAACTTTCCCTCTTTTGCAGAGAGCACAGCAGCTGGAGGGCGTTGGTTCGCTGGTTTAATTCCAGTTCTCTGCATCTCTCGGGCTTGCAGCCTCATCCTTCCTGTCTGGCGTTGAGACCCAGCTGGAGCCCCCAGGCCTCTTCCTGGTGTCCAGTCACCCTCTGCCCAGGCCCCCAGCATATGCTTCTCGCGCTTTGAGTTTCCATTCACTTACGGCACCTGGCAATTTCCTTTCCTTCTTGTGAGCGCACCCGTGTGTTTTTATCATATGATAGATATTGCCTGACATTTCTGGGTGTCTGTAAGAGGGGTTTTGTGTTAACGAAGGCCTGACGTGTTGCCAGGACTTTGAGTCCTCTGGTTATCATTGTGGTAGGGAGGGTTCGGAGACTGTGCCTTGAGAAGTTTGGGGGGAGGGTGCTGCTGGGATGGGCGGGTGGGGTGAGCTCCCGCCCCCCACCCTGCCTCCCAGAGAGCCGTCCCTGGTGGCACCTGCTGGACTTCTGAGTAAGATGATGGAGAGGATTCCGTGCATGGCTGAAGCAGTGTTGGGAAGCCACCAGCCCGGAGTCTTCTCTGCCCTTCTGGACCCCTACCCACCCTGTGAACACACTTTGTCTTGCAGAAGAAGTGCTTGCTGAGAAGGAGAAGATTCTGGACAAGTTGGAGCTGAGCTTGACTCACAGCAGAGGCGATGGCAGTGATTTCAGGCCAGGTTTGGGGCTCTTGCATGTGCTCTGTCCTGTGTCCCTTGGTCCCCTTGGCCCCAGGCCCTGATGAGAGCTGCTGGGTGGGAGCCTGGACTCAACAGCCCCTCAGGGGACAGACCCTCCACCTCCTCTCTCCTGACCCCTCCTGTGGCCCCGGCCACCGCCAGGAGGAAGGAGAGCTGATCATAGAGTTTGGCCTAGAGCATTTGGGGTTCAGCTGGCAGCCTGTATCCTTCTAAGTGCTGGAATGTTCTGGAACAGTCGTCCCCAGATCAGAGCCCCAAGGCGGCACTGCCCTCCTTCAACATAAGCTGCATTTTCACAGTCCCCCACATCCCCCCCCGTCCCCAGGTGGTCCTGACTTGGTGGAGGGACACTCAGGCTTGGAGCAGCCCTCCCTGCTCAGGATGGAGAGAGGGGGCTGCTGGCTTGTCTGTTTCAAATCCCTTTGGGCAGTGAGCCCCTTGCGGGTGGGGAGATGTGATTCCCGCTTGCCTTTGGGTCCCCAGTGCTTGGGGGAAAGCGGCCCCTGGGCACTGCCTTTGGGATGGATAGATGAAGGTGGGTCTGTCCTCCCACAGATGACACCAAAGCCGAGGAGAAGGAGCCCATTGAAACACAGCAAAATGGTGACAAAGAGGAAGATGAGGAGGGGAAGAGGGAGGACAAGATCGGGAAGTTCAAGTTCATGTTCAACATTGCAGACGGGGGCTTCACAGGTACTGGGGTGGGGCCGTGGGCAGAGAGCTGTGCCTGTTTGTGTCGCAGGCTTCCTGATGGTGGATTCCAGGAGTCTGGGCAGATGGCTATATTATACTAACGTGTGAATGGTTGACAAAAGTCCGCAGTATAACCTTTCCTAGTAACACTGGAACACTGAACCTCTCGGGGTGGGGAGATGGTAGAGGCTTTCCTAGGCCCACCTCTGTGGGGGCTGGGGGGCACCTCATTCTGCTTCCCTTGGCTGGCTTCCCAGAGCTACACACACTGTGGCAGAACGAGGAACGTGCTGCTGTGTCCTCGGGGAAAATCTACGACATCTGGCACCGGCGCCATGACTACTGGCTGCTGGCGGGCATCGTGACGTATCCTTGGCCAAGCCGGGCTGGGCAGGACTGTGGTCTGTTCATCTGTGGACCTCAGGGAGGCATGTGGGGCTTGTGGGGTGAGGAGTCAGGGGCTGGTGCTCCTAACCAGGTGCCAGGGACCCTTTCCTGGTGACGATGACAGTGACCGTGATCATAACGGGAGCTTGTCCCTTTATACTCAATACTCCAACCTCACAGCAGCCTTCCCAAAGGGTCACTACTACGATCCCCGTTACACAGAGGAGGAAACGGGTGCTCAGAGAGGCCAAGTGACTTGCTCAGGGACACACAGCCCTTCCATCTGACTCCACAACCAATGCTCCTAATTCCTACCTGATACAGACCTCACCTCCTCCCACTGATGACACCTGAAGGGTGCTTCACCATTTAGGAAGGCTTTCATTCATTCATTCATTCTTCAATTCCATCTTTACTGATCACCTGTCATGTGCCAGGCACGGAGGATGCAGCCATGAACAAAACAGCCCCAAATCTCAGTCTACCCGGAGCTCACATCCTACTGGGGGTAGATGGCGAACAGCATAAATTAGCAAAGTGAGGTTCAAGGAACATGATAAAGGGAGGATGGGCAAAGGGAGCTTTGTGGGTGGGGGTTGCCTGTAATGTGGGAAGGTCAGAGAAGGCGACATTGAGTACAGACCTCCCAGAGACGAGGAGAGGGCCACACAGCTCCCCGGGGGGAGCCGCCCAGCAAAGCCGGCCTTCGTGACGGCCTGGAGTGGGGCTGGTTATTATAACGAGAGGTGGAAAGCTGTAGATCGGGGGTCGGCAGACCTGTCCTGGGAGGGGCCGGGGAGTGGCTATTTCAGGCTTTGCAGAGGACTCCGCCAGTCTGCCACGGTAGCAGAAGTAGCCACAGCACGTTAACCAACAGGTGTGGCCGTGTTCCAATAAAACTTTATTTACAAAAACAGGCTGTGGGCCGGATCTGGCCTGTGGACCCAGTCGTGGAGGTTAAGATGCTTGCAGCCAGCCTGCCTGGGTTTGAATCCTACTCTGCCCCTCACTGACTGTGGGACTTTGGGCAAGAAAACTGCGTTGTGTTTCTTGGTTCCCTCTGAAGGCTCTGGCGGAGGCCCCTTCCTGGTCTGTCCCCAGCTCCTGGTGGCGGCTGTCAGTCCTTGGCGTCCCTGGGCTTACAGCTCCACCATTCCAGTCTCTGCCTCTGTTGTCACTCACATGGCCTCCTTACCTGGGTGTCCTGTGTCCAAATTTCCTCCTCTTACAAGGACATCAGTCACTGGATTAGTGCCCACTCTCTCTCGGGATGACCCCTTCTTAATCTGATTACACCTGGAAATACCCTATTTCCAAATAGGATCACAGCCACAGGTGCTGGGGGTCAGGACTCGGATGTTTCCATCCTCTGGGTTTTGGGGATGAAGGAGTTTATCTGATGAAGCCTCGGTGCCACGATTGGCCTCCTGGGGGCCCCTGTCAGTGGCAACTGATTGTCAAGTCATCCTCGTCCACGTGCTTATCTTGCAGCCAAGGTTAATGACTCTTTGGAGAGCACAAAGCCGGGGCGCCAAACCCCAGGCTGGTCTCCCGCCCCCCACCCCATGGCCAGGTTTGCCCTTAACGGTGCCCCACCCAGGCACGGCTATGCCCGTTGGCAGGACATCCAGAACGACCCGAGATACATGATCCTCAACGAGCCCTTCAAGTCCGAGATCCACAAGGGCAACTACCTGGAGATGAAGAACAAGTTCCTGGCGCGCAGGTTCAAGGTCAGTCCTTGGCAGGGCCAGAGGCTGGGGGCGGGGTGCTGCCAGAGGTCAGGTTACAGGAAGGTCTGGGGCAAAGAAATGAGCAAGCAGCAGCCCCCCACCCTGTATATCCGGATGCTGGCCAGACTGTCCAGGAAAGGGAGTCATTTAGTCCATCAACAAACAGGTGCTGGGTCCTTGCTCTGGGCCAGGCCCCACTGGGCGAGTGTCCCTGCCCTGGGTGATGGGTGCAGAGAACTCAGCTTGGGGCAGGCTCTAAGGGGTGGCCCAGAGGGTGGACAGCCGGTGAGGGGGTGTGTCCTTCTTCCCTGCTTTCCGTCAGAGCCTTGGCATGCGGGGGTGGGTGCTGGCGGAGGGGGCCAGGCCAGGGCTCAGTCCCTCCCCTCCCCCCACCCCCTCAGCTGCTGGAGCAGGCGCTGGTCATCGAGGAGCAACTCCGGAGGGCCGCGTACCTCAACATGACCCAGGACCCCAACCACCCCGCCATGGCCCTCAATGCCCGCCTGGCCGAGGTGGAGTGCCTTGCCGAGAGCCACCAGCACCTGTCCAAGGAGTCCCTCGCCGGGAACAAGCCTGCCAATGCCGTCCTGCACAAGGGTGAGCGAGGCCGCTCCCGGGAGGGGGGCCCGCCTACCTGGCTCCTGCCCAGCGGCTCCTGCCCCCCAAGTGGGGGCGTGGGGCTGGGGACAGGACATCAGATGGGACAGGCTGTCATCCAGCCTCTGCTCTTACCTGTGGGGAAAGCGAGGCCCTTGCTCTTCTAGCCTTTTTCGGAAGGTCAGCGCCGTGCAGGCCCTGGGCGGGGGGTAGGTGACGTAGAAGACTATTAAGTTGTACAAGCTCGTTTATCGAGCCTTGACAATATGGTTTATTTATTGATTTATCTATTTATTTTAGTGGAAGAGGAGAGGACCTTTTTAAAATTAAAAAAAATTTTTTTTTATTGGAGTATAGTTGGTTTACAATGTTGTGTTAGTTTCAGGTGTACAGCAAAGTGCATCAGTTATCCATATGCACATGTCCGCTCTCTTTTAGATCCTTTTTCCATACAGGTCATTATAGAGTATAGAGTAGAGTTCCCTGTGCTGTACAGTAGGTCCTTGTTAGTTATCTGTTTTTTATGTAGTCGTGTGTATGTGTCATTCCCAGTCTCCCGACTTAGGACAATATGCTTTAAATACGTTCTTTCTTTAATTCTTGTAATATCTTTAAGTGGTGAGGTTTCTCATCCCGTTTTCATGTCGGTGCTGGGGGAGGTGAAATAGTTGCTCAGGGTCTCCCGGGATTCACATCTTTGACCCTCGTGCTCCAAATCCTGAGGAAGTTCCCAGGCTGGTTAGGGGGAGAGGGTGAGCCAAGCTCACGTGAGGGTCCCTGGACTCTGCGGCCCCGCCGCTGCCTGGGAGAAGTTTCCTGAGGCTGCTCTGTCTTGGGCGAGGATCCGGTCCCCTGCGGTGGCCAGCGCTGCAGGCCTCCCCGGGAGCCAGGAGGCTGGCTGAGGGCCCAGAGGGAAGCCCAGCGTTGCGTCGGGGTTCCTGGCTGTCATCTCTGCAGCCCTCGGGCTGGGAGAAGCTGTTGGGAAACCGGGCTCTTGTCCAGCAGCCGGCGGGGCGCTGCTTGGCTGGCTGGGAGGGCCGGGTGAAGGGCGCCCCCTGGTGTCTGCTGCGCGGGTGCAGTAACAGCGACACAGCCTGGTAGCTAAGTGCCCGCCTGGGTGCCGCGCCCCGCGCCTCCCCTTCCCTCCCCAGTCCTGAACCAGCTGGAGGAGCTGCTGAGCGACATGAAGGCGGATGTGACGCGCCTGCCCTCCATGTTGTCCCGCATCCCCCCGGTGGCTGCTCGTCTCCAGATGTCAGAGCGCAGCATCCTGAGCCGCCTGACCAACCGAGCCGGGGACCCCACCATTCAGCAGGTCAGGGCCGGCCTGCGCCCCGGCCCCAGCCCCCCACGCACGTCCTGGGCGCCCTGGGTGGGGGCTCGGGCCGGCGCGGGACTTGGACCTTTAAACCTGAGTCCTTGCCTCCAGGGCGCTTTCGGCTCTTCCCAGATGTACAGCAACAACTTTGGGCCCAACTTCCGGGGCCCTGGACCGGGAGGGATTGTCAACTACAACCAGATGCCCCTGGGGCCCTATGTGACCGGTAGGTGCCCGTCTGCTTCCGGGCGGCATGGGCAGGGGCGCCCGCGGGGCCCCAGCCGGCCCCCCGCCTCCCCAGGCAAGCCGAGCTTTCCTCTCTTTGCCACAGATATCTAGCCGTCCCCGAGATTTCCCTCTGCTGCCGGGCTCGTTTCCAGTGGAGGTGAGGCCGCTCGTGGGCGCTGCGCCATCCCTTGTCCCTCCTTGGCTTGGCGAGTCAGGCCAGGCCAGTACGGGCCCTGGTCCCCGTGCTTCTTCACGGCCCTGGGGCCCGGGGGCCTCGCCCCTCCACGCTCGGGGACCGTCTTGGGGCCGGTGTGTCTTCCTAGGCTTCCAGACGCTTCCCCGGGAGCCTGGGGGGGCAGCACATGGCAGGGTGGGTGCACGTGGGCGTGCTCCTCTGTGTACACGCGTGCGTCTGTGCGCCGGTGTGTTGGTGTGCGTGCGTGACCCCGGCGGTGAGTCAGGGGCCGGTGCCCCCAGCCTGGAACCCTGACTCCACTGTTCTGCCTGCGCTTTCCTGCCGGGTGGTGGACGCCCTGGGACGTCACCAACCCCCAACCCCTGCCCAGGACCAGGAGGGTGGCTCAGCGTGGGTGCAGCTCAGTGTTACCGGCTGGGAGAGGGTTTTAGTCCTGAGAAACCACCAGTCCGCTGTGGCCTCCTCTGCCCCACTGACAGCGCCCGCTAAGCTGTGTGTCCCATCAGAACCTCTGCTTTGGTGCGGAGGCTCGGGGGCGGGGCTGTTCCGGACAGGCTGCTCCTTGGGGGCCCCGCCGCCTCCACTCCCCAGTGTGGTCGTGGCCCGAGGCTGGGAGGTCTGGGCTGGGGGACCCCCTGCTGTCAGTTGGCCATGACAGGTCGTAGTGGGTGGTCTAGGGTGTTGGGTGCCACCCCCGTGGGGACCCGAGCACCCAGCTGTGTGACCCGTGATCTGCCTCTTGCAGCCGCGCCTGCCGGGCCCCCTGCCCGACCCCCGCAGGAGAGAAAAGCTGCCACCTTTCTAGAGCCACGCCACCCGAGGACAGAAAGGGAAACGGAGAAATGCCACCTTGTGGGGACGAGGCCGCCTGAGCCCAGAAGCGCCACCCGGGACGCACCCCTCGGCCACCTCTGCCAGGATGGCTTCCTAGAGGAGCTTTCATTTCTTTGTACATCTTTTGCACTTTCCTGTTGAAGACTTGAACAAGTTTGTCTTGATAAAAGTTGAGTGACGTGTGGAGGAGTCTTGACTTGCAGCACGTATGTCTCTCTCTGCCGACGGGTTCCAGACCTGAAGGGAAGCTCCTGGGAGCCCAGAGGCCGCCCACGGACTCGGCCCGGCTGAGGAGGGCGAGCTGCCCGCTCTGGGTGCCCTCAGTCTGCCCCCATCCCCCAATCCCGTCTGCACCGTGCTCCAGCCCCTTGCCCGTGAGGCCCCCCGGTGCCAGGTGGGTCAGGACTGGGGAACTGGCCGGCCCGAGGCTAGAGACCTGGCTGACGCCCAGGTCAGGCCAGGCTGCTTCCTGCAAGGCTGGAGACCACCAAGTATGTGCTGTCTCCGTGGGACAGGTGTCTGTCCCTGGCCCAGCCTGTCTCACAGGCCCTGGACTCTGTCGTCACCAGCGGAGGGTCTGTGGCCCCTGCCCTGAGTGGCCGGTCACTTGTTCCCCGGAGGGAAGGGGAGGGCAGAGCCTGCAGGTGTTGGCCTGGGGGCTGCCGGAGCCTTTGTCTCAGGCCTCCATGGGAAGGGGCGTGCCCTCCCTCTAGCGGGGTGTGGCTAGCGTTCCAGTGGGGAGGGTCACAGCAGCGCTGAGGGGGGCCCAGGAGCCCCTGGTCCTGCCCTGTGCCCTGGGAGGCCGGTCAGCCCCACCTCCAGGTACACACACACTCCCCGTGCCATCTCCTGGCCGCAGATGTGGAGAAACCAGGCCACACGCTGGAGCCTGGACTTATCCCTCCCTCTCTCCTTGTCCCTGGAGAGGCCTTGATCTGGGCATTTGCCATCTGGGGTGGGCCACGACTGCCCTCGCTGTGTTCTCGGAAGGCTTGGGGAAAGCTTGGAGGCAGGGGACTGGCCCCAGTGGCCTCTGCAGTCTTCCCAGCTGGAGCACCCCCAGCTTCCTGCCTTGTTTCCTGCCAGTAACGCCCCACTGGAATCCTGACCCTCCTTCAGGCAGCTGGTGGTGCGCTGTGATGGCCCCAGTTTGGAGGAAGGGAGGGACGGGGCCAGGGCCTGGGCCTGTCTGTGTCTCATGTTCCCTGTGGCCCAGCCTGGAAGGGAATTCCGAGCCTTGAGCAGGGAGGGGCCTTCCTGGCGTGGAGCCCTGGGTGCAGAATCCTGTCTGAGAGAGACAAGCTGGGCCTGGGCGTGGAGGCACCAGGGGGGTTCTGTTCCCTGGCCAGGACTGGGGCGAGGATTTGGGGATGTCTTGGGGACACAGGGCCACTGGCCAGCCCTCCCAGAGCCCAGATGTCCTCAACTGTAAATGGCTCTCCCTGAACCCCTAGAGGGCTGGACCCCCAAGGCCCCTGCCATCTCCAGGCTGGCCAACCCTGGCACTGTGGGTGGAGGATTGGGGGTGGGGGCACAGATGTCCAGGACACACGTGACAGCCGCTGACCCCGCCTCCCGGAAGGGTGGGGTCATTCCTGTCCCCTATGGTTTGTCCAGCGCCATGTGTACACACGTGGTCCTCTGACCCGTCCCCCCCGCAGAGGTTCCGGCTCAGGTCATGGGCAGCGTGACCGCCAGGAGCCCCCGACACGGGGCCCTGTGACTCCGCCCTCTCAAGCAGGCAGTCAGCCTGCCAGACTGGCTGGCCTGGTGGGGAACACAGTGGATGCATCCTGAATGTCAGGTCAGGGGGCACATGGTAGAGGACGGGGGTCTGTGTTGTCCCCACTGCCTCACTCCAAGGGCAGGGGGTCCTTCCCCTGCCAGCCCTTGCTCCCCAGCAAGCTTCCCTCTGCCCTTCTGTTTTTGCTCCTTCCCAGGCCTCTGCCCTTTTCCTCTACCACCCAGAGCCAGGCGCCCACAGATGGCCTGGGCCCCGGCACTGCCTGGGCCCCGGCACTGCCTGGTCCAGGAAGGGCTCAGCTCTCCAAGACCAGCACCTGGGAGGCCTGGGAGGGGGGCTGCGGACAGCTGGGGAGTGGGTTTCTGGCTGACTGGTTTTGGAGAGGAAAAAGGATCTTAGGAATGTTTTCTTCTTGGTTTATCAAGTTATCTCCTGCCGAAAGTCGTAGTGGTGGGGAGGGGGCGTTGGCCATCACGGTCCTCGGCATCTTCAGGCTGGGTTTGGTTTTTGCCGCGGGCAGGAGAGTCATCCTGTGCAAGCGGAAGCCGAAAGTGCCCGTGCTTCCGTTTCCAGCCACCTTATCATTTAGACCAGTGCTGAGTAGGCTTTCTGTTGATCCATCTTGGGGCCACAGTCTCGGAAGGCGTAGCTGGCTGGGCTCCTGGGTGACCAGGGGAGTTTGGGCTGGACTGACTGTGTCCGGGGGTCCCCTTGCACACGCCCACCATGGAAGCACATCCTGAGACCCCCTGTGCAAGGGGGCCCTCCCTGCAAGCCGCCTTCAGAAGCTCCTTTGTTTTCTGCAAGTGATGACCATGGTCCTGTTCTGCTGGTACCACGACCCGTGCAGCCACCTGCCCTCCTGCTGGTTGGGCGTCCCTTCCCAGGGTCCTCTGGGGACTCCCTGGGCCAGGTCAGGGGCTGGCTGAGTCTTGCCCCAGGGACACCTGTAGCCCTTGCTGCCAGGTGTTGGGTCCCAGGAATGCTGAGGGCCTGAGGGGATTGTGTAGAGGGTAGGCTCGGGGACCTCCGGAGTGTGCCCAGAGTGGGGTGGCAGGAAGGAGCTTAGCTGGGAGGCGGGGGGCTGAGGTCTTGGCCCGGCCACGGTCCAGGGTGCCCCCTCCGTACCTGCAGCTGACCTGTGCCGACCACTATCTCTGTCGAGGAAGCTGGCTCTCGCCCCATTTTATATTTCTGGAAGTTTACAGTTGTGGTGCATCAGCCCAAAGTCATTGGCTTGTGTTTTGGGATTTTTTTCTTAGTTTTCAGATTTTTTTTAAACAAAGTATTTTTTTAGGTGCGATAACCCAGAAAGGGCCCGTTGGGTGTGTGTGTGTCCTGAACCCCTGATACTGAGCTGGGAGCCTGAGCCTCCCATGGCTCCTCTGTGCCTGGGGTTGAGGGGAGGGGCCCACCCCCCTGCCTGGGCATCGGTGCGTGGGAGGTCGAGGGAGCAGACGCCTGCACCCAGGCTGGCATCTGGCCCAGCTGAGAGGGGCCGGCCCCTTGCCTGGTAGAGCCCCCAGCTGGTGAAGGGGCCGGGGCGCTGGGGCGAGTCGGGACGGTCCCAGCCAGGCAGCCGGAGCTGGAGGCTGAGCCCCTGTGTGTAGTCACCTGTCCGGTCCTCAGGAGGATGTGTAGGAGGCTCGATAAAGAGTGTAACCGACCCGGTTCCCTTTACTTTGTACTCTGTGTATGTCTTGGTTTTCTGTGTTTTAATAAATCCTTTGGGAAAGGATTGGATCAAAGAGCGTGTTCCTAGCTTCTCACTGATCTAGGATGGGGGTGGCTGGGGAAGGATGTGAGGGGGATGTCATCTAAAGCCACCTCCCACCTGAGGAGACACGGCCCTGTGAGGCTGAAAGGCTCGCTGGGAAGGGGGCGCCCCAAAAAGGGGTGTCCAGGGGTGGTGCCCGCCCCTCCCACCTGCCCCCTGAAACAGCACTGCTCAGAGGAACACTGAGCCCCCGGAGACAGCCCACAGGCCTCCCTGGACCCTGACCTCTGTCCCCAGGCGGGTCCAGCAGCCTCCCACCAACTTCCACCCCTGAATCACTTGGGAGCGAAGGGGTCTCGGTGCCCAGTCTTCGCCTCTCCCCCAGGGCCCCTTTCTCCCAACCTCTGCTCAGCCCCCACCGGCTGGCCTCTGCAGGGGGCAGCCTCCTCTCCCTCCCACTGCCCTTGGCCCAGCCCTGACCCCGAGGACCCCGCAAAGGAGGGGCGCAGACCCTGACGGGCTGGGGTTTTATTCTGTCATTCCATAAATACGCGCTGCGTCTCCACGGAGCGCCACTTGGAAGTGCGAGGCATGTGGCATCTCTGCCTGTGTAGGGGATGCAGTTAGCTGAGGAGCCACAGTCATTAAAGGCGGGGAGAGAAAAGGAGCACATTATTTACATGACTGGAGAGAACAGAAGACAGAGCAAGCCCCCATCTCGTCCTCGGGACCTCGAATTTGCCGTAGATTCAGGGTGAAAAATGCTGGGGGCTCTGTGTGTCATTAGCAAGGAAGACTGGTCCTGCCCTGACCCAGACTGGGCCTTCTTCCCGTGTGGGGCACTGCCAGGTGGACCCCTGGGGGCAAAAACTCTGCTTCAAGGGGAGGGTGAGAGGCTGGCTGGCAGCTGGGGCTCTTGGCGGGCTTCCCTTCAAGCAGGTAGGGTGCGGCTGGCTGGTCTGAAACCCGTGCCAGGCGGGGCCCAGGCTGCCCCTCCAGGGCCTGCCTCGGCCCAGCTCTTCTGTTTCCAGGCTCTGACCGCCCTTGGGCCCCACTCCAGCACCCCTGAAGTCGGGGGACCCTCCCTCAGGAAGCAGGGTGGCATCCCTCCACACCCACTTGCAGCGGGGATACAGAACCAGGCCGTGGATGGTGCCCCAGGACCGGGAAGCTGCTTGGGTCTTTGCGCTGGGCACTTAGACCTCGGTAGAGCTCAACCCTGGGGGCCCTCGTCTCCCTCTGTCTGGGAAACATGCAGCTAGCGGGCTCGGCCTTCCTAGGTGTGGCTCATGGGGTGGGGGGGTGGCAGGGCCCCGACTGCACGCCCTGGTCCCTCTTCCAGCAGTGGGTGGGCAGGGTGACAGCAGTGTGGAGAGGTCCCAGCCATCTTGCCAATGAGCGGCCGGTAACCTGGCCCCTGAGCACGGCCAGCTGCTGGGACTGCCTGGCCCAGAGCACTTGGTCCCTGCCTGGATGGACCTGGGATGAAAGCCGCCCCACTGCAGTGTCCTGCCCTCAGAGCCACATCCCACTGTGTGGTGGTGGGCAGTGGCTGTGGATTCTGCTGGGACAGGCTTGTCCCCTCCCCACACCCACAGGCTGAAGTGTGCAGGGGACTTGGTGAAGACGACCCCCAGGGGCCTGGTCTACAAAGAGGGAGAATGTTCCAGACTCCAGGGCCAGCACAAAGGTCAGGAGTGGAAGAAGGTCCCCCCTCCCCCCACTTCTGTGGCTTTCTTAAAGCCAGTTTCCCAGGCCTTGGCTCAGCCAGGACTGGACGGCGGCCCCTCTGAGAATAATGGCAGGGAGGGGCCTCTCTGAAGGGCAAAGCAGGATGGGCTATGTCTGCCCAAGGGCACGAGGGCCCGTATTCGGTGGGCTGGGGCGTCTGCAGAGCCTGGCCCCCAACTCCCACCCACCACGGCCAGCAAAGGCTGGGTGCCGCTCAGGACTATGGGGCTGCGCCTCCTGGCGGCCGGCCCGCCTCCCCGCCTCCATCCCTGCAGCCCCAGGCCCGGCTACAAAGTGGCTGACACTTGTGAATGTCCCGCCCTCCCTCCCTGTCCCCAGTCTGTTCCAGGCTTGGGGGGAGGGGGGGCTGGTGTGGACAGGAATGACCGACCCCAGCCGTCCCTCCGTCTTCGTGGGCTGTGTGGAGGTGTCCCGGGGGCGGCTCTGCTGCCCTGGTAACGAGCTCTGAGCACCCCACCCCACCCACCTGGTCTGCGGCCTCGCAGGGGGCACCGCTCCACAGAGAGGCTCCCGGGGTCTTTTCCTAGACCGCGGGGGCTGCTGCTGGCTGGCCCCCAGGCCCCAGGCACACAGCACAGAAAACCCCAGGGACTCTCCCTCGTTGAAGGGGTCCCAGCACGTGCTCTCTGCAGACCCCAAGGCCACCACCCCCCGGCACAGCAGAGGCTGGCTACCTGGTGTGTGGTCAGCAGCCAGTCCAGCTGAGCACGTGTGACCTCGGGGCCTTCTGGGGCGAGGACAGAGGGGCGGAGGACTGGGCGCCTGGCAGGGAGGGAGGGCAGGTGGGGCCCTGGAGGGACCTGGACTGGAGCCCAGGCACTGGGGCTCATCAATTGTTTGCGGGGAGGAAGCCAGCAGGGCGAGAAGCTTGAAATCAGAGCCCCCCAACTTTTTGTGCGTCCCAAACTGCAGGGCGAATCTCCCTGGATCCCTGCCCCTGCCAGCAAGGTGGCGGGGGGTGGGGGTGGTCAAGGGGCAGCTCGGAAGGCCCCTCGGAGACACACTGGGGCGGGTGGTTGGGAGAAGGGGCTGGGGGAAGAATCCGGGGTCAGGCCCGAGGAAAGTACCCGGAGCCCTTGGCAAGAGGGGGAATGAGGGAGACCCCAGAGGGAGGCCTGCCCTGACCAGGGCCCCGCCGAGGGGCCACAGGAAGAGGCAGACCCGGCTTCCTCTTCCCTTCCCCAATGCCGGGTGGGGTTCTCGGCAGAGGAGAGGCGGGCTCTGCCCGCCCCCAGGCCCCAGCTGGTCTTGGCTTGGCCTGGACTTGAGTCTCTGAGACGGCCCGTGGCTGGGCGAAAACATGGTGGTTTCCTGGAGGAGGAGCAGAGACGGCAGGCTTGGGTGGGACCGCACGAGTGCCTTCGAATCAATGCCGACTCCCCGACACGAACCCGACAGCGGTCCTGCGAAGCAGCGGGTGGTGTGTGGCAGCGACTTCTGCGGTCTCTTCCCGGCGACATCTTGCTGCGTTGTTTTGTTTTTGAAGCAAACCACACTCTTGACTTGGCTTCAAATAGCTTAAGCGAGCTAACAGAGAGGCTAGGAGGGAAACGGAAACCGTCCAGGCAAACGGCCGGGGGCTTCTTAGGATCTGTAGTCCTTTTTGCTGTAGGGTTTATTGCCCAAAATGCTATCGATCTCGTGGATAATGGAAGACGACAGTTTTGGAAGGACCTGTGTGCAAAGATGGGAGCTATTCAGAATCTACCACCAAGACTGGCCTGGCCTGCAGGTGAGGTGGGGTGTAACGGAGCAGGGCCCTATGGGGCCTTCCTGGAGCACAGCTCCACCCCTCCACCCCACAACATCCTACATACGCCTGCCTCTTATCTGTAGAAGAACTTTAGCCCAAGAATAAATTTAATCGGAGAAACGAGAAAATGAAAAAGCAAAGAAAAGCAGTCAAACGGGACAAAATAAGAATGGTTTAGCCATTAAACAAAGTCAAGGGCTTTTAGTCCCTGCGCAAGGGCTACAGGTCATATTCTGAGCCATGTCCTTTGAGCTGTTTTGCAGCTACTGAAACCCCACCAGGTGTAAAAAGTAACCGCATGATGACCAGACTGTAGCCATGAAACAAGCTACATCCTGCACAATTCCAAGAACTGGCCTCAGGGAAATGGGAACAAACTGACCCTGGAGTTGAAGGTTAACTGTACTTAAAACAATCAGGTGGCCCTGCTCAGATGACCACATGACCAATTTCAAGATGACCGTCAGAGCTAACTGTGCTGCTCTGTACATAGCCTCCTCCCTCTGCCCATAAAGCACCCCTGAAACTCCCCTTTAAAAGCTCTTGCCCCCTGATCAACACGGGGAAATTGGATCTTTGGGATGTGAGTCCACCTTCTCCCAGGATCACCAGCTTCCTCAATAAAGCTACCTTTCCTTTTACCCAACACTTGTCTCTCAGCATTGGATTTTTCTTTTTTTTGGCCGTGCCATGCAGCTTGTGGGATCTTAGTTCCCCAACCAGGGATAGAGCCCGTGCCCCCTGCAGTGGAAGGGCAGAGTCCTAACCGCTGGACCTCCAGGGAAGTCTCAGTATTCGGATTCTTGAGCGACGAGCAGCTGAACCTGAGTTCTGTAACAGGCGGACATTCTTCCAGCCGCCCGCTGGCCCCAGACTGTCCTGCTCTCATTGCATGCGGCTCCTGAAGCAGATGGGGGCCATGCTGCTTCTGTATTCCAGAAGGTTTGGGGCAGAGGGAACCTGCCCTGGTCTAAGCTCTGCCCCTCAAATGGAAGGACAGCGACGGCATAAAATGCAGGTTCCAGGACCAGAACACCTGATAATCCACACCCCCAAACTGCTTTTTCCAGCCGTCTTGACCTCAGCCAACAGCAACATCCCCCTTCCAGGTGACAAACCCCAGGGGCTGTCTGACCTGCTATCCCGCACCCTCACATCCAGTCTGTCAGCCAGTCCTGTTGGTCCATCTTCCAGAACATCCAGATGATTCAACCAGCTATCCATCTGCACCACGGCCATCCCTCGCCCCGACACCGTCATCACTTCCCAGCAATCTCCGTGCTTCCCTTCTGCTCCCCAAACTCTTTCCTCCACTCAGCAGCCAAAGAGCGAGAGGGAGCCTTTTAAAATCTAAGTTGGACCCTGCCCCTCCTCTGCTCCCATCTCACTGGACCATTGCGGAAGTCCTCAGAGGGCATGCGGTGGCCCATGGGTCTGCCCCCACGCCGAGCTCATCTCCCGCCCTGCCCCTCTGCTCCCGGCCTTCTGGCCTCACTGCTGTCCTGGGCTTGTGCCCACCCTGCGCCTTCACATCAGCCTGGAGCGTTCTTCCCCTGAGTATCTGCACTGCCCACTCCTCATCCTTCAAGCCTTTGCTCACAAGTCACTTTGTCAACAAGGCTACCCTACGGCCCCCTTCAACCTGGGTCCACGGCTCCCCCCCGCCCCGCCCCTGCTGGACACCCCCGACCTTGCTCCAGGTTTCTTTTTCCAGAGTCCTTATCACCCTCCGACACATATTCTAATCTTATTTCTCGCATTTAGTGTTTTCCGTCTGTTCCAGCTAGAAAGCCAGCTCTTCGAGAGCAAGGCTTTTTGGTGGTTCACTGCTGTAGCCCAGGTGCCTTGAACAGTGTCCGGTATGTAGTAGGTGCTCAATAAGTACGTGCTGGACAGGTGACTGGCTGAGACCCTGAGCTCTGCCCAGGGCCTGCAAGGCTGGTGGCCCCCACTCACCTGTATTGCTCCAATATTCTCCATCAGCTGGTCTGCGCTGGAAGCGCCCAGGAGCACGGAGCTGACCCCCTCGTTCCTCAGGCACCAGGCTGGGGGGCAGCAAGACCAGAGGTGAGGGAGGCCCACCCACGGCAGGGCCCTCTCTGGCTCTGCCCTGACCCTGCCTAGGCCAGCCTCCTGGGCATGGGGCTGAGGGTGCCCAGGAGCGGCATGGCAAACCAGGGGCTCAGCAGTGCTGGGGGGACCCTGACACCAACTGCCGCCAGTAGAGAGATGGCCCAAGTGCTCAGGGACCCACCCCCATCCTCTCCCTATGAATGTGGGAGCCCTTTACCCACAGCTGGCTGGTGGAGGGGGTGTGGCCCGAGCACTCAGGGACTCCTGACATCTCCCTGGGACACCGGTCTCCACCCTGCTCCCCAGCCTCTTACCTATGGCCAGCTGGGGGAGGGTGCAGCCCAGGCGCTCGGCGATGGCCTGCAGCTCCTTCAGCTTGGCCTGCTGGCGCCGGCCCTCCTCACTCAGGATCTTGTCCTTCAGCCACTGGTAGCCCTGGTTGTGGGGTGGAGGCACAGCACAGCCCACAGGTGAGGGCAGGTCACCTGGACCTCTGTGTGCATGGCGCAAAATGATGATTGGGGGCACGGCGGCACCCCCCGGCCCCGGCCTAACCACGTCCTGCTGTGGTCCAGACCTGGGCAGTTGGAAGGATGGGAACCGTTGCATCTGAAGCCTGTGGGCTGTCGGGGAGCTGAGGCCAGGCCCCTGAGCCTGGACAAGGAGGTGGACAAGCCGACCTTCCCTTCTCCTGGGAGGCTGGGCGGCCCAGGAGGTGTGCCCACAGCAAGGTCAGGGAGCCCCCAGGGAGGCTTGCTGGGGGCTGGGCAGGAGTGGGGGGGCAGGCCATCCTGCTCTTGAATCTGGGGCTCTGGTCTCCAGTACTGGCTCTGCCCCGGCCTGGGCAGGCCTTTCTCTCCCTGCTCCTTGACCCCCAACCCCTGCAGCCTGTAGACCCTCCTGAGTCCTCACTCCGAGGTGTGTGTGTGTGTGTGTGTGTGTGTGCGCGCGCGCGCCTGTATGTGGGCCGGGGGGGACTTGTCCCGGGGGGGCATCTCTGAGTGACACTGAAGAAACCCCGCAGCTCTCAGCCCAGAGGTCTCAGGGATGGGCCAGAGAAAGTGTGCGGGGTGTCCGCAGGGGGAGGAGGCATCCCAGGGGGCACATGCGGATCCAGAGCAGGTTGTGAGGGCTGAACCTGGGGGGAGGGCAGGAGGGCGGGGGAGCGAGGGGCTTCTTCACCTGGGGGATGTCCCACAGGTGGGCAGCCTTTCTAGACATGGGGTCAGGCCAGCTGGGGCTCCAAGTTCCCATGCTCCGAACCTTCCCGCAGACAGTGGCCCAGGGAAGCCCCGCCCAGCACCAACGTGTCTGCCCAAAGGCCCCACCCCTCCAAAATGCCCGTCCTGCCTGTCCCCTCCCCCAGCCCGGCCGCTTCTTCACCTTCAAGGAGGCTCTCGAGTAGGGCGGGATGCCACTGTCGTACTTTCCGGACACGATACCACAGGCCAGAGGGGACCAGGTCATGGCGCCCACTCCTGGGAGAGGAAAGCCGGACGAGGTCAAACCCAGGGTCCCGAGGAGGGGAGGGGCGGGGCGAGGGGAAAGGGGCGGGGCAGGGCAGGGTCGAGGGGCGGAGCAGGGCAGGGTCGAGGGGCGGGGCGAGGGGATCTGGGATGGGGTTGGGGCAGGGCTGGGGAGGAGGTGGAGCGAGGGAGAGGGTGGGGCGGGGCGGGGGCGGGGCCTGGAGGGCAGGCGCGAGGGCGGGGCCGGGCAGGGGAGCCCACCTATCTTGTGGAAGAGCTCGGGAAGCTGCACTTCCACCTTTTCGCGTTGGAACATGTGGTACTCGGCCTGCTCACAGATGGGCGGGATCAGGTTGAACTGCCGGGCAACGGAGTAGGCCTCCTGGGAGAAGCAAAGAGGGGCATGGAGGGTCCCTGACGGTCAGCGGTTCTGAGGGGCCTCCGGGGCAGCAAGGAGAAGACACAAAGGTATCCCCAGGAACGGCTGGCCCTCCTGCCCCTCCCCTCTCCTCTCAGCTTTCCTGGGAGCCTGTTAGGCCCCCCTCCACGAGTGGAGAAAAGTGAGTGGGTTGTGGGATCCCAAGGCTGAAGGGCTTTGGGGGGAAAGCACAACTCAGTAGTGAGGCTTGGGTCCTGGCACTTACTGGCCGGGTGTCCTTGGGTAAGGGGCTCACCCCCCTGTGCCTCAGTTTCCCCATTTGTCATGAGGGTCAAATGAGCCAACAGGGTTGGCAGCCCTCAGGACAGTGCCTGCCTGTTACTGGTTTTATCATGATTGTCACTCTAGGGCCTGGACCCAGGATGATGGCAGGGGCGGAAAACATTAGGTCAGGAGGGGAAAGTGGCCGGCATCAGCCCATTTCTGGGACTTGGAGGTCAAGGCCTCTACTCTGCAGACCGGATGGGTGTGAGCTCCTGGGGACGCCCGTCTGCCAGCCCTAGAGGCCCTTTTCCCTTTAGCTTGAGACTCAGCTTTCACATCTGTAAAGTGGGGATGAGATCCTGACACCTCAGTGAGCTCTGTGCTGGGTCCAGGCAGCTTCAGAAAAATGCCGTATGATCATTAATGCCGCAAACTCCGAAGGCCGATTATACCATGGGCTTCTAAAGTTGTCTGTAACTTGAAATGAAAATCCTGCTTAATTTTTTTTTTTTTGGATGAACCAGAAATCTGGGGCTCACTAGAGGAGAAACCCGCTAGCAGGGATGCCAGGATGTGGGAAATTCTGGTGGGTGGGGCATGGGAAAGGCTGAGGTTGGGAGGAGGCCTGGAGGCAGGGGTGAGGGCGCCAGCCTGAGAGCTAGTCCTGCGAAGACGCAGTCCCCAGGCCTCTGCCCTCCCCCCACCAACCAGCTGCCTGCCTCTGAGAAGCCACCCTGCCGACCCTTCTGGGATACCCCAGAAATATTATGAAACATCTGTCACCCTCAGCTACTGATGGCTCCCGTGGAGGGAAATGACAAGGAAGGGGATGCCTTCCTGAAAATGCAGGTGAGGGGGAAACGTCATGGATTATGAGATGGAAGCCCAGGCTCTGAACTGCACGGCCTGAGCATCCATCTTGGCATGGGCTGTGTGACCTTGGGTGTGTTACTTAACCTCTCTGTGCCTCAATGTCCACATCTGAAAAACAGGATAACAGTAGCACTTACCTCATAGGGCATTGTGAGGATTAAATGGGAGTCAGTCCACATGAAACCCTCAAATCTAACGGCACCTGGAACACCACAAGAGCTCAGCACGGTGGCTGGCACTGTCACCGCTGCTGAACACTGGCTGAGCTCCAGGACCCCCACTAAGAGCTTCACACCTGTTTTCTCAGATAATCCTCACAACAGCCTCATGACGGGGTAGGTTGTCCTTGCAGTCTTGTTCTACAGGTGGGGAAACTGAGGCTCAGAGAGGTGAAGCCATCTGTCTGGGGCCACGCAGTGCTGGGATTCAAGCCCAGACCCCTGTCTGCAAGACCTGCGGACATCACTGCCACATGTCACCATACTGTCCCTCCCCATAGTACCCAGTTATCTGTGCATTAGGGACCAACGGCACTGAACCTGCTAGAGCCCCGGAGTCACCATCCACGGAGCTGGGGCCGGGAGCCCAGCTGGGGGACACGCACACACCGAGAGGTCACCGTACCATGATCTCCATGGAGCTCCAGCGCGATGTGCCCCAGTACATGGCCATCCCCTGGTTAATGACGTGGGTCATGGCACGCACCGTCTCTGTCACGAGAGAAGGGGAAACCACAGGTGGGGGGGGGCGGCTGGGGGCACGGGGCCTGGCCTGGGGACATTCTGCAAATACAGGCGGGCGCCAGGAGGAGGGGGAGGGTGCTGTCGGGACGGCTTGCAAGCAGTGTACTTCCCGGCTCCGGAGTTGGGGGCGGCCTGGGTTTTCTGGGACCACAGAAAAAAGTGAGCCTCTGTCCAAGAAGCTGGTCTTGAAAACAATGTTCCCAAATAGTTAGAGGTCTTATGGAATCTTTGAAAAATGGGTTATGGATGGATTGAGACGTTTCTATGGCAGATTAGAGGGATGCAGGAAAGGTGAGGTCAAAGAATGTGACTCTAGAACGGGGGGTGTTCTCTAGTCTGGGGAAGAATGGGGGACCCTGATCGCTCAGGAAGAACCAGATAAACGGATTAAGGTTACGATCAGATTGACGGATGGCAAGAGGAAGTAACATAATTTCTGCCCATTTCTAGTCTCCCACTTGGGGCTACTCTGGACTCTCACTGGGATCTGGAGAATTGAATGGAGAGGTAATAATAACATCTGTCAGGAGAAAGGGCAGGGTGTGGGGCCCTGGGTGGTCCCAGGGGTTGGGGGCTGCAGAGCGGAGCTCCCCTCGAGTCCAGAAGAGCCAGCAGTAGACATGGAAAGCCCCCTGTGGACCACACCCCGACTTTCACACCAGCCCAGTATCCAGGAGCAAGGGACCCTCTCCCCATCTACACTGTGATAGATTCTTCCTTGGACTCAAAAACGTTTTTTGAGAAATAAAAATCTGCCAGTTAGTGTCGCCCCCGAGGCTGTTTTGGCCCCAGGGGGATATTGTGGTTTTTAAAATTGAACTCGACCTCAAATTTTAAAATTTTAAATGGCTCTTAGCTTTGTGGGATGATGGGCTACCCCATCAGATTTCTCTCAAGTCCCATACAATGCTTGCAAGTTCGACTGCCCAAGGCAGCCTCAGAAGTTCATTTAAAGTACAAGTGTTTCTAAAAACAAATACCGCTTGAAAGTCCCCATCTCTCCCAAAGTGGCCACTGACATGGGACAGCTGAGGTTCCTGAAGATGGCGGGGGTGGAAGGAAGGATGGAAGGAAGGAGAATGCAGGCTGGTTCCGAGAGCTCCACCTTGGAATGGCCCAGGACCACTGGAACCTTCTCTGGCAGAGAGCGGCACCTCTGTTTTGGGGTGTCCCTTCCCACCCATCCTGGGTCCCTGAGTGTCCCTTTGGCTGAGGTCCCCTCTTTCAGTAGAAAGCCAAGGTAGCTGGGGCTTCTGGGGTGGTGGTCTCTGTGGGCTTGCCGAGGACCTCTGGAAAAATCACACCTTGGTTTCCACGCCTGTAGGCCAAGCCCTGTCCTCTCCTTCCTTCCAGGGTCAGGGACTGGGCTCTTCCCCGCGCATCCCAGGGAGGGGGTCTGGCAGGGAAGCAGCCCCCTCGGGCTGTCAGTGGGCCACCACTTTAACGGCCAACACTATTCGATGTGAAGAGCAGCGCTTGGTTGGAAGGTTGAGGGTCCCAGGAAGGAACCTGCCCACATCCGAACCCTGCGTCTGGGCTCCCAGCCCGGCCGCCCTTCTTGGGTTCTTTAGAAACACTCTTAGGGGGACCTGTGACCATGCGGTGTGACTGCCCAATTCTTTTCAGCCAAGGCTCAGGCCCACATGCCAGAGAGAGGGAAGCAGAGGACACCCCCGTTCGCTAGCCTGGCTTCTTGGAGCACAGCTCTCTCCTAACGCCCCTTCCATGCAGAGAGGGGAGTCCAGCGGGAGCCTGGGGGCCAGGGAGCCTGTGCGAGCCTGTCGCTGGCCTGAGAGGGAAGGGGTCCTGGGCAGTGGCAGGCTGGCCGTGGAGCCCATGCACAGGAGCGTGGCCCTTGGTCTTCTGCCCAAGCTTGGTGTCAGTGACACCAGAAACAGGGACAATTAGGGACAGCTGTCCACCTCAATATTTAATGCTGTTTTACAGAAGCAGGAGGACCAAATCCTTCCAGCTGCTGCCAAAACCCATGGCATCTCCTGCTGCGTCTCAAATAATACATGGGAGGGGTCAGGTGGCAGTGCCAGTTGGCAGGCGGGAGCCCTTTCATTGTGGACCACAGCCCAGTTCCCAGGGATACCAAGGCCTGCCCTTCGTGGGTGGGGTGGGGTCCCAGGGTCCTTTGGCTTAGGGGTGGGCAGAGACCGCTGCATGGCCAGAGGCTGCCCCGGGGCTCAGAGTTTCCCCAGCTCATGTAGGTATTTTTCAAGGAGGAAAACAACTGCATTTCAATGGTGAGCTCTGGCTGCATGGCATGGGGTGAGAGTGACAGGTGGCCCAGCCCACCCAGGGGACTGGAGCACTGCACGCCACTGGGGGCAGGGCAGCTGGTTGCTGGTGCCCTCACTTTTGGTTGAGGTGGGAGCTTAGCAAACGTGGAGAAGATAAAACCTGCCGGGGGCCAAAGTTCTGGGGTCCCCGATGCGTTTACTCCTGTGGGAACCTAGTCTCCCCAGCCCTCTCCCAGACCATCTGGGGTCAAGGTTTCTGGTGCGGATCACAGCAACCCCCAAGTCAAGAGGAGGCCCCGCGGGTCACGGGTCATGGCAATGCAAGGCAGTGCGAGGAGGGGCATGCATGCACAGGAGTAGGGGAGGAATGAGGTGACAGCGTGGACCAGGGGGACGGCGCGGCTCTGCGCCACTTTGCTTTTCTTCACTTGCAAGGTGTTCCCATAAGGCACTTATTTCTCCTTTGTGCATTTTATGGAGAAGTTTAGTCATGGGGGCGGGGGAAGAGAGTCGTGTAAATAAAAGCACTGTCTCATAAAATGCAGCTCAGACACAGAGGTCAGTTGTCGGGCCGAGGGTACTGTGTACCTTCTATGATGAATGTCCTTGACTTGGAGGAACTAAATGGATCCCCTGGTGATAAAAGAAAGATGGAAAGAGACCAGAGTTCACAGCTGTGGGAACGCTGAGGGGCACAGTCTGACAAAAGGCACGGGGACGGAGGCTCAAATCACTTTTCGCAGAATACTCGTTTGGATAAAAAACCAACCACACACACACGTGCACACACACACACACGTATATATACACACACACAGGTGCATGGTATATACACAAACAAATGAAGAAAAAGTAACTCGAACATAACTGAATTTTCCAAGTCCCTGAAGCAGCAAAGCACAAATGAGAAGATGCCCGAAGCAGAAAGTTGGAGGAGATAGTGGGGGCTGAGATGGCAGGAGTCAAAGAATAAACAAGCGCCTGAGAAACCAAAACCGCTTTTCAAAGCACTGCACGTCTTTTTTTTCTCCTCTGAGTAACAGTTCATTCCCCAGAGCAGAAGTCCCCTAAACCCTCCCAGTAGAACGTGGGCCATGATTGAAAGGACGGAAAAGAAGGCGGCCCTTGCAGAGTCATCATACTGTGACTTTAGCTACCGCTGCACACGGCTCAAAGCCAGGATGGGCGCGGACCCAGAGCAAGGAGGGGACTCAGCCTGGAGGCGCTGGGGTGCGCGTGAGGGGTGGAGCAGGGGCTGAGCTCAGGCCCGCCCCCCCGCCCCTCCCCACACGGGGAAGGCCCCACCCTCCAGACCCCCAGGCCTGGGTGCCCCGCGCGCCCTGCGGTGGTACCATCAGAGCCTCAGGCCTGGGTGCCCCGCGGGCCCTGCGGTGGTACCATCAGAGCCTCAGGCCTGGGTGCCCCGCGGGCCCTGCGGTGGTACAATCAGAGCCTCAGGTGCAGAGCTTTCTGCTCTATTTGGAACCGTGACTCCTGGGCAGTCAGCGCTTCCGGGGAGAACGTACCTTCCATGGGCGTGTTGGGGTCCGGGCGGTTGGCAAACACCACGTCCACATACTCCAACTGCAGCCGCTCCAGGGAGGCTTTCAGACCTGGGGGAAGGAGTGAGGAGGGACTGTTACCATCTTCACAGACATTCCTGGGCCCTCGTGCGTGCATGCGTCTCAGGGAGCAATAGATGAAAGGGACGAGGCCCCTGGCACCGGGAGCTGTGGACGGCAGGGCGCATCTGTGGGCACGGGCCACCTAGGTGGAGAACAGCCATGAGAGAAGAGGGGGCACACCCAAAGGGGGTGGGGTGGAGTCCACAGGCCCAATGTCCTGTGACTGCACGGAGGGGGCCCTTCCTAGAGTGGCCCGGGCGGAACTGGGAGAGCCAGGCCACCTGACACGGAGGACAGCTGCGTCGCTCATCTATGGCACCAAAGGCCCGTGGGGCCCGAAATGCATGAGTACTTCGCAGCGGCTCAGAACAGAGCTGCAGAGTGGAAGTGCTGGGCTGCGGGACGGGGAGGGCGGGCAGCAAGGCCTCCTAATCATTTGATTGTCAATGGATTGACTGTATTACCTTGACGACAGTGAACGTGGGGAGAAGAGGCACGGAGACAATACAAATCAGGATGAGTGAGACATCCTGGCACCTCCACCCCAGTGCTCCGTGTGCTGAGGCCCAGGCTGTGTCTGACACACACCCTCACCTGGGTCCTTCCCAATTCCACTAACCCCAGATGTGGGCATTCTTACCACGCCCATTTTACAGATGCTGCCACAGAGGCCTGGGGAAATGATGTCCCTTGCTCAGGGTCACCCGGTGGGCACAGGGTCTAGCCTAGATTGAAACCCAGGCCTGTCTGTGTCTTCTCAGGGACAACACTGCCTACCCCAGGGCAGCACGGGCCCCGCCCACCCATACCCCTGTCCCCTCCCTCACGACACGGAGGGTCCACCCCATGTGAGCCTGGGTGAACCAGAGCACGGGCTGTCCCCAGGCTCCGGGCCTGTAGCATTGGTGGGGGAGGGGCACTGTGCTTTCTTCACTTTCGCATCCACGGGAAGATGCCGTGGGTTTAGGGGGCTGTGTGGAGCCAGGGCCCCCCTCACCTTCTATTATGTGCTTCCTGGAAAGGCCCCTCTCCGTCTCGGCTCTGAAAAGCAGGCGACAGCACGTGTGATATTGCGGGCGGTTTGGGGGAAAATGCTCATGACGCAGAAGTAGGTCAGCTCGTGCCACTTGTGGTCTGATTCCACTTCGGGGATAAAACCACGAGGCTATGCGGATTTGCTTGTGGAGATGACCTGGCAGAGCTGGGCCGCCTGCCCGCCACCCTGGGGAGGTGGGGCTCAGCGGGGAATGCAGGCCTCTGCTTTTCAATTTGCCCTTCTGTCTAGCTTGGAGTTTTTTCTTTTTTGGCTTGGAGTTTTTAAAAATTGAAAGCGAATCCCATTTCTAATTCCTATGAAGCCCATTTTGTCCAGCCCCAGAGAGAATATGGGGCCAGATTCCTGGAGGACGGCAGGAGTGGTCTGTGGCCCAGGAAAGGTGGAGTGATTGGGACAGTTCATGAATTTTCTGTGTTTTCCAGAAATTTTTAGGATGTTACCTTTGTAATCAGAAACAAACCAACCCACAAAAGTAAAAATAAAAATGAAACAAGGTTCGAGTACAAGGCAACTCAGACAAAGCTGCTTTTCTGGAACGTGACGTCCCTCAATAGGGATGGCACGAGCCAGGGCAGATGGCTGCACAAACGCCAGCCCACCCCCTGCTTCCGGCACCGGGAGACAGGAAACTGTGCTGCCCACGTGCTGTCCTCCAGGAGGTTCCTGAGGTCCAGGACAGACCCCGTGCAGCCTCCGTTTCCCCAGGATAACTACCCCCTCCCCACCCCCAGGGGCCTCCTAAATCAGGGGTCTCTGCAGACCTGGCCCCCGGCCAGGGGCAAGGTCTGCCCGTTGCACCTACTTTCCTCCCCAGAAGATCTTGGTGGTGATGACGAGGCTGGATCGTCTGCGGAACGAGAGAAGGAGGGGTGTTACTGGGCATGATCTCTTGGGGTCCTCCCTCCCCCCACCTTCCCCACTGTCTTCAGCTCTTACACAGGGGTCCTAAACCCTTCTCATCCTGGAGCATAGGGCGTGAAATGGGGTGCCTCTCTGCCATTCGATGTTTGGGGTGTGCCGAGCCCAGGGACCTGAGGCTCCCCATTGAGCCAGGAGACAACCCACAGATGAAACTAATCTGTGGATGCCACTAACCATGGAACTAGGGTTGGGCAGTGGGGGCTGGAGGGAGACGGAGTCTAGTGTGATGGAGCCTGGAGCCCAGAGGAGGGGGGACACTCAGGAGAGGGGAGGACACGGCTCAGGGAATAGAAGGCAGCTGCAGCTCCCTGGGGACTCCAAGGAGGTCAAGTGTAGGGGCTGGCGGCTGGATGGAGGGCTCTGGAGAGGATGGAGCGAGGCAAGGGACCAGGCTGTCTGGTTCTTCCTCTACTGGCTGAGACTGTTTCAGAAAAGCTGTGTGTGGGGCAGCCTTGGGGAGCGGCCTGTGGGACACTGAGGTGGGGGGGAGGCTAGGGTGGGGCTGACCCGAGAGGCAGGCAGGTGATGTTCCTGGGGGTTCGGGCTTCGGTGGCTGAAAGCCAGAGGAAAGGGTATAGAGTCAGGTCTCCCGCTGCAAATCCACAAGAGGCAGCGCTGACACCTTTGTGACTTTGCCTGGGAGGGACAGGTGGGCGGGGGTCATGATGGCCCCTCCTGGCCACATTTGACCTTGACCATTCCCATAGGAGGGTGACAGTGTCTCCTGGGGTCGTGCTTTCCTCTAGTGGGGGGTGTAGGGAGAGGACTGCTCAGGAAACAGCTCCTCAAAGCCAGGAGCTCCACAGCCGCCAGTGTGGCCTGCAGGGGCGATGACCTAACTGGAATCTTATCTCCTCAAGACTTCAACTAAGATGTTATCAGGGCCCTCTCTAACAGGCGCAGTTTCCTTTTAACTGCAAAGTGAGCAGGGATACATTTTGGTATCAATTAGAGCTGAGAAGAAACAACATGGGTGGGGCAGGAGGAGGGGTGTCAGTCATCCAGACCCCAGAGGTTGGGGGAGACTCTGAGTTTGTGCGCTAGGGGAGGGGAGGGAGAGGGGAGGGG